>NC_091171.1:32213429-32536465 GCF_040958095.1 Procambarus clarkii
TCTTCTCTCTCTCTCTTCTCTCTTCTCTCTCTCTCTCTCTCTCTGTAATTACCTAAGTGTAGTTACAGGATGAGAGCTACGCTCGTGGTGTCCCGTCTTCCCAGCACTCTGTCATATAACGCTTTGAAACTACTGACGGTCTTGGCCTCCACCACCTTCTCACCTAACTTGTTCCAACCATCTACCACACTGTTTGCGAAAGTAAATTTTCTTATATTTCTTCGGCATCTGTGTTTAGCTAGTTTATATTTATGACCTCTTGTTCTTAAAGTTCCAGGTCTCAGGAAATCTTCCCTATCATATCACCTCTTTTTCTTCTGTCTTCCAGTTTTGGCATATTTAATGCCTCTAATCTCTCTTCGTAGCTCTTGCCCTTCAGTTCTGGGAGCCACTTAGTAGCATGTCTTTGCACCTTTTCCAGTTTGTTGATGTGCTTCTTAACACTTTCGCGCTTTATATTAGAGATAACTCGTCGCCGTTTTTTCTTACGATTCCGCATAACAGCCTACTTTTCTCGTCCATCGAAAAAATATTTCTATAAATTCCATTTTTTAACCGAAATGGATGGGGATACTCTCAGATTTTTCTCCATGAAATTCCCGGTCTCCGTCACCGAACACATGGCGAGGAATGGCCAACAACAACAAGCATACCACATGTTCCCGACATAGATGCCAGCGCAGCTCCTCCTGCTGACGCGGCAGTTTCAACACCCGGCACATCTGGTGCGAGGCGTCCTCTGTTCACCTCAACACCTCAAGCCCACTCATCAACCACAAATTCTGAAATGGACATTGAGGACATAGAACCACTTGATGTTTCTGATTTCATAGAAGATTCTACTACAAGTTTGGTGGTTCCTGTAGAAGACAATATTCCTCCAGTGCATCCAAGAAATACAAGAATTATAGATTCAGAACAACGTCTCAACTACAAGTTGACGCATGAACTCGTGCACTTGGCTAAAAAAAGAAGATGCCGTGTTTGTTTCAAGTCTGGCAAAAGGAGGGACGTGATATATGGATGTAAAACTTGTAATGTGGCACTGTGCGCTGCGCCTTGCTACACAAGGTACCACCGAAGAAAGATATTTTGGGTGGAGAAAAAATAACCACCGGCAACAGCTTCACTCCACCTAAGAAACATCAGATGAGCAACTTCAGGATCAGAAGCCTGAAGATGGTGGAGTGAAGAAAAAATGCTCAACTGTTGATCTTCAATCAACATAGACAGGGTAAGTACACCTACAGTGGTACCTCGCATAACGAATTTAATCCGTTCCATGTTCGTCATGTGAAACGGACGTCATACAAAACGAGTGTCCCCCATGTAACCAGTGTGATGCACTGTGTTTATTGTGAAATTTCCCCAGAGTGCATGACATCAAATGTTCCCCAAAATAAAAATTTTCTTTGTAAAATGATAAATTACCGTCCCTGAACATGTCTATGTAAAAATAATTACCAAATTCCACTTACTTTGGCTGTGAGGGCGTGGACAAGGTGCGCTGTGACGTCATCAGGGGCTGGTCGCCCGTGTGTGAAGCTCCCAGACACGGTCGCGCAGGCCATTCAAGCACCGCGTGTTGCCACAAATATATTTTCAAATATTTTTTCTATGCATTTCCAATGCGGTTTTATTTGTTTCATTTATCGTATATGATGCATATTTGTGACCTTTACAATATGTATACAGTAGAATGTTCACAATTTTCCATGAAACTGTGATACATGTGTCAGTAATGTGTCCACAATAAATGTTTATTGTCACAATATTACGTGGTAAAAATTCACTAATATTACAATATGTACAGTTTCACATACTATTTACACAGTAACACACTGTATTACACACTCAGTACTTTGGAGGTGCATAATAGTCAACGAAGTAGTCCATGGTACACAGCGCGACTTTGCTCTCCTTGCACCAGCTACAGATAGATTTTTGCTTCCTGTTTCATCGTTATGTGTGCTTGCAAATAACGCACTTGCGTGCACCCTTGGCTTTAGTACTTGTAGGTGGTATGTAGCCAAGCTTGTAAAGCATAAAGTAGTATTGAAACGATTATAGGAAAACCTCAATTTGTAAGGTAGTCTTGAAAAGATCGCTTTGTAAGGTCCCACACAGGAAGAGATTCAGCTAGCCTCAAAGAGTGTCCATCAGTCAGGAAGAGATTCAGCTAGCCTCAAAGAGTGTCCATCAGTCAGGAAAAGATTCAGGTATTCTTGAAAATATCAATGAACACCACCACCATGGAAGCCGCTAACACTGTTAATCTATGCTACTTGTATCAGATGCATCATCACTGAACGCAGAAAACGATTCATCTATGTATCATCTATATACATTAGAGATGGCAAGGGTGGGGCTCAGAGCTACACCTGGATACGCTTGCTGTATCATCCTCATAGGTGCTGTATCACTGGCATCCGACCGTTGTGTTAAGCCCTTATTGCGCCTAGCTTCACCAATGTTATGACCCTTATGTTCTTCAAACAAAAGGGTCTGAATTGCACCGACTGAGCACAGTCTTTCAACACCGTGTGGGACAGGTGTTTGAGAGCCAGAGGCACGTGTGCCACAAATGGTTGCTCACGCAGTACTAACCCAGCCAGCAGCCCTTGTCTTTCATATTCGTTATGGCAAAAGGTTCGTTCAGTTTTTGTTGGGTAGGCTGCTCCATTATGACAATCTTTCTTTGTTTCAAATGTGTTCCATTTGTTTTGTATTTGTCACTTACGTCTCAATAATGGAGCAGCCTACCCGACAAACACTGAACGAACCTTTATGACATTTGTCCATTTTTCAAATTGTTTCAACAGTTCTTTTATTTTTCGTTTTTTTTTTTTTTTTTTAAGAAACATGGAGCAGCCGACCTGTAGACCACCGAACGAACCTTTTTGACATTTGTACTGGTTTTCAAAATTCTTCATTCTTTTTATTATTTACGTTTTTTGTATGTAAGAAACATGGAGCAGCCTACCTGCCGACCACCGAACGAACCTTTTGCTATAAGGCAAATGAAAAATAAATATTGAACACATTTGAAGAAAGGAAAATGTCATAATGGTTTATTCAGTGTATGTAAGGTAGGCTTCTCCATTATTGAGACGCAAATGACAAATAAAAAACAAATGGAACACATTTGAAACAAAGAAAGATTGTTATAATGGAGCAGCCTACCTGCCGAACACCGAACGAACCTTTTTGACATTTGTTGTATATCAGACATTTCATTTCTTTTTTCCTACAAAAACGTCAATGCTTTGCAACATCTCAGTAGTCACCCTTTTATATCCCAGCATCATTAGCATCTTTAAACAAGAACAACATAATTTATGTGCATCGTCGGAGGCGTCTAAGAATGTGCAAGAAGCAGCGCGACCCCACCATGTGGTGTTGACGTTACTCAAACCAGCGTTCGTCATAAGGGACGATTTGACGCCGATCGGGCCGTTCGTTACCCAAAATATTCGTCTTTTGGGGCAATCGTTATGCGAGGTACCACTGTATTTGGAATTTTTTATCATCTATAAGAAGTTATATTATATACGTTTTGTAGAGAATTTATTTGCGAATTTTTTGGTACCAGAATGAATATTATATCACATAAACTTCTATGAGTAAAAAAAAAAAAACACAAAGTATGTTTGGGGGTGTGGCGGGTGTGTGGCAGTGGGTTCCCTTTAGCTGTTGATATATCCAACACGTGGGAAATATTTGTATGTGTTATGTATATGTCTGTGTAGGGAATTTTACTGCGATCACTGTCATACAAATTATAAAATGTTTCAACAAGTATAAACATGACAAACATGAAACGAACGAAAACAATGCGTTCGTTTCTGCCGCGAACGCATACTGAGCGACGTGGTTCTATATTTGGCGCTTCTCTTACACATGCTTTGTACAAATGTTATACATTTCATCTTATAGAAAATTTTATTGCGAACACATTGGTATAAAAAAGAAATACGTACATAGAAAAGTAGGGTCAGGAAACGTATAAATGTATAAACTTTCCAAGCATGATTTCCCCCCTGTGTTTTCGCCAGTGCGCTCGCGGCTAACTACTCTCCACTTCACACACTCTTGCGGGTGGGCAATTACCTATATTAAACATTCATATGCATATGTCCGTGTAGAGAATTTTATTGTGATTCCAATGATACCAAAATTAGCGACGTAGGACAACTGTAGGCTTCGCAACCATTAAGAGAGTGGAAACATTTTGTTGCTGTTTGGCGCTCTCGGCAAGTGATCTGCATAGTTTTTTATTTGGTGTTGATACTCCTTATGCTTGGGCGGCATTTTATAGGTATGCTCTTATAGACAATTTCATTGCGAACACAGTGATACCAAATTTAAATACGTGCGCCTTCAATTATTGTCAGGACAGTCAAAAGAGTGTACACTTTTTCGGTCTTACCGCGTAGGCGCGCGAAGTGCCGAAAGCATCTGGGGTATTGATTTTTTTTGAGCGCCGAGAGCGCGAAAGTGTTAAGATATGGGCACCACACAACCGCTGCATATTCTAGCTTTGGCCTAACAAAAGTCGTGAACAATTTCTTTAGTATATCGCCATCCATGTACTGTATTTAAAAGCAATTCAGAAGTTAGAAAGTGTGGCAAAGGCTCCTCGCACAATATTCTTTATGTGGTCCTCAGGTGATAGTTTTCTATCTAGAACCACCCCTAGATCTCTTTCTTTATCAGAATTCTTTAAAGATTTCTCACATAATTTATAGGTTGTGTGGGGTCTATGTTCTCCAATTCCACATTCCATAACATGGCATTTATTCACATTAAATTCCATTTGCCAAGTGTTGCTCTATATACTTATTTTGTCCAGGTCTTCTTGAAGGGCATGACAATCATCTAGGTTTCTTATCTTCCCTATTATCTTAGCATCATCAGCAAACATGTTCATGTAATTTTGTATTCCCACTGGTAGATCGTTTATGTAGACAATGAACATTATCGATGCAAGAACTGAACCCTGTGGTACTCCACTCGTAACATTCCTCCAATCCAATACCTTGCCTCTGATTACGGCCCTCATTTTTCTGTCAGTTTGGAAATTTTTCATCCGTGTTAGTAGCTTACCTATCACTCCTCCAATATGTTCCAGTTTCCAGAACAACCTCTTATGCGGAACTCTGTCGAAAGCCTTTTTTAGGTCCAGATAGATGCAGTCAACCCAACCATCTCTTGCCTGTAAAATCTCTGTGGCTCCATCATAAAAACTGAGCAAGTTCATTACACAGGATCTTCCAGATCGAAAACCATACTGTCTGATATTATATCGTTTTCCTCCAGGTGTTCTACCCATTTAGTTTTAATTATTTTTCCAATATTTTGACTATTACACTTGTCAATGATACAGGTCTATAATTAAGGGGGGGTCTTCCCTGTTTCCACTTTTGTAGATTGGAACTATGTTAGCCTTTTTCCACACATCAGCTGCAACTCCTGTACACAGGGATGCCTGAAAAATCAGTTGAAGTGGAATGCTGAGCTCAGGTGCACATTCTCTCAGAACCCATGGTGAAACTCCATCTGGAACAACTGCTTTGTTCTTACTTAGCTCCTTGAGCATTTTTTCCACTTCATCTCTAGACACCTCTATGTGCTCTATGTTGTTCCCTGGAATTCTTATTGTGTCTGGTTCCCTAAAGATTTCATTTTGTACAAACACACTTTGGAACTTTTTGTTTAGTGTTTCACACATTTCCTTTCCATTTTCCGTGAATCTATTTCCCATTTTCAATCTCTGATTATTATCCTTTACTTGCAATTTGTTGTTTATGAATTTATTGAATAGACCTGGTTCTGTTTTACATTTGTCTGCAATCCCTTTTTCAAAATTTCTTTCTGCCTCTCCTCACTGCTGTGTAGTTGTTTCTCACATCTTTGTATCGCTGGTATGTTTGGGGGTTTGGCCTCTTCCTGTATTGATTATATTTTTGTGTCTTTTGGTCTCTGGCCCTCTCAAAATTTCTATTGAACCAATCCTGTTTCCTAGTTCTGCATCTCTGTTTTGGTATAAATTTGGTAATACATCTCATTCACTTCCTTGTCTAGCATCAAGTCTGTCCAATTATACTCACTAAAAAAATTTCTAAGATGGCCATAATGTCCTCTCCTGAAGTCAGGTTTTTCAACTGCTTCAACCTCCTTACTGTATTTTCTTCCAGATTATAACGGATTGCATATTCCCTTTTATTCCCAAAAAGACATAGTCACTTTTACCCAAGGGAGGAAGGTACTGAATGTCAAATATCTTCCTCTTTACTGGTAAATATCAAATCTAGCATGGAGAGAACGTCCCCTTCCCTCATCCTCGTAGCTTGTTTAACATGTTGATACAAGAATGTTTCCAGGATGAGGTCTACAAATCTACAAGTCCAAAAATCTTCTGTTTTAGCTTCATATGCTTCCCAGTCTATGGATTTCAAGTTGAAGTCACCGACTATGAACAGTCGTGATCTATCGTTATCCGCTCTCGCTATAATCTCTCTCATTATTGTTATAAGATCTTCTCGTTTACTATCTAGCTCCTCCTTTGACCATGTGCTGCTTGGCGGTGGACTATTTGCATTTATGGTCATTATTTATCATCCTCATGGCAGATCTCTAGTGCTATTATGTCACCTTCTTGTGGATTGGCAGTCATTATTTCTTTCACATTTAGGTGTTCTTTCACCAGCACAGCAACGCCACCGCCTTTCCTAATTTTTCTGTCCCATCTCCAAATTGAGTCGCCCCTTGGGAATATGACCTCATTTAAAATAACATCTTCAAGTTTTGTCTCCGTGAGTGCAACAATGTATGGTGTCTGCAGCTGTATTACATCACTTAACTCCAGTATCTTTGATCTCACTCCATCTATGTTGGTGTATGCAATCTTCAGGAACTTGTTCCCCCTCTCCTTATTCTTCACTCCCCCTCTCTCTCTATTGATTTTGTTGATTTGCCTTTATGTACCACTTTACTGGTCTCCCTACCCGTATCACTTTGTAGAAAAAAGAATTGATTTCTTCTTCATTCCTGCTCTCATTTAAACTTTTTGCCTTGGCGAGGTTCAGTTTCAGCTTCTCTCTGTCTTCTTTTGAAAGATCTCACCTTAACGACCACACTTTCCCATCCTCATCACTTTGTAGTTTTCTGGCATTCCTGAGTTCTTCTTCCATCTGTTTGGCACCGTTTAGGGTGATCCTCAAAGGTCGTTCTTTCCCTTTTACATATTTGCCTATTCTCCTGTAGTCGCACACATTCTCTATGGTAGTAAGACCTTTTACAAGGTGAACAATTTTCATCTACTACTTTCGCTTCTTCTACAGCTCTTTCTGATCTAGATGTTATCTCCTTTTCCTTGCAACCAAAAATTATCAGGGATTTGCTTCGATCAACTCTGTTTTGCACCAACTTCGGGTTAGATGCCATTTCCTTTCTCACTTCCAGCCTAATGTTTGTTTTATCTTGGTTGCTGCAGTGTTTGGCTTCCTTTACTGCTTCTTCAATTTTTTCCTTCTCCTTGGCCACTTGTGCATAGGTGAGTTGCATATCTTTCTTGCACTGTTCTATTCCTTGTATAACTTCCTCCATCTGTGCTGACAAAAGCTGTTTCTCCTGTTGAATTTCCTTACCTAACCTATTGTAGTCATTTATGTTTAAATTTACTTTAACTTCTTCCAAAGCTATTTTTAAGAGTTTATTTTCTTCTTCCATGGCTTTGCAATTTTTTTCCAATTGATTTTTATTCTTGCAAAAGTCTTTCACTATATCCTCAAGACATAAAACTTTGCTATTCAAATGGTCATTACTTTCTTTCACTTTACTAATTATTTCTACATGAGAGTTCACTATAGGATCTAATTTTACTAACTTGTTATGTAGACTACTAATATCAATGCTTTCTTCATTGAATCCCGCAAAATCAAGCTGTTTTGTTTTTCCTCTTGCCGGCTGCCATCTTGAATGTTCTTCTCTGCACTGTAAACACTAGGGCAACTTTTTCTCATATGATTTTTCACTTCCCTTAGCACATTCCTGTTATCTTGCCTATTTTTCAAAAGCACTATACCTTTCTGTTCTCTGGGACACCACTCACTATCATCAACCTGTACTACAATACTTAGGATTGTTGAAATATGCTGGAGCTCCTCTGCTGCAATTGTTGACCCTAAGGGTGTCACTTTTTGAATCCAATGTGTGTGTGTGTGTGTGTGTAATTATCTAAGTGTAATTATCTACGTGTAGTTACAGAATGAGAGCTACGCTCGTGGTGTCCCGTCTTCCCAGCACTTTTTGTCATATAACGCTTTGAAACTACTGACAGTCTTGGCCTCCACCACCTTCTCACCTAACTTGTTCCAACCGTCTACCACTCTGTTTGCGAAAGTGAATTTCCTTATATTTCTTTGGCATCCGTGTTTTGCTAGTTTAAATCTATGACCTCTTGTTCTTAACGTTCCAGGTCTCAGGAAATCTTCCCTATCGATTTTATCAATTCCTGTTACTATTTTGTATGTAGTGATCATATCGCCTCTTTTTCTTCTGTCTTCTAGTTTTGGCATATTTAATGCCTCTAACCTCTCCTCGTACCTCTTGCCCTTCAGTTCTGGGAGCCACTTAGTAGCATGTCTTTGCACCTTTTCCAGTTTGTTGATCTGCTTCTTAAGATATGGGCACCACACAACTGCTGCATATTCTAGCTTTGGCCTAACAAAAGTCGTGAACAGTTTCTTTAGTATATCGCCATCCATGTATTTAAAAGCAATTCTGAAGTTAGAAAGCGTGTTATAGGCTCCTCGCTGTGACGGAGTTCCCCCCCTTATAATTCTCCCACGCCTGCAGTAAGAGTCATGTCTACTTTTCCCAAGCGTTCTCTACGTTGCAGGCTACAATTTGATATATGGGAGAGAGTGAAGTGTTCTCGGAGAGCCGAGAAATTTGTGAAATAGTAATATTTCGGCCTGTGGTTTCGGCCCTTTAGGGAGCCAAGATGGCGCTGGCTTCCCTGATCTCCCGCCAAAACCGTGTGACGTCAGTGGCACCGGATTGGTCGCCGACAGCAATGTGGCACCGGGAGCCAATGAAAACTTCCCGTGGCGAAAGTGACGTCACGAAGGAAGGGGGGGTCCAGGCCGCGCGCCACTCTGGCGCCAGCAGTCAGACACGACACGTCATAGAGGTCGGACGTGCGACGAGAGGTCCTGTCAGTTGGACAGTCGTTTCTCGCTCCCGTGGATTTACGCGTCACCTGAAGTCCGCCAGTACTCTGAGAAGTCTTCCCTAGTTCATGTGTTGAACCAGAAGAGGGAATTGACGGTTATTTGAGCAACAAGTGCTCCAGTCAGGTACTGTGCCAGTAGCAGTGAAGCCGTGCAGTGACGTGTGTGACGTCTGTGGCAATTCACCAGTTCGTGACAGCGTAGTGGCTGACAGAGCCACTGGGTAGCTGAGGAAGAGAGGGCTATTTGGGGAAACCGGACGACTGTAGCTGAGACGTAGGCGACAGCCGTTGCTGGGAGAAGACGACGGCCAGGAGACCGACTCCAACCTTCAAGAAGTCAAGAAGGAGGACGGACCTGCAGTGAGGAGGCACGGAGACGACGCGCTAAACGGTGGGACGACGAGAGGCTCTGGTAGGACACGACGACGTGTAGTGTGGGGGCGTTCCCGACACGAGGACCAGGAGCTACATCTCGACTCTCATCGGAGGATAGGGTGAAGTAGGTGTTTCTAGTTCCCTCCCCATTCCCCTTTAGTTAGCTATGTTATTTGGCTATATTATCTAGCTTGAGGATTTTATATGTCGTGAGCAAGTCTCACCCATGCCACGGTAAAGCACCAGTGTGCTAGACTGTACTATCAAGAGTACTTGTAATATTCATGTTGATTATTGGTGTGTGCAGGCATCAGGAACAAGTGATAAATTTACTGTGTTGTGTATATCTTTCTATAGATTTTGATATGAACATATAGTGGTAAATTATATATAATATTATGCCAGTATTTGAAAGTTAGGCTGTGCGCCCAGAAATCATTTATTTTCCATGTATTGGTAGTTGATGTGTCTACATTATATATGCTATGTTCATGCAGTGATAAGTCGTTTGTGAGTACAGTGAATCATTGAGTTATTGCCCACGAGAGAAAGTACTGAAAACTCCAGTGTTAATATTTCATAATATATTGTTGGATGAATAACAGTGTAAGACCATTACAGTGAGTCATTATAGCATTGATTGTAGAAAAGACTGTTTGGGCCTGAGTACAGTGTAACTAAGTAACACGGTTTATTAGTGCCAATATCGTGTGTGCGAGTTCATAGTAATATTGGAGAACTTAAGGAAACAGCGCGCGTGAATCTGAAAACAAGCAAAGAGCTTCCGCGCGCGGGCCAGCGATCAGCTGTTCTTGACACTTGATGAGGAGGGGAGGTGTTGCCCCCATAGTGATCGCATAGTATCCGTGGGAACTTCCGGCCGCGTCGGGATCAGTTGACTTATTTGTGGTTGTTTGGCCTTTGTGACATCTTTCATACATTTTAAGTAAAATACAAAACTATCTTTGTGTTTTTATCATTCCCTCCATTGATCTTGTGGCTACATTATACTGAAAGCATTGAGTGATAACAATAAGTACCTGCCTGATTCCTGATCTTTTGAGTGTGACCTTGCCAAGGCTACCACTCATTCCACTAGTCCACTGTTGGTGTTACTGGCCACCTAAAACACCAGTTGGCGACCTTGTGGGTAACCGTAGAGCCCGATTGTTGGGGAGGGCACACGACAGTCAAGTGCACGAGTCGTGTTCTCACTCTTTCTTAATAAGAGGCCGTTAAGATTGACTGGGAGACTCTCCTGGCGTGCAGTGGCGCCGTGAGGATCGAGGGAAGACCCGCAGGGCTACGGTGAGTGACCTTGAGCATAACTATTGCTCACCCCAGACTAGAGAGAAGAGAGGTGAAACCCCAACATTGGCGACCTTGCCAGGATCTCGATCGAAGTAAAGGTTGCAGTGGTACTTGGTAGTGGTGTTAGAGATCAGGCGCAGGTTATCACTCATAGCACAAGATGGAGGATGATAAAGTGACGAGGTTTATTGACTCTAGAGACGAATAGGTGCTGGAAGAGTGCACCAAGGCACAGTTACAGGCTATAGCGGATCATTTTGGAATAAAACTGAAATCTGCCTGAGTTGGTGAAAGAAGACTAGAGATAATGGCTCAGCTCAAGGCTCGAGACGAAGCTTTGGGGGAGGAACGGCCCCGAACACCTGCCAGTGAGGGTGAACACCTGAGTATTGGTGGAAGCAGCAGGGGATCCAGCGGCAGCAGGCACAGCGTAAAGCTGGAAATAATGAAGCTGCAGCTAGAAGCGCAGCTGAGGAGAGAAGAGGCACAGCAGCGCAAAGAAGAGCGAGAGGCACAGCAGCGCAAAGAAGAGCGAGAGGCACAGCAGCGCAAAGAAGAGCGAGAAGCAGAAGCGCAGCTGAGGAGAGAAGAAGCACAGCAGCGCAAGGAAGAGCGAGAAGCAGAAGCGCAGCTGAGGAGAGAAGAAGCACAGCAACGCAAAGAAGAACAGGAGCGAGAAGCACAGCTGCGCGAAGAAGAACAAGAGCGAGAAGCACAGATGAAGCGTGAGGAGCGAGAAGCACAGATGCAGCGTGAGGAACGAGAAATACAGCTACGCCGGGAAGAACAAGAGCGAGAAGCACAGCAGCACATCGAAGAAGTTGGTCTGAGACGACAGGAAATAGAAGCCAACAAGGAGGTGGAGCTGAAGCGAGCTGAACTGGGACTAGGGGCCCCTGCCCCGCCACAGGAAGACCGACGAGTGAGGGAACGAGACCTGCCGGTCTTTGTGCCTAGTGAAGCCGAAAGTTTCTTCGATCACTTTGAGAGAGTTGCTGCTATGAAGAGGTGGCCGAGGGCGGAATGGGCGGAGTTGGTCCAAGGGAGGCTCACAGGTGAAGCTCGTGAAGCCTTCACTATGCTCGACTTCCAAGAATGCACTAACTACGATGCGGTAAAACGAGCTGTGCTCCGTTCCTTTAAACTCACGCCAGAGTGTTACAGAAAGAGGTTTAGAGAATGTACCCGGTTGCCAGGAAAATCGTATGCGGAGACGGCGAGGGACATGGAAAGAAAGTTCCTTAAGTGGATGGACTCTGAAGAAGCGGGGTCGGCCGAAGAAATCAAGGAACTGGTCATGGAAAAGTTTATGTCCGTGCTCTCTCCTGAGATCAGGATGAGGATAAAGGAGGCGGACATAAAGAACCTGAGGGCCGCAGCCGACCGGGCCGACATGTTAGAAGAAGCCCTACGCCCACGCCGAGAGGGACAGAACCGACCACCCGCATACGTCGGAAACGATAGGAGTTATAGAAGGACGGATGGATGGAGGACAGGAGCGAGTTCTCCCAAATCCCACCTCTCAAGTTGGAACACCCGAGGATCAAAAGGTGCTATAGAACCGATAGAGGAGAGCCAAGCTGAAAGCTCGGGAGTTGTTACCGCAACGAAGGAAACAACGAGCGGTGCGGGAAAGACACAGGGTGTGACGGTCTCTGGAGGCAGTGCTAAGGCGAGCGGTGGCGGATGGTCTCCGCCGAGGGGCCGCTGCTACAACTGCGGAATATTCGGACACGTCGCGCGGGAATGCAGACGCCCTAAGCAGCGGGGACACGTTGCTTTAGTGATGTTCGAGGACCAGAGGGCCGAGGGAGTGCGGGATGACCCCGTGCTGAATGGGGAGAAGAAAGTTCACCCATTCATGTGTCAAGGAACCGTAAGGATGGGGGTCGCAGACCCCATCCCAGTGAAGATGCTAAGAGACACCGGGGCTGACTTTACCCTGGTAAGTGAAACCCTGTTCCCTGAGGGTTACGAAAGTACCAGTGTGGGGGTGGCACGGGTGGCCACTGTGGGAGGCCCAGTGAGGATGCCCCTACACCAGGTAACTTTGGATTCCGATTATGGGTGCCAGACCCTAGTGGTGGGAGTCTGTACATCAATGCCCAAGATGGAGGCACAGGTCATCTTGGGGAATGACGCATGTGGAGGATACGTCCTCCCACATCTCGTGAAAGGCGAAGAGTGCACAGAACAACACGAGGAGACAGGCGGAGAGTTGAACGCCTGTGGGGACGAGAAGGGACTCGCACCGGTGGCGATCCCAGTTTGTACTGTGACACCGAGGCAACGCGAAGAACCAGGAGGTTGTGGATCTGATAGGGCTGAGGAGTCGACTGACAGCCTGGGAACAGATCACCTCTGCGTAGGACCCAGAGAACGAGTGGAGGGCGAAAGTAGCCCGAATGGTGAGTTGCAGATGACACTCACCGGTTCTCTAGGGGTAAACCGCGCTCGTCTCGGAGAGTTACAGCAGGAGGAGTTCCCCGAATTGGTTAGTAAGGCCGAAGGAGGACGTGTGGGTCCTGAGAAGGCTTACTTTCCGTTTATCTATATTATATATGCCATGCTAGTCATGATGAAGGAACGATGGACACCAGGAGCGACCGTGGGAACGGTGATTAAATATGTCCAGAAGTTCAAAGAACGTCTCACTCGAGCGAAGGGACTGGCTAGGAAACTCCTGAAGAAGGCGCAACGTAAGATGTCGGAGTGGTACGACAGGAGAGCTGCGCAGAGAGATTTTCAGGCCGGATCCAAAGTAATGGTTGTGCTGCCAGGTAGAGGTAGAGTGACCAAGTCGCGGTTCAAGGGACCATACCAAGTGCTGCGACGGTTGGGTCCAGTGTCGTACGAGATTGGGAAGCCGGATGGACCCCGAAAGAGACAGGTGTGTCCCGCAGACCGCCTGAAACCTTTCTTCACTGTGGAAGGAAGAGCCGACAAACAGGACGGAACGATGTCCCGAGAAACCCAGCGGATGACGGGTCTGAGTGTACCGAGGGACCGAGAACTCCCGGAGGAGGAAAGTAAGTGGTCCAGGGCGGACGGCACCAGTCTCAACAGCACTGAGAGTCTGACAAGGATCAAGGTCAAGCACATCAAGGGGAAGGACGACGTAGGAGCGGACGCCCTATCCCGCATACACTAACGAGACATGACTCTTATTTTAAGGGGAGGGGTATGTGACGGAGTTCCCCCCCTTATAATTCTCCCACGCCTGCAGTAAGAGTCATGTCTACTTTTCCCAAGCGTTCTCTACGTTGCAGGCTACAATTTGATATATGGGAGAGAGTGAAGTGTTCTCGGAGAGCCGAGAAATTTGTGAAATAGTAATATTTCGGCCTGTGGTTTCGGCCCTTTAGGGAGCCAAGATGGCGCTGGCTTCCCTGATCTCCCGCCAAAACCGTGTGACGTCAGTGGCACCGGATTGGTCGCCGACAGCAATGTGGCACCGGGAGCCAATGAAAACTTCCCGTGGCGAAAGTGACGTCACGAAGGAAGGGGGGTCCAGGCCGCGCGCCACTCTGGCGCCAGCAGTCAGACATGACACGTCATAGAGGTCGGACGTGCGACGAGAGGTCCTGTCAGTTGGACAGTCGTTTCTCGCTCGTTTCTCGTGGATTTACGCGTCACCTGAAGTCCGCCAGTACTCTGAGAAGTCTTCCCTAGTTCATGTGTTGAACCAGAAGAGGGAATTGACGGTTATTTGAGCAACAAGTGCTCCAGTCAGGTACTGTGCCAGTAGCAGTGAAGCCGTGCAGTGACGTGTGTGACGTCTGTGGCAATTCACCAGTTCGTGACAGCGTAGTGGCTGACAGAGCCACTGGGTAGCTGAGGAAGAGAGGACTATTTGGGGAAACCGGACGACTGTAGCTGAGACGTAGGCGACAGCCGTTGCTGGGAGAAGACGACGGCCAGGAGACCGACTCCAACCTTCAAGAAGTCAAGAAGGAGGACGGACCTGCAGTGAGGAGGCACGGAGACGACGCGCTAAACGGTGGGACGACGAGAGGCTCTGGTAGGACACGACGACGTGTAGTGTGGGGGCGTTCCCGACACGAGGACCAGGAGCTACATCTCGACTCTCATCGGAGGATAGGGTGAAGTAGGTGTTTCTAGTTCCCTCCCCATTCCCCTTTAGTTAGCTATGTTATTTGGCTATATTATCTAGCTTGAGGATTTTATATGTCGTGAGCAAGTCTCACCCATGCCACGGTAAAGCACCAGTGTGCTAGACTGTACTATCAAGAGTACTTGTAATATTCATGTTGATTATTGGTGTGTGCAGGCATCAGGAACAAGTGATAAATTTACTGTGTTGTGTATATCTTTCTATAGATTTTGATATGAACATATAGTGGTAAATTATATATAATATTATGCCAGTATTTGAAAGTTAGGCTGTGCGCCCAGAAATCATTTATTTTCCATGTATTGATAGTTGATGTGTCTACATTATATATGCTATGTTCATGCAGTGATAAGTCGTTTGTGAGTACAGTGAATCATTGAGTTATTGCCCACGAGAGAAAGTACTGAAAACTCCAGTGTTAATATTTCATAATATATTGTTGGTTGAATAACAGTGTAAGACCATTACAGTGAGTCATTATAGCATTGATTGTAGAAAAGACTGTTTGGGCCTGAGTACAGTGTAACTAAGTAACACGGTTTATTAGTGCCAATATCGTGTGTGCGAGTTCATAGTAATATTGGAGAACTTAAGGAAACAGCGCGCGTGAATCTGAAAACAAGCAAAGAGCTTCCGCGCGCGGGCCAGCGATCAGCTGTTCTTGACACTTGATGAGGAGGGGAGGTGTTGCCCCCATAGTGATCGCATAGTATCCGTGGGAACTTCCGGCCGCGTCGGGATCAGTTGACTTATTTGTGGTTGTTTGGCCTTTGTGACATCTTTCATACATTTTAAGTAAAATACAAAACTATCTTTGTGTTTTTATCATTCCCTCCATTGATCTTGTGGCTACATTATACTGAAAGCATTGAGTGATAACAATAAGTACCTGCCTGATTCCTGATCTTTTGAGTGTGACCTTGCCAAGGCTACCACTCATTCCACTAGTCCACTGTTGGTGTTACTGGCCACCTTAAAACACCAGTTGGCGACCTTGTGGGTAACCGTAGAGCCCGATTGTTGGGGAGGGCACACGACAGTCAAGTGCACGAGTCGTGTTCTCACTCTTTCTTAATAAGAGGCCGTTAAGATTGACTGGGAGACTCTCCTGGCGTGCAGTGGCGCCGTGAGGATCGAGGGAAGACCCGCAGGGCTACGGTGAGTGACCTTGAGCATAACTATTGCTCACCCCAGACTAGAGAGAAGAGAGGTGAAACCCCAACATCGCACAATATTCTTTATGTGGTCCTCAGGTGATAGTTTTCTATCTAGAACCACCGCTAGATCTCTTTCTTTATCAGAATTCTTTAAAGATTCTCACATAATATTAGGTTGTGTGAGGTCTATGTTCTCCTCTTCCACATTCCATAACATGGCATTTATTAACATTAAATTCTATTTGCCAAGTGGTGCTCCATATACTTATTTTGCTCCAGGTCTTCTTGAAGGACATGACAATCATCCAAGTTTCTTATCATTCCTATTATCTTAGCATCATTAGCAAACATATTCATATTATTCTGTATTCCAACTTGTAGATCATTTATGTAGACAATGAACATCACCGGTGCAAGAACTGAACCCTGTGATACTCCACTTGTGACGTTTCTCCAGTTCGATATATTGCCTCAGATTACTGCCCTCATTTTTCAATCAGTCAGAAAATTTTTCATCCATGTTAGAAGCTTACCTGTCACTCCTCTAATATTTTCCAGTTTCCAGAACAACCTCTTATGTGGAACTCTGTTGAAAGTCTTTTTAAGGCCCAGATAGACACAGTCAACCCAACCATCTCTTTCCTGAAAAATCTCTGTGGCTCTATCATAGAAACTGAGTAAGTTTGTTACACAGGATCTTCCAGATCGAAAACCATACTGTCTGTCTGATATTATATCGTTTTTCTCCGGGTGTTTTACCCATTTAGTTTTAATTATTTTTTCCAATATTTTGACTATTACACTTGTCAATGATACAGGTACTATAATTAAGGGGGGTCTTCCCTGATGCCACTTTTGTAGATTGGAACTATGTTAGCCTTTTTCCACACATCAGCTACAACTCCTGTAAACAGGGATGCCTAAAAAATCATTTGAAGTGGAATGCTGAGCTCAGGTGCACATTCTATCCTAACCCATGGTGAATCTCCATTTGGACCAACTGCTTTGTTCTTACTTAGCTCGTTGAGCATTTTTTCCACTTCATCTCTTGACACCTCTATGTGCTATGAATGTTGTTCTCTGGAATTCTTATTGTGTCTGGGTCCCTGAAGATTTCATATTGTACAAACACACCTTGGAACTTTTTGTTTAATGTTTCGCACATTTCCTATTCATTTTCCGTGAATCTATTTCCCATTTTCAACCTCTGAATATTATCTTTTACTTGCAATTTGTTGTTTATGAAATTATAGAATAGACCTGGTTCTGTTTTACATTTGTCCGCATCCCTTTTTCAAAATTTCTTTCTGCCTCTCTCCTCACTGCTGTGTAGTTGTTTTTCGCATCTTTCGCATCTTTGTATCGCTGGTATGTTTGCGGGTTTGGCCTTTTCCTATATTGATTCCATTTTTGTCTTTTGGTCTCAAGCCCGCTCGCAATTTCTGTTCAATAAATCCTGTTTCCTAGTTCTGCATCTGTGCTTTGGTATAAATTTTATTGTGCCTTTATCATATTTTTCACAAAACTTGACATACATCTCATTTACTTCATGTCATAACAGCAAGTCTTTCCAGTCAAATATCTTAAAGAAATGTCTGAGTCCCCCTCTCCTGAAATCAGGTTTTTCAACTGCTTCAACCTCATTCTCTTCCAGATTATATTGCATTGCATACTTTATTCCTAAGAAGACATGGTCACTTTTACCCAAGTGAGGAAGGTACTGAATGCCAAATATCTCTTCGTCTATCTTGGTAAATATCAAATCCAGCACTGAGGGAACTTCCCGTTCCCTCATCCTCATAGCTTGTTTAACTCTTTAACTGCACCGCCTCCAAATATGACACCCACCCCAGTGCGCAGGAAATAAATTCTCTTTAAAAAATACTTTTTTTTTTTTTTAAAGTGTCAAAAACCCCTCCCTCAGTATGTGTATGTCAAAATTTTTTCAAAATTGTACTTTGGCTGATATGGGGTCCGTAAGTTGGCGAGTGACGTCATCATTCCCCGTTCGCCCGTGACGTACGTTCCTGGGTCCAGTAGGGTGCCCTTGGCGGGGCGCGCGAGTTGCCGCAAATATATTTTTGCTCATTTGTTGCGCACAGTTCCAAATACATTGTATTTGTTTTTATGTGCTAATCCTATGTATAATGAACACGTACACTATATTATGGCAGTAAAACATCCGTACTGTCCGAGTACACTGTGTTACGTGCATGACACTTGTGTACACATATGTTGCACATATTTACCATGTATCATGCCTATTTATGTATATATTTAGTCTATTATATTTATTTATAGTCTATTTACAGACTATACACTGTCACATACTAAATTCATTCACCATCAACACATTCAGAACACCGCGAGTGTGAGCTGTCACACCCAGCCAGCCCTTCCTCACTCCTCCAACACTGTATTCGCCAACATTGCTCCTCCCATCATACAGTTATTCACACTGTGACGATAATCTCTTTCAAGAGAGATTTAGCCTGCTCTTCCCTACAAAGTACGTCAATATACAAGATAATATAGAAGATACGTCCAGCAAGTATCGCCAAACGTTTTGCCCAGAGAGCAAAACGTATCCAGCACACCGGCACACCTGCTTCAGCCACCGTAACCAGCAAACTGCTCATCCTTTGCCTGCCTGTCGCTGATTGGCTGGTGTCCCGTCGCACCTGCCCTCTGCCCTCCACCACAAGTCGATGTCTGGGCTGCAGTGCTCCAGTATCGTCAGAATAGCTCAGTGCTCCAAGCAGTTGACATCTCTCGCTGGTAGACTAAGCCTTGGCTTTCGTGTACTAAGGGAGGTGGCAGCTCGAAGCCAGTATTCCAGCACCACTAATACTTTATTTTGCTATCACTGTAACTCACTTGTCTTAACGTAACTTTTCATTTGTCAGTGATTATTCATATTATTTTGTTTGTTGACTTGTCTTTCATATTTTATGTGCTTAACTTTATTCATGTCTTGTTTTTCTAGAGTAATTAAAATTTCATTGTTAAATTTACTTGTGTTTTGTGTGTCTTCCCATTACCTTACCACAGACGAAAGCTCCAGCTTTTCTCTTTTTTTTTCTATTATGTGACGAGGCCCTGCCCCTAGCTTTTGAAACAGCCTAACACCAACGCTTTACCGTCACATTAAAGTGGGGGCCTGCCCTAGGAGCTTCACTCAGGTACTGGTGCCAAGTAGTAAATTTATGGTAAGCGTATTTGGCTTTGGTAACGTAGCTTTTTACTATTTTTCATATTCAATTTTATTTTTATATGGTACTGTGTGTATTGTGCATTCCGAGAGTAGCATATGGTGAAGGTGAGACAACTTTGGATTACGTGGTGACTGTAGGCCTCAGTCATTCTCTTAATTGGTCATCTCTCCCTCCGTGTTATTACTCGTGTTTACCATCTTTTGTCCCTAGGATATTTCTCATATTTTCGACAGATCATCATATTGGTACCCTGGTACTGTGGTCTGTCCCCAGGTCAAGTGCACCTAATCTTCTGCAATCTGACAGTAGGAGGATAAAGAGGGCCATAGTTCCTCTAGCATGAACTTTAGTTGCTGAATTGGGACCTCGGCAGCAGTTCTCGTCACCAGTTGACACCTCGCACCCTACACGTCGGTCAGAGATGATGATATTTACATTGGTAGGGAATTAGCTTTCTTTTTCAGAGCACAAAAGTTCGCTAATTCTGTAAGTATCATATTAATTTCAGTGGGAAAACTTGCTTATGTCCTACAGAGACTCGGCAAGGTATGCCTACATTCTTGGACTACCAATTTTACTTCTGAGGCAATTAACTGTTTCATTTGTTTTAGAAACTCAGTTTCGCTTGTTTAGTAGGATTTTCTTGGCCTTATCCTCTTACATGAGTACCGGGTACAAGATTTCCTGCGACCTTGATTTAATTAATCATTTATCATCTTGTAATTAACATTAATTGTTAAAGATTCCACAGGATAGGTACCAGTTGCCACGTTGTCCTGTTTCTGACATTCACCATATCACAACAGTATATTCGTTGTGCATTTATTTGCTAATTTCACCATGTTTCGTCTCCAAGCTTTCCGTGCAGATCCAGCAGGTGCAATAGGGACTTTAAGTCATGCCAAGAGGGCTGAATTACAAACTCTTGCACATGAGTATCAACTAACAGTTCCCTACCAAGCCAACAAAAGTGAAATACATAACCTGTTACTGGATCATTTCTTAGAGCAAGGTAAGATAGACTCTGAAACTCACGAAACTTACTTTATTGCAGATAAAACTGATTTGGCAACGATGAAACTCAAACTAGAGCTGGCTAAGATTGAACGTGAGCAGCAAAGGGAAGCAGCTGCCATGCAAAGAGAAGCCCTCGAGCAACAAAGGGAAGCAGCTGCCATACGAAAGGAAGAACAAGAACGTGAAATCGCCCTCAAGGAACGTGAAATCGCCCTCAAGGAACGTGAAACTACCTTGAGGAAAGAAGAACAAGAACATGAGGTTGCACTACTCCGTGAGCGGGAACGAGTACAGCTTGAAACAAAACAACGCCAATTGGAGATGCAACACGAATATGACAAACAACAAGCAACTTTGACTATGGAATGTCGTCAACGAGAATTCGTGTTGGAAACTTCACACCTCGCTCAACGCCAGCAAGCTACCGCCAATCTTCCCATCAGTTTCAATATATCACATGCAAGTAAGTTAATGCCACCATTTGTAGAAACAGAAGTTGATGTGTTTTTTACCACCTTTGAAACCCTTGCTAATCAACTTAGTTGGCCTGCCGACCAATGGGCCACCCTTCTCAGAGTACATCTTACAGGTAGAGCTGCAGTTACACTCAGTACTTTGGCGTCTGAGAATGACTACCAGACTCTGAAACAAGCAGTGTTGGACGCCTACCTTCTCTCCACCGAAAGTTATCGAAGGAAATTCCGTGACCACCTGAAGGCAAGTACCACTACCTTTCTCGAGTTTGCTAATACCAAAAGGAGATATTTTATGAAATGGCTGGAAGCAGCATATGTCTCTACCTTTGCAGAACTCGTCAACCTCATGCTAGTTGAAGAATTCTTGAGGCGTGTGCCGCCTCCTGTCCGTTTATATTTAGCAGATGAAGATGAAACCGACTGCCTAAAGTGTGCTAAGTCGGCTGACACTTACAGCCTCATCCACCGGCTGACACCAGAACCATCTTCTAGTAAGAAGTCATGGTACAGTTACGAGAAAGTGAGTACCGATCAAGCTGGCTCACAATTGTACTGTAAGTATTGTAGACTCTATGGACATACCATACATAAATGTGGTAAGTCTCAATACAAAGGAACCACCGAAACGAAAGTCGGCTGACACCAGAACCATCTTCCAGTAAGAAGTCATGGTACAGTTACGAGAAAGTGAGTACTGATCAAGCTGGCTCACAATTGTACTGTAAGTATTGTAGACTCTATGGACATACCATAGATAAATGTGGTAAGTCTCAATACAAAGGAACCACCGAAACGCCAAAACCCAAACAGACTCCTCCTAAGTCCGGTAAGCCTGTGATGAATGTTGGTGTTCATGTTAATGATCTTTCTCTTTTCAGTAAACACCTGTATACTGGAACTGTCTCTGCCAACGGTTCAAATCCGGAGGGACGTTTCAAATTGAAGATCTTGAGGGACACAGCGGCTCTTCAATCGATTATTTTGAAGTCGGCTGTGCCCAACATCGCCTACACCGGAGAAACTGTCTTCATCACTGACCTCACTGCTACCACTCCTTATCCTCTCGCCAGAGTCCACCTGGATTGTCCCTTCATGAGCGGAGAAGTCCAAGTCGCCATCAGGGAAAAGCCTTTTCCCATGCCTGGAGTGCAACTTCTCCTGGGCAACGACTTGGCAGAAGACCTGCAAACGACCAACCTGATCGTTATGGACAAACCCCAGGTGTGTACCTCTGTGATGGATAATCCTATTTTTAAGTATGTTCCAGCAAAGGTTCAAGAGAGTGATGAAGTTTCTCCTCCGGTTTTAGTGACCACCCGTGCACAAGCTGCACGACCACAGCCAGCTGACTCTCCTGCTACCGCTGTCCCTCAAGACCCTCAGAAACTACCCCCGAATCTGACCAAGTTGGAGTTCCGTAAGTTACAGAGGGAAGATCTTACCTTGACACCATTATTTTTCCAGGCTGAGACTCAACCCGACAGTATTCCTGGGTTCTTCCTAGAGAACGAGTTGCTCTACCGCATATATAGACCCAGTAAACTGAAGGAGGAGGACGATTGGGCCAACGTCGAACAACTAGTGATTCCTGCCAGCCTGCGGCCCACTATTCTACACCTGGCCCACGGAGCACTCTCCCACTACGGATTTAACAAGACTTACCATGGAATCCGTCAAGACTACTACTGGCCAGGTATGGTAAATAGCGTCAAACAGTACGTCAAACAGTGTCATACGTGTCAGATGGCAGGTAAACCGAACATCTCTATTCCCAGATTATAGACTGTGTTGGTCCTTTACCTTGGACCAGTTCAGGTAACGCCTATATCTTAACCATCCTGTGTCCTACCACCAGATTCCCCATAGCAGTTCCAGTAAAGAACATTACGGCTGCTACGGTTGTGAAACACTTATTGAAGATCTTCACCCAATATGGATTTCCAAGGGAGGTTCAGAGCGACTGTGGCACCAACTTCACCAGTGATCTCTTCAAAAGGACACTGGAGGAGTTCAACATCAAACAGGTATTGTCCATCCCCTATCATCCTGCTTCACAGGGTTCTCTTGAGTGTAGTCATCAGACTATTAAAGCACTCCTGAAGAAGTTTTGTAATGAAACCTCTAAGGATTGGGATAAGCAAATAGACCTAATATTATGTATCTATAGAAGTCTTCCCAATGAGTCCCTAGGAGTATCTCCTTATGAGATGCTCTACGGACGTAAGTGCTGTACTCCCCTCAAGGCTTTCAAAGACTCTCTACGTGATGCCACCTTCAGTGAGCATCAAAATGTGCCCCAGTTTCTTCAAAACCTACAACACATTCTAGAGAGAGTCCACAGTTTTGCCCAAGATAATCTATTGAAAGCACAGGAGAGGAAGAAGACTCATTACGACAAGACCAGCAAAGTAAGAAAATTTAAGCCGGGAGACTTCGTACTTGCTTATTTTCCTATCCCAGGTTCTCCTTTACAAAACAGGTTTTCAGGACCCTACCGCATCAAGGAGTGCAGAAACAACCATAACTACGTTCTAGAGACTCCAGATAGGCGGCGGAAGACCCAGCTGTGCCACGTCAACCTCCTGAAGCTATATAATGGTACTCCTCCCACTTTCTTGACATTATACTCTTCCTTTAAAGAGCCATACATCCACAGTGAGACCTTCCCTGCTTCTCCTCCCGAAAGCACTGACACTGAGTCAGCACTTTCAAATTCAGAAATCCTTACTGATCTTCCCAACCATTTTCAGGACCATAATAGTGCTCCTTTGCCATATTCTAATTCTACTCTCACCTCGTCAGATATCACCAAGCCCTTCATCCTCCATGTCGCCGCCAGTGGTACCGGCATCGGGGGTGACCTAGTACAGCAACGAGGCGAAGAGAATACACCTGTCAGCGACCACAGCTACAAGGAACTACGGAACAATTGGCAAGGAGCTACTCTTCATCATCCTGGATCTACAGCACTTTGCTCCATACCTGAAAAGTGCTCGGTCTACCATCAACACGGACCATAACACCCTACACTTCCTGCAGCAAGCCCACTTCTACACTCAACGTCTTCTACGATGGGCTTGATAACTGCAGAAATTCAACCTGGAGATCCGCTATACCCGGGGTCTGACAACATCCTAGCCGACGCCCTCTCCAGAGTTTACAAAGTAGAAGAAACTCCACCTATTACTCCACCACATGACGACGTACTTCTTCCAGAACCGCAGGCTTCGGGGGAGAGTTGTGACGATAATCTCTTTCAAGAGAGATTTAGCCTGCTCTTCCCTACAAAGTACGTCAATATACAAGATAATATAGAAGATACGTCCAGCGAGTATCGCCAAACGTTTTGCCCAGAGAGCAAAACGTATCCAGCACACCGGCACACCTGCTTCAGCCACCGTAACCAGCAAACTGCTCATCCTTTGCCTGCCTGTCGCTGATTGGCTGGTGTCCCGTCGCACCTGCCCTCCGCCCTCCACCACAAGTCGATGTCTGGGCTGCAGTGCTCCAGTATCGTCAGAATATCTCAGTGCTCCAAGCAGTTGACATCTCTCGCTGGTAGACTAAGCCTTGGCTTTCGTGTACTAAGGGAGGTGGCAGCTCGAAGCCGGTATTCCAGCACCACTAATACTTTATTTTGCTATCACTGTAACTCACTTGTCTTAACGTAACTTTTCATTTGCCAGTGATTATTCATATTATTTTGTTTGTTGACTTGTCTTTCATATTTTATGTGCTTAACTTTATTCATGTCTTGTTTTTCTAGAGTAATTAAAATTTCATTGTTAAATTTACTTGTGTTTTGTGTGTCTTCCCATTACTTTACCACAGACGAAAGCTCCAGCTTTTCTCTCTTTTTTTCTATTATGTGACGAGGCCCTGCCCCTAGCTTTTGAAACAGCCGAACACCAACGCTTTACCGTCACAACACCAATGTTTCATGTTCATTTATATATATTTACAACATATGTACACACTATACACTGTCACACACTATATATATTCACCATCAACACATTCAGAACACCGCGAGTGTGAGCTGTCTCACCCAGCCAGCCCTCCCTCACTCCTCCAACATTGTATTCGCCAACATTGCTTCTCCCATCATACAGTTATTCACACCAATGTTACATGTTCATTTATGTATATTTACAACATATGTACACACTATACACTGTCACACACTATATACATTTACCATCAACACATTCAGAACATCGCGAGTGTGAGCAGCCACACCCAGATAGGCCAGATAGGCCCTCCCTCACTCCAACATCTTACTCACCAACATTGCTCCTCCCTCCATACTGCCATACTGTTATTGTTTTTATTACACTATTTACACTTGTTATATATACCTATCTACATGATTTATTTACCAGAACTATGCAAGTATGCCGGTATTCTCTCCAAACTGTACTGTGGCCACCATACACTGCATGAGAAATCACACAGCAGACGATGCTACGATTACAACGTCACCTCCCTCACCAAAATAGCATCACTCAACATACCCCTGTTGCTGTTATTACACTATATACACACACACACACACACACACTCTGTATATACCCATGTACATGTGTGTTCCCCATAGCGAACCAGGAAGCTAGTATGGTGAGCAAAACAAGAGTGGTTGCCACACAGTGAGGCTACCTCAATTCTCTCCCTCCCTCACCAAAATTCTTCCTTCCACAATACTACACACAACGCTAATTATAACCACAATCCTGGTCACTAATTCCTGTAAATGAATAATTGACCCACAAGTTTATTTTGAAAAGGAACTTAAGAAGTCGTTTGAAGATTCCTAGATGGACGAAATAATGCCGTGGTGCTATTGCTAGTGCTGTGAAGATCGTGAACAGCATTGAATCACTGATATTTGAGCATTGTACCCAGTCATTATCACACTCAGGCTCTTCTATAATACTATCATGACTAAATAATTTAAGTTATATATATATATTTTGACATTATTAGGCGATGCTGTGGTCACACACTGAACAGCAGTGCTGTGCGCTCATGCTGCAAGCGCTAGCCTTGGTTGCTCACCGAGTACTGAGACTCTCACACCCGGGAATGTGGACCATGATTTTTTTTAAAGATGGCGTCTATTTACAAGAGCCCTAAGGAAGCTGATGTGAACCCCATGTAGCCACGGGAGTTTTGAATGGAACGTGAAAAATACAAATACCTGGAGGCTCGTTGTGCACCCCAGGCGTGGGCCTGCAGACGCATTGCACAGTTAAAGGGTTAACATGTTGAAACATGAATGTTAACAGGATGAAGTTTTTGAATCTACAAGTCCAAAAATCGTCTGTTCTAGCTTCATATGCCTCCCAGTCTATGGATTTCAAGTTGAAGTCGCCGACTACCAATAGTCGTTATCTATCTTTATCAGCTCTCGCTATAATCTCTCTCATTATTGTTATAAGACTCACATTTATTATCCAGCTCCTTCTTTGACCATGTGTTGCATGGCAGTGGACTATTTGCATTTATGATCGTTAGTTTATCATCCTGATTGCAGATATCTAGTGCTATTATGGCAACTTCTCGTAGATTGGCAATCATTATTTTGTTTACCTTTTTAGGTACTCACAGAAATCACAATAACGTGATGCATCAAATGAACTAATCCACAAGAGCCGTGACGAGGATTCGAACCTGCGTCCAAGAGTATCCTAGATGCTGCCTTTCGAATCCTCGAACAGACGCTGTTCAAATTCTTGTCATTTGTTTACCTTTAGGTGTTTTCACCAGCACAGCAACGCCACCGCATTTCCTTTCCTTTCCTTTTCTTTCCTTTTCTTTTCTTTCCTTTCCTTGTGTGGGACGCTCAGACCGCTTCCTTGTCTCTCCCTCCAGTAGCTCTGCTTCGGGTGCAGTCCTGCCTTCGCTTGTTTCTCGGGGCCCCCGGGTCACATGTCAGTTGCTCGAGGGTTTGTGCTTGAACTTGATTTTTGCCTTGACGGTCTACCCGCCTGGTCGGGTTTGCCTTAGTTGGCTGTTCTGGTTCATTCCGGGACGTCCCTTCCACCTCTCTTGTGATCATTGACTGTTCTGGTTCCTTCGGTGATGTCCCTTCCTCCTCTCTCGCAATCGTTGGGTTCGGCCTCCAGAGGCTTTGCGTCGGTTGCTGCATCGCCGGCTTTCTCTTTGGGTTTTTCGGGGTTCAGTGCCTTGGTGCCTACCCGAGCCCTCACCTTATGTGTTCACAGAGACGTCGTCACTGGGCTGAGGCTTTGTGGCCACTGCTCACCAGGCTGGCCAGGAGCAGTGGGGTCTGTTCTTCTTTCGGGCTCTCAGCACTCTGCGGGAGTTCGTGGCGGTGTGGATGTCACTTCAGAGGTTCGAGTCGCTCGTGGATCAACAATCCAGCTCCATTCAGACTGCTCCCCGGTGGTTCATTGCCTGAAGCAAGGGGGTTCGATGCGGTCCTTTTCTCTTTAGGGTTGGTCGCCTTGGGTGACTCGTCTGCTAAGTTCTTTGGGTTTGGCTATCCTAGCTGTTCACGTTCAGGGGATGTCCAACGGCCTGGTGGATGGCCTGTCTTGGTTCATTCCCCTGTCCACGAAGTGTACGGTTGACGCCAACTCGTTCAGTTGGCTCTGCCGGACATACAGGCTCACGGAGGTGGACCTCTTTGCGTCAGTTTGGTCGAGGCGTCTCCCGTTATATGTGGTGCCCTTTCCCGACTGCAAGGCCATCAGGGTCGATGCCTTAAGGCAGGACTGTTGGAGGTGGGGTTACGTGTACCTCTTTCTCCCAGTTCTGCTGTTGCTCCAGGTCCTAGCTCACTTGGAGACTTACCAAGGGAGAGTTGTCCTTCTAGGCCCTTGGTGGCCGGCCCAGCCTTGGTTTCAGGCACTGCTTGCTCGGTGTCCGAACCCTGGATTTTTCCCGCGGCTCCGCCTTTTTCGGCAGATCAGGGAAAGTCCGGTATGTTGTTGGTTCGATCTTCTCCTCAAGTCTTTGTGTCTGATCTTTCTGACACGGGTCTATCATCACTTGTATGGTGCGCAGGTGGCTTCGTCTCGGCGGCATTATGAAGTTTTCTGGCAGTTCTTCCTTTATTTCTTGTTCCTTCGTAGGTTTACTTCTGTCTCTGATAGGGTTGTTTTGTCCTTTCTTTCGTTGTTGTTCCAGGACTGTCATCTTATGCCGAATACTGTCGTCTCGTATCGTGTGGTGCTAGTGTAGCCGCTGCGGCTTGCATTTGGTGTTGTTACTTCTGCACCGTTCCGCAAGCTGTCTCGTGTGCTGTTTCACCTCCGGCCTGCTCATGCTCTGCCTGAGCCGTCCTGGTCGTTGAACCAGATGCTCTCTTTTCTCTCTTCTTCTTGGTTTGTTGTGGCCCCTTCGGTTCAGGATTCCTTCTCCAAGGCTCTTTTTCTTGTTGGCATTGGCCTCTGGGGGTCGGGTCGGTTCGAGCTTCATGTGCTCCTTTGGCTCGGGTTTCTGCTCTTTCGATCCAGGTGGTAGGTTTGTTCATTTGCAGCCGTCTCCTTCTTTTCTGGCGAAGAATGAGACTGTTGCTTTCCGCAAGTGTCCTTGGGTTGTTGATGTTTGGTTAGTCAGGCGGGGGTGCATCGTGTGTTGTGTCCGTTTGCGGCTCTCCACCGTTATCTGCGCTCCATGGCTTCTGTGTCCGGGGGTGCGCTTTGGGTTGACCCGGTTTCCCTTCTTCCCTGTTCCAGAGTTCCGGTCTCCCAGGTTGTAGGGTTATATCTTGAGGTTATCTTGAGATGATTTCGGGGCTTTTTAGTGTCCCCGCGGCCCGGTCCTCGACCAGGCCTCCACCCCCAGGAAGCAGCCCGTGACAGCTGACTAACACCCAAGTACCTATTTTACTGCTAGGTAACAGGGGCATAGGGTGAAAGAAACTCTGCCCATTGTTTCTCGCCGGCGCCTGGGATTGAACCCAGGACCACAGGATCACAAGTCCAGCGTGCTGTCCGCTCGGCCGACTGGCTCCCTTCCTTATTATTATCGGGTTATTCGATCTGGCCAACCTGTGGTCTATCCTTGTGTTGTGCCCACTACGTTCGTAAGTTTGGTACTCTGGCTGCTGTCTTCGGTAACATGTCTTGAGTTGACATTTGAGCATGGGGTTTTTGAAGGTCGAACAGGGTCTTGGCTGCTTGCCACCTTGGCAACATTTCTAGGCCTAGTCGGGCCTGTGTCGCATTGGGTTGGCGGTTGCAGCCAGTTGTCTCAACTTTGAGTTGAGGAGCGATGACAGACTGCCTCCCGGGTAAGTCCCTCTTGTTTTTGTCTTTGGGTAAGTAGCTCCGGGGAGCCAATGGAGTGCTCCCCAGAAAACCATTGTTGAATGTAATGAAATGCCATTTTCTGGGTGAGACCCGGAAGCTCCCTGGCCACCCTCCCCCCCCCCTTTCCTGGAGTGGGGGTTGTGCAGACGATGGTGCGGTAACTTGGTGACGTCTTGCTCCTTTGCTCGTTTTCATTTGGGGAGTTCTGTCCACTAGTTTGACTTTTAGTATCAATATTTTACCAGAATAGGGGTTTGTTTTGGGGTGCCTACCTTTCTGGATGCCAGACCCGGTCGATAGCAGACATAGAATGCTCTCAACCACACAGGGATTTCTGTAGGCCGTTGCTGCTTGTGCCTCTCTGAGGGGGCCAGGTTCTGGCTCGTGGTCCTCAGTAGGCCTGGAACTCCATGCACTTGACTGATGCCAGGGTCTAATATCAGCCCAATAGCTCCGGGAAGCCTCAGGGTCTCACCCAGGAAATGATGTTTCATTACCTTCAACGCTGGTTTTCTGCTAATACTGTATGTCTTGGGCTGACATTCAGGCACTGGGCTTTTGGAGGTCGAACAGGGTCCTGGCCGCACGGTCCCTCATTAATGTTTCTGCTCCTTCTCGGGCGTGTGTAGCCTTGGGTCACAGGTTGCAACCAGTTGTCTCAACTTCGAGTTGAGAAGTGAGTGGTGGCCACCTTCTGGATAAGCCCCTCATTTTCCTTTATCTTTGGTTAGGTAACTCTAGTGAGCCGAAGGGTCTCTCCACAGAAAACCAGCGTTGAATTTAATAAAATTCCATTTTCTGGGTGAGACCTTCCACCAGCATCAGCATCCCTTCCTCCTTCCAGTCGAACTTTTTTGCGCGTTTTTGATATTCAGCCTCCGAACTGGAGTTGGATAGCAGTGCAGGAGGTCTGGGACCCCCCTTCCCGCTCCCGGGGAGGGGGGAGTTGCACAGACAGCAGCGCGGCGGCTGTGGTGATGTCATGCTTGTTTTTGATTGCGGAGTTCTGCTTGCTAGTTCGGCTTTTGGTTTGCAATTTTTAACCAGCTGTAGTTTGTTTTGAAATTCCTGCCTTTCTGGGTACCTGACCAGGTAGATGGCAGACATAGATTGCTTCCAATTACACGAGGGTGTCTATAGGTCATTGCTCCTTGTGCTTCTGAGGACGCCAGGTTCTGGCGCTGGTCCCCGGTAGGCCTAGAACTCCATCAATTGACTGTTGCCACGGTCTAATATATACACATCAGCCCGGTATAGCTCCGGGAAACCTCTGGGTCTTAACCAGAAAATGGCGTTTCATTATATTCAACGCTGATTTTTTGTGGTTCTCTACATTTTAAAGTCTACAGTAATGTTTATTTTGTAGCTTTTGTGTTGTCACACAAGGTCTTGCTATTTATTGTGAACTTCTCACTATATATTATAAGTTTATATTGATGCTTGCACACAATTTTTTTTACAACTTCATAATGTTTTAATGAACTATATTTTTCAGAATGAGGAAAATGGAAGTCGACATCTTTTGGGCCATAAGGCGAGGAAAAACTCCAAGGGAAGGTAATTCAGGATGTGGTATATATTTGTCTGTGTCACCTACCTTGAGGTTACCTTGAGGTGCTTCTGGGGCTTAGCGTCCCTGCTGATCGGTCGTCGACCAGTCTTCCTTTCTCCGAGACACAAACTATTTTTTTACATAATTCCCCCATGCACTTGGGCTCTGTCAACAAGCTATTCTAGCTCTTCGCCCTTACTGTAATACACACAGAAATTACAATAGCGTGATATATCAAATGAATAAATCCACAAGGACCGTGATGAGGGTTCGAACTTATGTCCAGGATGATCCCAGACGTGCCTTAATCGACTGAGTAATGACGTGGATTTATTCATTTGATACATCATGCTATTGTGATTTGTGTGTATTGAAGTAAGGGCAAAGAGGTAGAATAGCTTGTTGACAGAGCCCGAGTGCATGGGGGAATTGTGTAAAACCCCGGTTTGTCTTGGAGAGACTGCGGGATTCGTGTGAGAGCAGTAGCAACCCCAGTTGCAATTCTTTTGACCATGTCATGGCTCAGTCGATTAGCCACTTAACTGCGCCAACCAAGTATTCTTGGTCGGCGGGAAACTGCGCCAACCAAGAAAACTCTTCGATTTTTCTGTACCCATTCTAAATGTGTTGGTTGTGTACAAAAAGGACTCTTAGGACCTCCAGTGAGAGGCAGCCATCTTGGAAAAAATTCCCAGAATGCCCTAGGGCTGCTGGCTGGGTTAGTTCTGAGTAAGCAACCATGGGTGGCGCACGCGGCTCTGGCTCCCAAACACCTATCCAACGTAGCTTTGAAAGATCACACTCTGTCGGTGAAATTCAAACCTTATTGTTTGAAGAACATTAGGGTCATAATATTGGTGAAGCTAGGCGCAATAAGGACCTAACACAAAAGTCGGATGCAAGTGATACAGCACCTATGAGGACGATACAGCGAGCGTATCCAGTTGTAGCTCTAAGCGTCACCCTTGCAATCCTATGCTATCTCCAATTTATTTAGATGATACATAGATGAATCGTTTTCTGCGTTCACTGACGATGCATCCGATACAAGTAGCATAGATGAACAGTATTAGCGGCTTCCATGGTGGTGTTTTCCATAGATATTTTCAAGAATACCTGAATCTCTTTCTGTGTGGGATCATACAAAACAATCTTTTCAAGACTACCTTACAAATTGAACTTTTCCTATAATCTTTTCAATACTACCTTATGCTTTACAAGCTTGGCTACATGCAATCTACAAGTACTAAAGCCAAGGGTGTATGTGAGTGCGTTATTTGCAAGCACACAGAATGAAGAAACAGGAAGTGAGAATTTATCTGGTGCAACGAGAGGGAAGTCGCGCTGTGCACCATGGACTACTTCGTTGATTATTACTCACTTCCAAAGTACTGAGTAATTACCTAAGTGTAATTACCTAAGTGTAGTTACAGGATGAGAGCTACGCTCGTGGTGTCCCGTCTTCTCAGCACTCTTTGTCATATAACGCTTTGAAACTACTGACGGTCTTGGCCTCCACCACCTTCTCACTTAACTTGTTCCAACCGTCTACCACTCTATTTGCGAAGGTGAATTTTCTTATATTTCTTCGGCATCTGTGTTTAGCTAGTTTAAATCTATGACCTCTTGTTCTTGAAATTCCAGGTCTCAGGAAGTCTTCCCTGTCGATTTTATCAATTCCTGTAACTATTTTGTATGTAGTGATCATATCACCTCTTTTTCTTCTGTCTTCTAGTTTTGGCATATTTAATGCTTCTAACCTCTCCTCGTAGCTCTTGCCCTTCAGTTCTGGGAGCCACTTAGTAGCATGTCTTTGCACCTTTTCCAGTTTGTTGATGTGCTTCTTAAGATATGGGCACCACACAACAGCTGCATATTCTAGCTTTGGCCTAACAAAAGTCATGAACAATTTCTTTAGTATATCGCCATCCATGTATTTAAATGCAATTCTGAAGTTAGAAAGCATAGCATAGGCTCCTTGCACAATATTCTTTATGTGGTCCTCAGGTGATAGTTTTCTATCTAGAACCACTCCTAGATCTCTTTCTTTATCAGAATTCTTTAAAGATTTCTCACATAATATATAGGTTGTGTGGGGTCTATGTTCTCCTATTCCACATTCCATAACATGACATTTATTAACATTAAATTCCATTTGCCAAGTGGTGCTCCATATACTTATTTTGTCCAGGTCTTCTTGAAGGGCATGACAGTCATCTAAATTTCTTATCCTTCCTATTATCTTAGCATCATCAGCAAACATGTTCATATAATTCTGTATACCAACTGGTAGATCATTTATGTAGACAATAAACATCACTGGTTCAAGAACTGAACCCTGTGGTACTCCACTTGTGACATTTCTCCATTCTGATACATTGCCTCTGATTACTGCCCTCATTTTTCTATCAGTCAGAAAATTTTTCATCCATGATAGAAGCTTACCTGTCACCCCTCCAATATTTTCCAGTTTCCAGAACAACCTCTTATGTGGAACTCTGTCAAAAGCCTTTTTTAGGTCCAGATAGATGCAGTCAACCCAACCATCTCTTTCCTGTAATATCTCTGTGGCTCGATCATAGAAACAGTAATACAGTGTGTAATACAGTGTGTTACTGTGTAAATAGTGTGTGAAACTGTACATATTGTAATTTTAGTGAATTTTTAACAAGTAATATTGCAACAATAAACATTTATTGTGGACATTACTGATTTATGTATCACAGTTCCATGGAACATTATGAACGTTCTACTGTATACATATTATAAAGGACACAAATATGCATCATATATGATAGAAAAGAAAGAAATAAAGCCGCATTGGAAATACTCAGAACAAATAATTGACAATATATTTGTGGCAACTCCCAGGATACAACCTCACAATATGCTGACTAATTCCTGGATACCTACAGTATTTACTGCTATGTGAACAGAGCATTAGGTGATAGGAAACATGCCCAACCCACTTCTGTCCTGCCCTGAATTTGAACCTGGAATTCCCGCTCATGAGTCGTGAACGAACCTGACTGTACTGGAATAATATCTTGGTGACTATGGTGCTGTTAATTAATTGAGGATGGAAATGAAAGATAGAGTTTGAAGCTGAGATGTTGAGTGTACAGGGTTACATGGAAGAAAATGCAGAATAGAACCAGTGAAGAGCAGGGGTGCCATAGGCACAATCAGAGAACACTGTATAAACATCAGAGGTCCCCGGTTGTTCAACACCCTCCCAGCAAGCATAAGAAATATTGCCGGAACAACCGTGGACATTTTCAAGAGGAAACTAGATTTATTCCTCCAAAGAGTGCCGGACCAACCGGGCTGTGGTGGGTATGTGGCCCTGCGGGCCGCTCCAAGCAACAGCCTAGTGGACCAAACTCTCACAAGTCAAGCCTGGCCTTGGGCCGGGCTTAGGGAGTAGAAGAACTCCCAGAGACCCATCAACCAGGTATCAACCAGGAGGAGTATTATGGTATTACTAGACAGACTAGTCAACACTTTGTATCTGCAAAACTGTATTGGCCACTGGAGACATGGGCTCTTATAAATTTCTTGTGCCTCTTTTATGAAGCAGGGAATGCATTGGCATTAAATATCAGTCAATTTCCAAGGCAAACCATTCAATAAGGAATGGAAAAGAAGCAACAATATGCAAACTTTTACATGATAAATATTTTGAAGAGTACTGAACTGCCAGAACTCAACTCAGACAAATACAGGCACTGATGAAGTACACTCATCAACTTCCCTGTCTGCCACTAGGTGGCAGACCATCCCACACTGAGTCTAGGTGATGAATCCATTTCACTCTCATACCTGGTGCTTGGCTATTCACATCTTGATACAGTAGTGTCATTCAAAGGCCACTGCCTATTCGAAGATAAATGTACAGCATACTTAAGAGTAGTTGGTTCATGTTTATTTTGTTTCAGGAGCATGTAGAGCTGTAAGCTGTTCACATTGAATGTCACTTGCTACCATCTTCCTCAAGTTTAGTTTCATTGTTTACTCTTCTAGCACTGCCAGTGACAACTGTTCATTTGCATTATCATCTCTAAGGTGTTGAGTTCCTCCTTTGGAAGATTACATCTAGTTGCCTCTTTGTGGGCTAGTGATACCTGCTTCATGGGGTTCTGGGAGTTCTTCTACTCCCCAAGCCCGGCCCGAGGTTAGGCTTGACGTTAGGGAGCCGGTCGGCCGAGCGGACAGCACGCTGGACTTGTGATCCTGTGGTCCTGGGTTTGATCCCAGGCACCGGCGAGAAACAATGGGCAGAGTTTCTTTCACCCTATACCCCTGTTACCTAGCAGTAAAATAGGTACCTGGGTGTTAGTCAGCTGTCACGGGCTGCTTCCTGGGGGTGGAGGCCGGGTCGAGGACCGGGCCGCGGGGACACTAAAAGCCCCGAAATCATCTTATTTTATTTTATTTTATTTTATTTATGCATATACAAGAATGTACATAAGGAATGTGAGGATACAATTATGGTAATTACAGTCTTGTAAAGCCACTAGCACGCGCAGCGTTTCGGGCAGGTCCTTAATCTAAGAAAATTTTAAGGAGGTAAATACTTGCAAAATTTATAGACAAAAAATGATAACAGATTACATGGAATGAAAAAAAAAAAAAAGATGAGAGAAAATTATAGGTACAGTATATTAAAGCACATAGGTAGCTATGATTGATTGCAATGACAGCTTAAAATGGTAGTTGACAACAAATTGGTAGGCACAATACAGCAGAAACAATATAAGATTGATTGCAATGACAGCTTGAATGGTAGTTGACAAAAATTGGTAGTCACAATACAGCATATGGCTAGCACATAAAAGAAGACAGCAATGAACACAATGATAAGGTTGTTTGATATTACATAAAAATTAGGAGATTGGGTACCACTAGGTACAGAGCAAATTTAAAGCTCAGTGTAGGAAACTAAATAGATGAAGTTAGGTACTTTTTGGTTTTGCTTTTAAATAAGGCAAAAGTTTTACAGTTTTTCAATTCACTAGGGAGTGAGTTCCATAGACTAGGTCCCTTAATTTGCATAGAGTGTTTACACAGATTAAGTTTGACCCTGGGGATATCAAAGAGATATTTATTTCTGGTGTGGTGATAATGGGTCCTATTACATCTGTCCAGGGAGAGTTTCAGAGCATGGTTTGCATTTAAGAACAGGGTTTTGTAAATGTAGTTGACACAAGAGAATGTGTGGAGGGAGTTAATATTTAGCAAGTTTAGAGATTTAAACAAGGGAGCTGAGTGTTGTCTGAAAGCAGAGTTAGTTATTATTCTGATAGCAGATTTTTGCTGTGTGATGATGGGCTTAAGGTGGTTTGCAGTGGTAGACCCCCATGCACAGATACCATAATTAAGATAGGGGTAGATTAGTGCATAATATAGTGAGAGGAGAGCAGAGTTAGGAACATAATATCTGATTTTGGAGAGTATACCAACTGTCTTAGAGACTTTCTTAGTTATGTGTTGAATGTGGGTACTGAAATTGAGTCTCTTGTCTAGGAATAGGCCAAGAAACTTGCCATCATTTTTATTACTGATGTTAATGTTGTCTATCTGTAGCTGAATTGCATTTGATGATTTGCTTCCAAATAAGATGTAGTAGGTCTTTTCGATGTTTAATGTTAGTTTGTTCGTTGACATCCATAAGTGGACTTTTTTTAATTCATTATTCACAACATTATTTAGTGTATGTGGGTTGAGGTTTGAGTAGATAAGGGTAGTATCATCAGCAAACAATATAGGTTTGAGAATATTAGAGACATTAGGCAGATCGTTTATATATATAAGAAATAGAAGAGGTCCTAAGATGCTGCCCTGTGGCACTCCAACGGTAATTGGTAGAGTGGAAGAAGTTGTATCATTGATGGTTACATATTGGTGTCTGTCACTAAGATAGGATCGGATGTAGTCAAGGGCAAGGCCTCGGATTCCATAATGCTGGAGTTTAAATAAGAGGTAGTTGTGATTAACAGTATCAAAGGCTTTTCTTAGGTCAATGAAGAGTCCAATCGGAAACTCATTTTTGTCAAGGGCTGAGTAGATAATGTCAAGGAGACTAATGATTGCATCATTGGTACTCTTTTGGGACCGGAAGCCAAACTGGCAGGGGCTGAGTATGTCGAATTTTACGAGGTAGGAATAGAGCTGTTTGTAAATAATTTTTTCAAATATTTTTGATAGAATGGGTAGATTTGATATTGGTCTATAATTGTTTATGTCCGCCGGATTGCCTCCTTTATGGACTGGCGTTACTCTTGCTTTTTTGAGGATATCAGGGAAGGTGTGATACTCTATAGATTTGTTGAACAGTAGTGCTATGGGTGGGGCAAGGGCATGGGAGGCTCTCTTGTACACAATGGACGGAATTTCACTGGTGTTCCCTGCCTTGGTTTTTAGAGAGTGTATGATGGACACAACATCTGCCGGGCTGATTGGTGAAAGGAGAAGAGAGTTTGGATAGCTGCCTGAGAGATATGTGTTAATATGTGTCTGAGTCTGTGGGATTTTACTGGCAAGATTAGCACCAACCGATGAAAAGAAACTATTAAATTCATTTGCCATTTCTAAATCAGTTGACGGTATATCCCCATCCTTGTAGAGTTTTATTTGGTTATGTGAGTGTTGTTTAGTTCCTAGGATACTAGAGATAGTTTTCCAAGTGTTTTTCATGTTACCTTTTGCTTCATTGAATCTATTCACATAATATGCAAGTTTTGCCTTTCTTATGATACTGGTAAGCATTGATGAGTACCTTTTAGCTACTTCCCTTGAAACTAGGCCAATCCTAACTTTCTTTTCATATTCATGTTTCTTGTTGATTGAGTTGAGAATGCCATTTGTGAGCCATGGATTGTTTAATCTTTTGTCAGTTATTTGCTTTGTAAGAAGGGGACAATGAAGGTTGTAGAGGCTTAGAGTTTTGGAGAGGAAGAGGTTAGCTAATGAATTTATATCATGGGTATTATTGAATTCAGAATCCCAGTTAATATTGTGAAGTGCCTCTGTAAGATTGTCTAAAGCTGATTCACTGTGTAGCCTAAATGAAAATTTCTTGCTTTTTGGTGGTGTTATGTCCATGTTCGCTATGAGAAAGGTAGGATAGTGGTCAGTTGTTCTGTCGTAGATTATACCAGATACAAGGGGAGCTGTTATGTTTGTCCATATGTGGTCCAAGGTAGTGGCTGATGTTTGAGTGACTCGGGTAGGTTTGGTGATAGTGGGGATTAGCATACAGGAGTTCATGCTGTTAAGGAAATAGTCAACTTGAGAGCAGTTTTGTTGACCCAGGTCAATATTAAAGTCTCCTCCCAGAATGATGTGGTTTTTGTTGAGATTGTTGTTTATAATAAGATTCCTTAGGTTGTCTGAGAAAGAAGCTATGTTAGTATTAGGAAATCTATAGATGGCTCCAATAGTCAAAGAGGATTTAAGGGATTTAATTGTAAACTGAGCAAAAGTATATTCGCAGTAGTCATCTCTGTCACTAATAACACTGTTGCAGATAAATGTATCTCGGTAATATATAGCTGTGCCACCACCTTTTTTATTAGGCCTACAGTTATGAATGGCTTTATAACCAGCTAAGTTGTAGAGTTGGGTATAGTCTTTATTTAGCCAAGTTTCTGTTAAAATAATGAACGATAGGTTAGTACCTAGTGCTGTGAGTAGTGCATTTAAATCGTCAAAATGTTTACCAAGTGATCTAACATTTTGGTTATAAACTGATAGATAGGTGCTATTTTGGAGTTTGTTTTTAGCCTGGTGTGCTGTGAAATACTTACAATAATGATGATCAATGTGCTGGTTGGTAAAGATATGAGACAGAAGATTTTGATCAGGATAACCTCAAGATAACCTAGTGCATTGCGACTTTGTCACCACGCAAGAACTGTTGAAGAGTAGTTCTGATGTGGGTTCAGAACAACTTCATGTTCTGGTTCTAAAGTTGCTTAGCAGATGTTCTTCTTTTGTATTTGGCTTTGTAACTTTCCTGAATGGGCTCCCCTCAGGTGCTCCCCAAGTCACCCGCCTGGTTTCATTGAAGATCATTAACCTATCCCACCAGGCCCTTGTGAATCACAAGCGCTTACTGCAAACCAGAAACAGAATCCAGGCCACTTTATAGAGGCAAGAGAGAGAGTGAGTATTCTATATCAATCCAGGCCAAGAGAAAAAAGGCCACCAGAAATTTAGAATGCCCATAGGCAAGCAACTGTATGAAAAAACATTAGTAACCCTGACACAAACTCCTTACAAATTTGCTAGCCAGTTGCAAAGAATTTTTTATATTACACAAGGCTTGGTGGCTTCCAGGCAGTAGCATCAGGGAGCTACTGATTGACTTGCCAGGAAGAATAATTTCATTACATTCAATGTTGATCTATTTTGGATGAAATATTCTGTATTTAATTAATGAATATGCTTTAATGTGTGGAAAGTGCACATGTTTAATAAAATATTACTTCCCAACAGATTTAAGGAGGCCGAGTCTCTGGCATCAACACTTGGAATACAAGAATCCTCATCACTATACTCTCAGTTAAGTGACACAGAGGATGACTTCAGTATCTGCTCCAGCCCTGACTTCTCACCAGCTGGTCTACCGTGCCCATCTGCTTCCACTACTGAGACTTTACCTGCTGAGGCTTCTGACAAAACTGGCAGTTCACAGAGAGCCGTGGATACTTTGACTGCATCTACCAAAGGGGACCATCCTGGAGCCTTGGGGCTCATAGCTACTGTTCAAAATATTGGCTCACATAGTTATAATTGTCATGAAAACTTAACAGAAAAAAAATCAAATATAACTGTTGAAGACATAGAAAGAGAAGAGAAAGTAAAATGTGATGTTCGATGTGATGTGTCAAGTGAGAATGGTGTAGACGACAATGGTTTTACTTATTCTATTGGAAATTGTGATGATAAAAATAGTAAAGATATTCTTAACCAGGTTGAGAGACATGCTTCTATATCATCATTATCAAGTTTGTCCTCACAGCCATGCTGTGTATATGAGAACCCTGTGCATGACTCCCCGAAGCAACATCGTGACCCACGTCCAAGTGAAGACACTCAAGGAACTTCTGCTGAGAATATCATTGACCCAACACCTGCCCGGGTGAAACAGACTACATGTCCAGTACCCCCTCTGGAAATCAAAAGACGAATAAGTACCTCCAGCAGGAAAAATTCAGTTCCCCTTACCCCTCTGACACCTTTAAGTACAACTGTGACTCCTGTTCTCCCAACGCACAAAGTTCCAAGTCCACAGGAGGTGGCAAATACTCAATACATATTTGTTGCAGCACAGCAAATCAATGAGGCACAACACCATGAGCAAAATAGGGACTACAAGCAAGCATTAGATATGTACCGAGAAGGGGTAGGAACCTTGTTGCAAGGAGTACAAGGTTAGTTGGGGCTCTACACATTGTAGTCTTTATTTTAGCTCTGAATTCAGTATTAGGAATGCCTTATTCAGTAGGTTTTCTCCGATGTTTTTTGTTTTTGTTTTTAAATTTATAATGTCCATGTGTGGTTTAAAGAATGCTTACTCATATCGGCTTAAAATTTTTAAGACTTATTTAAAGTTGTGCAAGGAAGGTTTCTATTGTTATATGGCTATGATGGCAGACCCTATAACAATACGATGCTTGGCGGCAGACTTTGGAACCATTTTAACCCCTGCACTATGCCCGTGTATATAGCTGACATTTCCCTGGTGTGGGTGAACACTATTTCTAATACTGTTAAAATGCATTCCCATGTTCATGGGAAAAACAAAAATCGGGTAAATTTGGCCGTGGTGAAGGATGGAAAACATGCGATGATGTCATGATTCACAAGCGTTCATGAAATAATTTCTCAAATAGTGTATCATTTGAGAAATTTATGTAATAAAATGTGTGGAACATTGAAATGCTCAAATATATTTGTGTCACAAATATGAGCACAATATTATATTCTTAGAAGAATAAAACATATTGTTTTTGCTGTTATTACACTGTATATACACACATTATATATAACTATCTACATTTCATGCACCATTATGAACCACTAAGGGGTATAATAATCATGTAACCAATTATCAAAGTTCAGCCTAGCTCTAAATGTTTTGCACAAAATTTTAACTACGTGCATTGAACATAAAATACTTTCTTTGTATTTCTAATGTTTTAACCATTGTATTTTTCAAGTGCAATGATGCAGTGGCTGACAATAATGTTATTTTTATCACAGAACATGTAGAACATAGGCGCATACAGATATATTTGTGTTACCTATATGTGCACAATATTACATTCTTTGAACAATAAAACATACTATTTTTCTGTTATTGCACTGTATATATTGTATTCATTATATATAACTAAATTTCTGTGGATAGCCCCTTCGGCTTCCCGGAGTTATGTCGGGCTGATGTGTATATATTAGACCGTGGCAACAGTCAGTCGATTGAGTTTTAGGCCTACTGGGGACCAACGCCAGAACCTGGCCCCCTCAGAGAGGCATGAGGAGCAATGACCTATAGATGCCCTGTAATTGGAAGCAGTCTATGTCTGCCATCTACTAGGTCAGGCACCCAGAATGGTAGGAATTCCAAAACAAACTACAGCTGGTTAAAAATTGCAAACTAATAGCTGAACTAACAAGCAGAACTTTCCAATTAAAAACGAGCAAACAAGTATGACATCACCACAGCTGCCTCGCCACTGTCTGCACAACTTTCCCCTCCCCTGGAGTGGGAAGGGGGTAGTCCCAGATCTCCCGTGCCTGCTACTCATCCCCAGTTCAAAGGCTGTTGTGTTTGGTGGTGGTCAATCGACTTGGGTTCTATCGTTTTGAGCAGTGCTGTCCATAGCAGTGTTGTTCTCCTGTGTGGTGGTGTGTGAGCCAGGAGTAACACGATTGCAGATTGTTTTCTGAGGGCTCTTTTTCCTGTTGGCATTGGCCTCTGGGGGTCGGGTTGGGGAGCTCCATGCTCTCCTCTGGCCCAGGGGTTTTTGCTATTTTGGTCCTGGTGGTAGGTTTGTTCATTTGCAGCCGTCTTCTTCTTTTCTGGTGAAGAATGAGACAGTTGCTTTCCAGAGGGGTTGTTGGGTTGTTGATGCTTGGTTGGTTCAGCCATGGGTGCATCATGCGTTGTGTCCAGTTGCGGCTCTTGGCTGTTACCTGTGTGCCACGGCCTCATTGGCTGAGGACGCATTTTGGGTTGACCCAGTTTCCCTTCTTCTCCGTTCACGGGCTCCGGTCTCCCAGGTCGTCCGCAGGGTTATTCAGTCTAGCCAGTCTGCAGTCTATCCTCGTGTCCACAACGTTTGTAAATTTGCTGCTTTGGCTGCTGTCTTCGGTAACATGTCTTGGGCTGAGATTCAGGCATAGAGATTTTGAAGGTCAAACAGGGTCCAGGCCGGTCGCTACCTTATCAATGTTCCTGGCCCTCCTCGGAATGTATCTCGTTGAGTCGGTGGTTGCAGCCAGTTGTCTCAACTTGGAGTTGAGGAGCGAGTGGCGACTGTCTCCCGGGTAAGTCTCTCTTGTTTTTATCTTTGGTTACGTAGCTCCAGGGAGCCGGAGGGGACTTCTTCCAGAAAACCAGCATTGAATGTAATGAAACACCATTTTCTGGGTGAGATCCGGAGGCTCCCAGCATCCCTCCTCCCTCTGGTCGGCAGTCTCGTGAGTTTTTGACATCCAGCTTCAAAACTAATGAGTTAGATAGCTGGCACAAGGGGTCTGGGGCTTCCCCTTTTCCCTCCCAGGGAAGAGGGAGCTGCACAGACAGCGGCATGGTGAGTGACATTGTACTCGATTGCTTGTTTTTTGTTTGGAGAGTTCTGTCCAACAGTTCGGCTTTCAATAGCAATATTTTAACCAGATAGGGTTTGTTTTGGGGCGCCTACCTTTCTGGGTGCCTGACCTGGTCGATGGCAGACATAGAATGCTTCCAACCACATGGGGGTTTCTATAGGCCATTGCTCCTCGTGCCTCTCTGTGGGGGTCAGGTTCTGGCTCGAGGTCCCCGGTAGGCCTAGAACTCCATTTGTTTGATTGATGCCAGGGGTCTAATACAGTATCCACTCAATTTAACGGCCTATATGGGGCTGTACCCTGGTCGTTATTTCCGGAGCTCCGGTATTCCCGAAGGTAAGATGTCGGTAATTTTTAAAGTAACATTCAGGTAGGATATACTTTATACTGTATAACAAGTGGACCACACAATAAGTAAACCATATAAACCAAACACCTCCTTCCCTTCCCTCCCTCAATGTCTTCCATCCTCTCCCTCATTATCTTCCATCCCCTCCCTCATTATCTTCCATCCCCTCCCTCATTATCTTCCATCCCCTCCCTCATTATCTTCCATCCCCTCCCTCATTATCTTCCATCCCCTCCCTCATTATCTTTCATCCCCTCCCTCACTGCCTTCCTCATAACATGAGAACAGCAGGCGATGGAGGAAGGAGCTACTAACGGGGTCGAGGGAGCTACTATAACGGGGTCGAGGCCTGGCTACCCGACATCTGTCAGCTCCTGTTCGCAGATGCCAGCTGTGCATAATTCATAAATAAAACTATATTTGTTTAATTAACAAATAGGAAACTATAAAACATGTTATTGATTAATAATGTATAGTTATATACGAAAACTAACATATTTTGGCATAAATATTTTACAACTAAGATTACAAAATTTAATACAGTATGGGGTGAGAGGTTTGGCACCATCGCCTTTGTCAGCAATTCTGCCCTCCGCCTTCCTTACCACCACCCCTCTCCCTGCCTCCCTCAACACCACCCCTCTCCCTACCTCCCTCAACACCACCCCTCTCCCTACCTCCCTCAACACCACCCCTCTCCCTACCTCCCTCAACACCACCCCTCTCCCTGCCTCCCTCAACACTACCCCTCTCCCTGCCTCCCTCAACACCACCCCTCTCCCTGCCTCCCTCAACACCACCCATCTCCCTGCCTCCCTCAACACCACCCCTCTCCCTACCTCCCTCAACACTACCCCTCTCCCTGCCTCCCTCAACACCACCCCTCTCCCTACCTCCCTCAACACGACCCCTCCCCCCTACCTCCCTCAACACCACCCCTCTCCCTACCTCCCTCAACACCACCCCTCTCCCTGCCTCTCAACACCACCCGTCTCCCTGCCTCCCTCAACACCACCCCTCTCCCTGCCTCCCTCAACACCACCCCTCTCCCTGCCTCCTTCAACACCACCCCTCTCCCTACCTCCCTCAACACCACCCCTCTCCCTGCCTCCCTCAACACCACCCCTCTCCCTACCTCCCTCAACACCACCCCTCTCCCTGCCTCCCTCAACACCACCCCTCTCCCTGCCTCCCTCAACACCACCCCTCTCCCTACCTCCCTCAACACCACCCCTCTCCCTACCTCCCTCAACACCACCCCTCTCCCTACCTCCCTCAACACCACCCCTCTCCCTGCCTCTCTCAACACCACCCCTCTCCCTGCCTCCCTCAACACCACCCCTCTCCCTACCTCCCTCAACACCACCCCTCTCCCTACCTCCCTCAACACCACCCCTCTCCCTGCCTCCCTCAACACCACCCCTCTCCCTACCTCCCTCAACACCACCCCTCTCCCTGCCTCCCTCAACACCACCCCTCTCCCTACCTCCCTCAACACCTCCCCTCTCCCTGCCTCCATCAACACCTCCCCTCTCCCTGCCTCCATCAACACCACCCATCTCCCTACCTCCCTCAACACCACCCCTCTCCCTGCCTCCCTCAACACCACCCCTCTCCCTGCCTCCCTCAACACACCACCATCCCTCTCCCTACCTCCCTCAACACCACCCCTCTCCCTGCCTCCCTCAACACCACTCCTCTCCCTCCCTCCCTCAACACCACTCCTCTCCCTCCCTCCCTCCCTTCCTCCCTCCCTCAATACCACCACCACCCCCAACACTCTCTCTGCCTTTCCCCCTCAATGCCTCCCTCCATCAATCACTGCCTCCCTCCATCAATCACTACCTCCCATCCCTCCCGCAAGGCCTTGGAGGTCGGTGGCCTGTTGCCACGTGAGGGCATTTACTTCACCCTTGGGGGAAGCTGCGTCTTGGGCCCTTGTTTGGCCTTGGGTAGGGAGTGGTGTTGTGTTAGGACATCAAGCTGTTGCGCGACCAGCCATCTACGCGGCGACCGGTTCCTGTTGCCTCTGGGGACGGTGTACTTTTGCGGGGGTTTTGTTTTGCTTTGTTTTTGTGTGCCTGGTGGGACTATAGTTCCCCTGATACTGTTTTGGTGGCCCTCTGCTAGGCCACCTGTGCTTGTACACATCACAGGGGTTTCAGTGTTGTCATCTACCCCTTGTTAGTTTGGGTGTTTAACTGGTTAGCAACACCTTGCCCGGGCTTCCCTTAGTTGTTAGGGCCCTGGGAAACCCTGTCGGGGCTCGGTGGACCCATGGATGCATCTTCCGAGTTCCAGCCTGCCTTGTGCGGGTTTGAAGGTTGCTGTGTGCCATTATTTCAGAGTGACAGTCACCTGTTTTGCCTCCGTCATGCTGCCCGTTGGGTCAACGACACATTTGACCCGAAGTCTTGCAAGTCGTGTTTTCTGCTGGTGCTCCAGTTTTACTCAGATGTTGCTCTTAAGGTATAGGAAGCATCCGCATTGCATGTTAGGTTTAGGTTACTGCAACCTCGCACTAGGTTGGTTTCCCACCCGGATGCCCCGAGGCTGCCCCACTTTGGTTTTAGGGACCCAGACATGGGGGCGTTAGTCGCTTTGACTTTGACTCCTTCCTTCCTGGTCCTTCCCCTGTTGTTCATCCTGCACCTTCCCCTCCTGTGTCTGGCTCCCAAACGTCTTGAGGGTTTCGGATTCGGCACAGAGTTTCATTGGTAATAAGACTCGGGCGGCTTCGGGGGCTGCCCCATTCGGGTCGGAGATGGAGATATTTGAGCCGGTTTCTCCTGCCGAGGTTTCTGGGTCCCACCAGCAGGCCACCTTCTTGTCTGCCTTTCCCTTGGACTCTGCCTTTTCTTCAAGGGTAGAGGGTTTGGAGGACGGCTCTACCCCGGGTTCTGACTTGGGAGATCTTGGGGCTGGGGAGGAGTCGACCTGGGGGCCTAGGGCCCACTTTGACCCCGTTTAGGTGCTTTTGCCTTCCTCGCGGGGCTTATTGTTGCAGTGGGAGGGGTTTTCCTACCCCCTTCCCTGTATGAGTATGATTTGGGTTCGGCTCCTCTCCGGGTTTGGTTCCTGGCCCCTTTGGGTACCTCGGTGTCGTCTTTCCAGAGGTTTTCTACTTCTCGTATCTCCGCGAAGGAGACTCGGGAGACTCTTGCTGCATACCTCTTGCGAGACCTGGTTTATGTCTCTGTGATGGATCCGTCCTCTTTTGAGTTCGGTTCTTCTTCCCGCTTTTGGGTGCATTTGGAGGTTCCGGAGTCTTCCTGACTGGCAGACTGCCCATTCTTTTCGTTAAGGGTGTGGCATGGGTTCTGTCGGACCCGCATGCTTGATTGGCGTGAAACTTCTACAGTTCTGCAGGTTTACCTGGGAGGCGAGTTTGAGCACCTTAATGCGTGCTTGTTCACCCCGTGCTTTCTCGGGATGTTGGGCATTTCTAGCTTCACGTACAGGTTCCTCTTCTTTCGGCATCATTGGTTGCGGAGGATTTGCGTGCCCGTGGGCATTTGGCTTTAGTCTTACGTTTCTTTTCCCTTCTTGAGCTGTCTTCTGCCTGACTTGAGGACGTGGAGGCGTTGAGTGCCGGGCTTTCGTCTGGGGCACTGACTTCGGCAGCTAGGGCTTCTTCTGCACTGTTGAAGCGCATTGTGCCCATCCTGAAGGAGGTGGTGTCTCTGTTTTTTGCTTCTTGCCTCGTGTGCAGTCAGGCTGTGCTCATCCTCTCTTTGGAATCCGCTTCGTCTAGTTGTCGTCCTATGTCGGACTTGTTGGTTCTCCGGGGCGGTCGTTCTCGGCCGTCTCGGAGGGGTCGTGCCAGGGTTCAGAGTTCCGCTGGTTGAGGTGGGCCATTGGTGCCAGTTTCTGAGCCGGCGTTGCCTTTGGTGTCGGCGTCATCTGGTCGTCGCTGTGATCGCCCTGTTCGATGTTTGGTTTCTCGTAAGGTGCGTCGGCTCTTTCGCGATTCGCCCCATTTACGGGGCGATAGGGGGGAGGCTCACTCCTGCCCATGCTTGGTCCCTCGATTTGTGGGCCTTTTCAGTCATGTCATCTGGCCTGCGGTGGCGTTGGGCGGCTCGTCCTCCTTTAGGGAGTTCGGCTAGCAGGGCAGGCTTCAACTCCTGTGCTTTGTCAATTAATCTTTTAGTAATTACCTAAGTGTAGTTACAGGATGAGAGCTACGCTCGTGATGTCCCGTCTTCCCAGCACTCTTTGTCATATAACGCTTTGAAACTACTGACGGTCTTGGCCTCCACCACCTTCTCACCTAACTTGTTCCAACCGTCTACCACTCTGTTTGCGAAAGTGAATTTTCTTATATTTCTTCAGCATCTGTGTTTAGCTAGTTTAAATCTATGACCTCTTGTTCTTAAAGTTCCAGGTCTCAGGAAATCTTCCCTATTGATTTTATCAATTCCTGTTACTATTTTGTATGTAGTGATCATATCACCTCTTTTTCTTTTGTCTTCTAGTTTTGGCGTATTTAACCCTTTAACTGCGCGGCCTATAAATATGACACCCCCCCCCCCAGTGCGCAAGAAATAAATTCTCGGGAAAAAATTCTTTTTAGTTCTGAAAGTGTCAAAAACCCCTCCCTGTATATGGGTATAGTAACAAAATTTTGAAATTGTACCTACTTTGGCTGCTATGGGGTCCGTAAGGTGCTATGGGGTCCGTAAGGTAACTGCAGAAGGCCTATTGGCCCATACGAGGCAGCTCCTATTCTATAACCACCCAATCCCACTCATATACTTGTCCAACCCGCGCTTGAAACAATCGAGGGACACCACCTCCACCACGTTACGCGGCAATTGGTTCCACAAATCAACAACCCTGTTACTGAACCAGTATTTACCCAAGTCTTTCCTAAATCTAAACTTATCCAATTTATACCCATTGTTTCGTGTTCTGTCTTGTGTTGATATTTTTAATACCCTATTAATATCCCCCCTGTTATGTCCATTCATCCACTTGTAAACGTCTATCATGTCACCCCTAACTCTTCGCCTTTCCAGTGAATGCAACTTAAGCTTTGTTAATCTTTCTTCATATGAAAGATTTCTAATTTGGGGAATTAACTTAGTCATCCTACGTTGGACACGTTCAAGTGAATTTATATCCATTCTATAATACGGCGACCAAAACTGAACTGCATAATCTAAATGGGGCCTAACCAGAGCAAGATATAGCTTAAGAACCACACCAGGTGTCTTGTTACTAACGCTTCGATTAATAAATCCCAGTGTCCTATTCGCCTTATTACGAACATTCATGCATTGATCCTTTTGTTTTAAATTCTTACTAATCATAACTCCCAGATCCCTTTCGCAATCCGACTTCGCAATCTCAACACCATCTAGCTCGTATCTTGTTACTCTATCATCATTACCTAGCCTCAGAACTTTACATTTATCAGCATTAAACTGCATTTGCCAATCCTTTGACCATTTCAAAACCCTATCTAGATCAACTTGAAGTGATAGTGAGTCCTCCTCCGAATTAATTTCCCTACCGACTTTCGTATCATCGGCAAATTTGCAAATGTTGCTACTCAAACCTGAATCTAAATCATTTATATATATTATAAACAACAGAGGTCCCAGGACGGAGCCCTGAGGTACTCATTTTTTTTTTTTTTTTTTTTTTTTTTTTTTTTTTTACTCCACTAACAACATTATCCCACTCTGACTTAACCCCATTTATACTAACTCTCTGTTTCCTTTGGAATAGCCATGCCCTAATCCAAGTTAATATAGCACCCCCAATACCATGAGCTTCTATTTTTTTAATTAGTCTTTCATGTGGCACTGTATGAAAAGCTTTGCTAAAGTCAAGGTACACAACATCACAATCCTTACCACTATCAACTGCCTCAACTATGCTCGAATAAAAAGTTAGCAAATTTGTTAAACATGAACGGCCATTTGTAAAACCATGTTGCGACTCATTTATTAATTTATGTTTTTCAAGATGGAGACGAATTGTATTTGCAATTATTGATTCAAGTAACTTTCTCACAATAGACGTTAGGCTAATTGGCCGATAGTTTGACGCAAGTGATCTATCTCCTTTCTTAAAAATTGGTACCACATTAGCTACCTTCCATGACTCTGGCACTCTGCCTGACTCTATTGATTTATTAAATATGGTAGACAGTGGCTCGGAAAGCTCCTCTTTGCATTCTTTAAGCACCCTGGCAAACACTTCATCCGGCCCTGGGAATTTGTTTGGTTTTAGTTTTTCTAATTGTTTAATTACATCCTCCCTGGTAACTGCTAAACTAGTCAACCTGTCCTCATCCCCACCCACATAGACTTGTTCGGCTGAAGGCATATTGTTAAGTTCTTCTTTAGTAAATACAGAAATAAAATATTTGTTAAAAATACTACTCATCTCCTTGTCATTATCCGTTATTTGACCTGTCTCAGATTTTAATGGACCTATCCTTTCCCTAGTCTTAGTTTGATATAACTGAAAAAACCCTTTAGGATTTGACTTTGCTTGCTCTGCTATGCGAACTTCATAGTTTCTTTTTGCTTTCCTAATCTCTTTTTTAACATTTCTAACCAGCTGTATGAATTCCTGTTCTAACCTGACTTCCCCATTCTTAATCCTTTTGTACCAAGCTCTCTTTTTACCTATAAGGTTCTTTAAATTATTTGTTATCCACTTTGGGTCATTAGTATTCGACCTATTCAATTTGTATGGTATACTACATTCCTGTGCTTTGTTTAGAATATTCTTAAATAAGTTATATATTAAATCAACATCGAAATCCCCTATTACGTCACCTATCGCTGGGTTCATGTCTCGCTCTAAGACCGGCCCACACCCCATACCCAAGAGTTTCCAATCTATTTGACCCAAAAAATTTCTTAGGCTATTAAAATCAGCTTTTCGAAAATCTGGCACTTTAACAGAATTTTCTCCTACAGGTCTATTCCATTCTATGCTAAATCTGATTACTTTGTGATCACTGTTCCCTAGCTCACTCCCTATTTCGATGTCATTAATTTGTGTTTCCCTGTTAGTTAACACTAAATCTAAAATATTATTTTCCCGCGTTGGTTCCTTAATGTGTTGCGTAAGAAAGCAATCGTCAATTAATTCTAGAAAATCTTCTGCTTCACTATTCCCTGTTTTGTTCACCCAGTTTATTCCACTAAAATTAAAGTCACCCATGACATAAATACTGTTAGATCTAGATGCTCTAGATATTTCATTCCATAGATGCTTTGCTTCCATTCTGTCTTAAATTTGGTGGCCTATATATAACTCCTATTATAATATTATTTGCTTTTTCGTTTAATTCTATCCAAATAGTTTCTGTGTGTGGCTCAGTTTTGATTCCCTCTTTGAGACTACATTTCAAATTGTCCCTAACATATATGGCTACTCCCCCTCCTCTACTAATATATCTCTCTGTGTGAAATAGTTTAAATCCATTTATCTGATATTCAGCTAATAGTTCTCTATTTTCTACGTTCATCCACGTTTCGGTAAGTGCAATAATATCTATTTTTTCTGTGCAGACAAGAGCATTTAATTCATTAATTTTATTTCTTAGACTTCTACTGTTAGTGTAATATATCCTAAGTGAATTGTTATTTTGAGGCCCTTTTCTTTCCCTGATCATTTTGCCAATTCTTTTCTCCCACGAACACATACTTTTATTACCTCCTTCCTCCAAATCAATTCCCATACCACTATCTACTAACAGTTTAAACCCAAACAAACACCTCTAACCACTGGTTCCAACGAGTTCGCAACAGCAACAACCCCAGCCCTCGATAGATGCACCCCATCACGAGCATACATTTCATTTCTTCCATAGAAACGTTCCCAGTTGTCTATGAAAGATATTGCATTTGATTTGCAATATCTTTCCAGCCGGCAATTGACACCCAAGTGCCCTCGACATCCATTCATTTCCCACTCCCTTTCTTGGAAGAATGCCACATATGATCGGGATTCCTCCCTTGCTCCTAACTAATTCAATGGCTGTCCTAAATCTCTGTATTAGTTCCTCACTCCTAACTCGCCTAACATTATTACCCCTTGCACTAATACAAATAATGGGTTTGTTCCCATTTCCCGTCATAATATCATTCATGTTTTCAACAATATCACCAATTCCAGCTCTCGGATAGCAAACCCTTAATCTGATCCCCCTATCTCTGGCACAAAACGTTCTGTCTAAATACCTCACCTGGGAATCTCCCACAACCAAAATTCGCTTCGGTACCGCCCTAACTTTCTGAGCAGCCTGAGGGGCCTGCGCTCCGCCGTTCCTCGCTGATTTCCTCGCTGCAGGTGCACTACAGCACTCGTCCTCCAACACGGCAAATGAATTTGCCGTCCTTAGGGCGTCTGTAGGCGGTCTTGTCAAGGTCTTCTTAAGACCCCTGTCTTTCACTACTCTCCACGATGAGGTCTCGTCAACACTGGTCTCCTCCTTCGTTTCCTCTCGAAGTCTCAGCCGTCGTACCTCCTCCCGCAGGGAATCCATCTCTGCTCTCAGAGCTCCAACCAAACTCACCAAATCATTAACTAATCAAATCATTAACTAATCAGCTGCCTCGTACGGGCCAATAGCAGCTGCCTCGCACGGGCCAATAGCAGCTGCCTCATACGGGCCAATAGCAGCTGCCTCGTATGGGCCAATAGCAGCTGCCTCGTATGGACCAATAGGATCTGCCTCGTATGGACCAGACAGAACACGAAACAATGGGTATAAATTGGATAAGTTTAGATTTAGGAAAGACTTGGGTAAATACTGGTTCAGTGACAGGGTTGTTGATTTGTGGAACCAATTGCCATGTAACATGATGGAGGTGGGGTCCCTTGCTTGTTTCAAGCGTGGGTTGGACATGTATATGAGTGTGATTGGGTGGTTATAAATAGGATATGCATCGTATGGGCCAATAGGCCTTCTGCAGTTACCGTTGTTCTTATGTTCTTAGCTCCTCTCAACATACTCCTGTTGCTGTTATTACACTATATACACACACACACACTCTGTATAGGCCCATGTACATGTGTGTTCCCCTTAGTGAACCACAAAGCTAGTATGGTGAGCAAAACAAGAGTGGCTGCCACACAGTGAGGCTACCTCAATTCTCTCCCTTCCTCCCACCCTCACCAAAATTCCTCCCTCCACAATATTACACACAACGCTAATTATAACCACAATCCTGGTCACTAATTTCTATAAATGAATAATTGACCACAAGTTTATTTTGAAAAGGAGCCTAAGATGTCGTTTGAAGATTCCTAGATGGACGAAATAATGCTGTGGTGCTGTGGCTAGCGCTGTGAACATCATGAACAGCATTGAATCACTGATATTTGAACATTGTACCCAGTCATTATCCCACTCAGGCTCTTCTATAATACTATCATGGCTAAATAATACAGGTTATATATATGTATATTGACATTATTAGGCGATGCTGTGGTCACACGCTGAACAGCAGAGCTGTGCGCTCATGCTGCGAGCGCCAGCCTTGGCTGCTCACTCACTACTGAGGCTCTGGCACCCGGCAATGTGGACCATGATTTTTTTTTAACACTTTCGCGCTATCTGGACGCGCCGGCGCGTTCGGTTTCGTCTAACGTAAACGCATAGTGGACATAAAGTTATGTCAACTTTTAAAATATTTGTATAAAATTCAATTTTTATCCGATTTACTTTGGGTTTGTTTCAAACTACGCGCTATGAGGCTCTCTTTCTCACCACTAGGCTGCATGGTACAATAAGTTCATGAAAGGTGTGGATAACTTCGATCAGATGGTATTTTGTCCCAAACGGGTTGCAGGTGGGTGACTTTAGCCGTTTATTCTGGTAATTCTTCCCCCATATCATGTATTATATGCATATGTCTGTTTAGGGAATTTTATTCCGATCAATATACAACCAAAAATAACTGTGTGCAACAAGTATAATCTTGACAAACATAACAAAAGTAAAAATATTTCGTGTGTGTTTGACGCTCACTGATATGTTCCAGCGTTGTTTTATATTTGTCGCTATTCTAACTTACGCTTTGTTGATATTTTTTACCTATGGGCACATAGAACATTCTATTGCAAACACATTGACATAAAAATGAATGACGTACATAGAAAATTAATGTCATGAGAGTGAAATAAGTATAAACTTTCAAAGCGCCGTGCGTCGTCCCGTCACCGATACCAGGTAACAATTTCACCACTTCCCACACTCTTGCGGGCGGGCTGCATCATTATTCTACGCTTATATTCATATCACCGTGTTGGGAATTTCATTGCGAGTCCATTGATACCAAAATTAACGCTGTAGAGCAAGTGTGGAGGTGATTACAATCCCAAGAGTAAAAACATTTTGTTGCTGATGGGCGCTCACGGCGAGTCATCTACGTAGTTATTTATTTGGTGCTGGTATCCCTATATGTTTCGTGACTTATTTTACTAATGTTCTTCTAGAGAATTTTATTGCGAACACGTTGGTACCAAAATGAAATACGTAGCATGAGAACTAAGGTCAGAAGAGTAAAAAGAGTATACACATTTTTGTTTTTACGCTTAAGCGATAAAAACGCAGCGCGCACATTCGGTTGGCTGAGTGACCTTTGCGGAGAGCGCGAAAGTGTTAAGGTGGCGTCTGTTTACAAGAGCCCTGAGGAAGCTGATGTGAATCCCATGTATCCGCGGGAGTTTTGAATGGAACGTGAAAAATAAAAACACCCGGAGGCGAGTTGCGCACCCGAAGCCTTGGCCTGTAGGCGCGTTGCGCAGTTAAAGGGTTAATGCCTCTAACCTCTCCTCGTAGCTCTTGCCCTTCAGTTCTGGGAGCCACTTAGTAGCATGTCTTTGCAACTTTTCCAGTTTGTTGATGTGCTTCTTCAGATATGGGCACCACACAACCGCTGCATATTCTAGCTTTGGCCTAACAAAAGTAGTGAACAATTTCTTTAGTATATCGCCATCCATGTATTTAAAAGCAATTCTAAAGTTAGAAAGCGTGGCATAGGCTCCTCGCACAATATTCTTTATGTGGTCCTCAGGTGATAGTTTTCTATCCAGAACCACCCCTAGATCTCTTTCTTTATCAGAATTCTTTAAAGATTTCTCACATAATATATAGGTTGAGTGGGGTCTATGTTCTCCTATTCCACATTCCATAACATGGCATTTATTAACATTAAATTCCATTTGCCAAGTGGTGCTCCATATACTGTACTTATTTTGTCCAGGTCATCATGAAGGGCATGACAATCATCTAAGTTTCTTATCCTTCCTATTATCTTAGCATCATCAGCAAACATGTTCATATAATTCTGTATACCAACTGGTAATTTTTTTTTTTGAGATATATACAAGAGTTGTTACATTCTTGTGCAGCCACTAGTACGTGTAATATTTCGGGCAGGTCCCTGGAATACGATCCCCTGCCGCGAAGAATCGTTTTTTCATCCAAGTACACATTTTACTGTTGCGTTAAACAGAGGCTACAGTTAAGGAATTGCGCTCAGTAAATCCTCCCCGGCCAGGATACGAACCCATGACATAGCGCTCGCGGAACGCCAGGCGAGTGTCTTACCACTACACCACGGAGACTGGTGGAGATCATTTATGTAGACAATAAACATGACTGGTGCAATCTATAGTGGGTACGTTTCGGTATGGTCGAAACCACCCCATCCCTCTGGTTGGTTTCCTGCCTGTTTCCAGTGCTGAAATGGGACTGTGCAGATCTGAGGTTTATTCTGGACTTGTCCCGTCTGAACCCCTAGATTCCTTGCCCCTCCTTTCGGATGACTACTCTGTCTCAGGTCCGGCTTCTGTTGGAGCCGGGTGCCTGGATGGTGTCCTTGGACCTCAAGGATACTTATTGGCACATTCTTATTCATCCGGGATTCGGGGACTGGTTAGGTTTTGTGGTGGGGCATCAAGCTTACCACTTTCGTTGCCTCCCTTTTGGCTTGAATCTGTCACCTTGCATTTTCACCTGTCTTACCTGGGTTGTGGTGACCTGTCTGCATCTGCTAGGGATTCGGGTTTTGGCCTACCTCGACAACTGGCTGGTGTGGGCTCCCAGTTGGTCAGCTTGTCTGCTCGCCAGGGATATAGTTCTTTCCCAGCTCGCTAGGTTCGGGTTCCTGGTGAACTGGAAGAAATCCCATCTGGTTCTGTCTTAGGTTCGGACCTGGCTGGGTCTTGTTTGGCATTCTTGGATCGCTTCCTTGTCTCTCCCTCCAGAGGCGTTGCTGCGGCTGCGATTCCGCCGTCAACTGTTTCTGAGGGGGTCCTGGGTTACTCGGCGTTTGCTCGAACGGTTGTGCAGGAGTCTGAACTTCGCCGTGCTGGTCTACCTGCCAGATCAGGTTTGGCTTCGGCGTCTGTTTTGATTCCTTCGGGGACGCCCCTTCTGCCTCTCTCGCGATCGTTGGGTTCGTTTTCCAGGGGCCTTGTGACGGTTGCTGTGTCGCCGGCTTCCTCTTCGGGGTTTTCGGGGTTCGGTGCCTTGGCGCCTTCCCGAGCCTTCGTTCGATGTGTTGACAGATGTGTCGCCTCTCAGTTGGGACTTTGTGACCTGTGTTCACCAGGCCGCCAGGGACAGTGGGGTCCGTCCTTCCGTCGGGCTCATAGCACGGTTCGGGAATTCAAGGCAGTCTGGTTTGCACTTCGGAGGGTTTGGGTCGTTTGGGGTTCGACCATCCGGCTCCATTCAGGCTGTTCTCCGGTGGTTCATTGCCTGAACCGTGGGGGTTTCTCTTCGGTCCTTGCCTCTTTTGGGTTGGTCCCTCTGAGTCGTTCGTCTGCTGGATTCTTGGGGTTTGGCTCTCCGTGCGGTTCATATCTGGGGAGTGTCCAACGTCCTGGCAGACGGCCTGTCTCTCTTCATTGCCCTGTCCACAGATTGGATGGTCGACGGCAACTCGTTTCGTTAGATCTGCCAGACGTACGTACTTCCGGACGTGGACCTCTTCGCATCAGCGTGGTCGTGGCATTTCCCAGTCTGTGTGACGCCCTTTCCCGACTGTGAGCCGTTCACGTTTGATGCCTTTCGGCAGGACTGGTATAGGTGGGGTTACCTGTACATCTTTCCCCAGGTCCAGCTGTTGCTTCGGGTTCTGGCTTGGTTGGAGACCTTCCCAGGAAGATTAGTCCTTGTGGCCCCTTGGTGGAAGACCCAGCCTTGGTTTCCAGCGATGTTTGCTAGGTGTCCGAACCCGGGATGTTTCCCGCGACTCCTTTTTTAGTAGGTCGGACTGGTCCGGTACGGGGCTGGTTCGACCTTCTTCCCTGCTTTTTGCGTCTGGTCGTTTTGATGCGGGTACATCACCATTTCTATGGTGATCAGGAGGCTTCGTTGATGGTGTCCCACCTGAGAGCTTTGTCTCGGCGACAATATGAAGTTTCCTGGCATTCTTTTCGCTATTTTCTTGCTCTTCATAAGTTGTCTTCTCTTTCAGATCGGGTTGTCTTGTCCTTTCTTTCTTGGCTATTTCAGGACCGTCATTTGATGCCTAATACTGTCGCCTCGTATCGTGTGGCATTGGCGGAGCCGCTCCAGCTTGCGTTCGGGGTGGACGTCACATCCGCTCTGTTCCGTAAGCTTTCTTGCTCTATGTTTCACCTCCGGCCTGCTCATGCACTGCCTGAGCTGTCCTGGTCCTTGAACAGTGTGCTCTCTTATCTTTCCTCTCCTCGGTTTATGGTGGTCCAAGATTATTTTTTCAAGGCCCTCTTTTTGTTGGCAATTAGCCTCTGGGGGTCGGCTAGGGGAGCTTCATGCTCTCTTTTGGTCCTGAGAGTAGGTTTGTACGTTTGCAGCCTTCTCCATCTTTTCTGGCGAAGAACGAGACAGCTGCTTTCCAGAGGGGGTCCTTGGGTCATTGATGCTTGGTTGGTTCGGCCGGAGGTGCATCATGTGTTGTGTCCAGTTGTGACTCTTCGCCATTACCTGTGTGCCTCGGCTGGGGATGTGCTTTGGGTTGACCCGGTTTCTCTCGATCCCTGTTCCAGGGCTTGGGTCTTCCAGGTTGTCCATGGGGTTATTAAGTCTAGCCAGCTTGCGATCTATTCCTCGCGCCCATGATGTTCGTAAATTTGCAGCTTTGGCTGCCGTGTTTGGTAAAATGTCCTGGGCTCATATTCGGGCACTTGGATTTTGGAGATCGAACAGGGTCCTGGCCGCCCATTATTTGGGGAACGTGCCTGCTCCTGGGCGTTCTTGTGTTGCTTTTGGCCGCAGGTTGCAGCCAGTTATCTCTACTTTGTGTTGAGTAGTTTGTGGTGGCCGCCTCTTGAATAAGTCCCTATTTTCCTTCTCATTGGGTATGTAGCTCCAGGGAGCCATAGGGGCTCCCCACGGCTAGGGGTTCCTGCCCGCCATCTGAGGAACTGGAGGAGCTCTACAACTTGTGACAAGTAGCCTGTACCTTGCATGTAACCAGTGTTGTAGCCCTTTTTGTGTAATGACATTTTCAAATAAAGTTAGATATATATACACACATACCAAAAGAATAGGGGTGGTAGGAGAAGAAAATATCAAAGTGCTCAGTGAGGATCCACAAGGTCTTCTCTGAGTACTCTTTATTTTCTTCTCCGAGGCTATGGGTCCCTACACTTGCACCAGAGGTGGTACCCCTACTGTATAGTGTATTATATCATTATTATTATTATTATTATTATTATTATTATTATTATTATATACTATATTTTGTTACTACAGTATATTACAAAGTATTTTTTCATGCAGATGGTAATTAGGGAATGTTTGATAACTTTTATTATTTTGCTTCCGTTCTTTATCAGATCTATTATACCAAGGTCAAGTTGAACTAATCTTCCGTCCATATTTCCTAAAGTTTTATGATGTTTTGCATATTGTTTTATTCATTGTTAAATATATGATGGAACTGAATAGATTGAATGTCATCCGTATTGGGTGTGCTGTTCATCATAAAAAGGATTTTGTGTTTGTATGCAGCCAATGCTCCTGAGGATCATTCAAAACAACGAGGTAAAGCCAACTCTTGGTTCACCCCGCAGCCTTGCATCGTGTGCCTGCAACATTAGCTCCACTGAGTCTCGCTTGCTGCTCTTTGTACGCATCACTTTCCATCTTATGTTTTCATTTTTATCTATTTGTTAATGGATTTAGTCTTCCTTTATAAATTTGTTTTGTATATCTGCTCTTTCTTTAAATGCTTTATATTTTTGTGTAATGCCGACCTTATATTCCATTAAAGGGTTGAGAAAGCAGGCTTTTAATGAAACATGTGTTCTCTAAGATTCCAGTTGTTATATGTATTATTATAAGTTTGTGTTTGTGTGTATGTGTGTGTGCGCGTGTAGTTTTTACCTTTTACCTACAATTACCTAAGTGTAGTTATAGGATGAGAGCTACGCTTGTGGTGTCCCGGCTTCCCAGTACTCCTTGTCATATAACTCTTTGAAACTACTGACGGCTTTGGCCTCACGTAACTTGTTCCAACCATATACCACTCTATTTGCAAAAGAAATCTTTCTAATGTTATTCAGCACCTGTTTGCTCAGTTTGAATCTGTGTCCTCTTGTTTGTGATGTTGCTGGTTTCAGGAATTTTTCTTTGTCAATTTGGTCAATTCCTGTTAGTATTTTGTATGTGGAGATCATATAATTTTTTCTTCTGTCTTCTAGTTTTGGCATCTTTAATGCCTAGTTCTCTCCTTGTAACTCTTTGTTTTCAGTTCCGGAAGCCATTTTGTAGCATGCCTTTGCACCTTTTCCAGTTTCTTTATGTGCTTCTTGAGATTTGGGCACCATACAACTGCTGCATATTCCAAGTTTGGTCTCACAAAAGTCATGAACAGTTTCATTAGTATTTCACCATCCATATATACTGTAATTAACCCTTAAACCGTGCACATTGTATATACTGTACGTATATGATTGAGGGTGCAACGCACAATTTAAAAGTCCTGCACGGTAAAGGGGGGGCACCCATATGCTAGTTAGGGGCGATAGTAAACAAACACCATCTTAGAAAAAATCCAGCGTAGGCCACCATTGTGTGGAGGCCTCAGTTTCATGACAGACACCATGGGGAGCGCACCACATACCAGCAGCCGACCTCGCTCAGTGCACCGCACAACCCTAATCTTATACTGAGGATGAAATTCATCAGGAATTATTCCAGGAGGGTGATGAACCTGATATTAACGACTCAGACATTGATGAAGACAACACACACAGCCAGAAGATGTGGATATAACTGGCAGTGAAAGTGAACATCTGGGTGCCACAAGGGTCAGGCCTCATAGGCCCTCATTTATGCCACGCCGCCCTCACACCACCAATTCGTGTCCGACCACGCAGTTCACATGTTACTTTGCCAGATTATGATGTTTTGGTTGACGAGTCTGTTGAAGGTGACTCATTTTCTGGTTTTAATGATGTAGAATTAGAGAATAGTGTTACCACGCCTGTCGCTAGTGCCAGTGATGTTACTAAGCGATGTTTTGATGCGACAGCAGCATCTCGACCAGCCAAGCGCCATCGCATGGCACTACATAGCAACAATGAAGAACCCTCATCTTCAAGTAAATTTCCATCATCGTCGGTTCCCACCCCTACTGTGCATAGACCGGCTTTAGCTCCTGGTCCACAGATTCCTCGCTGTCATGCGAGTGTTGTGTCTCGCAAGACACCAGATATATTTGGAGTGATGGTGAAGATTTTGTTCCAGAGACTCCAGCCTTTGACAATGCAGATGTTGGGATTACAGACGTTTTCCTGGATACAGGTGACAACATAAGTTAAATGGAATTCTTTACTGCTATTTTGATGTGCTGCTGATGGAACATATTGTTCAGGAAATGAACAAGTATGTGGCTGATCTCATTGGAGGCAAGGCGTTATCAGAATATTCCCGATTACGGAGATAGAATGACACAAATGTGGGAGAAATGTATGTATTCTTTGCACTGTGCATGTTGATGAAACATTGTGTCAAGCACGTAATCAGCCATTATTGGAGCAAAGATCATTGTGTTCCAATACCATTGTTCGGCGAATTTATGTCTCATGACAGGTTTTTGAGTCTCCTCAGGTGTCTTCATTTTGCAAGTGATGAAGATGAGACATAGGATGATAGGCTTTGGAAGGTGAGGCACGTTCCGAATGAACTTGTTGGAAAGTTCAGAGATTTCTACATACCACCTCAGACGCTGGTGATTGATGAATGTACTTTTCAAAGGACGTGTTACCTTCATGCAGTATATTCCCTCCAAATGCCACAGATTTGGATTGAAATTCTTTGTACTGTGTGACTATGAAACAGAAATTGTGTTGCACATGCTAGTGTATTCTGCTATCAATGTAGACATTCCTGCTAATGACCAACATGGTTTCTCAGGTAGTGTGGTGGAGACACTGCTGGCACCATGACTGAACAAGGGCCACATAATATAAACAGTTAACTATTATACCAGTCTCTTGCTAACTAGGTTCTTGCTTGATAATAGAACTGGAGTGTGTGGCACAGTAAAGTCAAAATGAAGGGAAATGCCAGTGTTTGACAATGCTATTCAAGTAGGTGATTGCCACCTAAGAAAACCTGTTCAAATTCTGTCAGTGCGGTACAAACACAGGCGTGAAGTGTATTGAATTTATAACAGTTGTATTATAATACATTAAGTAACAGTATATTGAACAATATCAGTGAACAAAATGGTTGTAAAATATGCTATAGATACTGTAAATAATGCCGCAAAAATAAATTTGCCGCAACTCTGGCTGCTTGAACGCCACACGCGACACTCCCAGGACGCACCATGCATAAGCGAGCAAGATCTGTGATGTCATCACCCAACTTCTTTGCTCATTTACATCATTGGTAAGTACAACTAAAAAAAATTTCTGGAGGGAGCCCCCACGGCTGCCCTGAGCTATTCAGGCTGATATGCTAATGCCAGACATTGGCATCAGTCATGTGTATAGAGTTCTTTGGGCCTACCGAGGACCACGACCAGAACCTGGCCCCTTAGAGAGGCAAGGGGAGCAATGGCCTAGAGAAACCCCTGTGTGGTTGGAAGCATTCTATGTCTGCCATTGACCAGGTCAGGCACCCAGAAAGGTAAGCATCCCAAAACAAAGCCCTATTTGGTGTAAATATTGCTACCAAAAGCCGAACAAGTGGATAGAACTCCCAAACAAAAACGAGCCAACTAGTGTGACGTCACCTATTGCCGCACCGCCGTCTGCGCAGCTCCCCCCTTTCTGGGAGGGGTAAGGAGGAGCCCCAGACCCACCGCGCCGCCGATCCACACCTCAGTTCTTGAGGCTGATGCTATAGGCAGCGGTTGTGTGCTCTGGCTCCAGACTTTTACAGCGCTGTGCCTTGTGTGTGGCGGTTGTTCTCCACGCGCTACACCCAATACACCCGACAAACACTTACGGTTTGCTAACAGAAGTTTTTGTGCTACATTGTTCATTGTGGTATCAAATTATTTGCAATAAAATGCTCTAAATAGAAAGACAAATATAAGCAATAACAACTGCAATATATATAAGCAATACCAATAACAAATTATAAATCTGTAATATATTTATAAAAACTTACACAAAGTTTTTGTACTTACCTATGGAATCATGATGGTAGAACAATAAGTTGAACATTTTGTGATTCACTCCACCTTCTTCAGGAAAATGTTCTTGAAGTTGCTCAACAGATGTTTCATAGGTGGAGTAAATGTGTGCAGAGGCGTTATTTTGGTACTACCCAAAATACTCTCTTGAGGTGGTATTTTGTGTAGCAGGGGGTTAGACATAGTGCAACTCCACATGTATTGCACTGATGCCTGGCGTCCGTTCTTCTTCCAGATTTGTAGCAAACACAACACCTTCGACGTTTTGCGAGTTTGACGATGGCATGGGTCAAGTTCTTATTGAGACGAATTTCTGAATCCATAAAACGTAGCCTTTTCTTAGGAGGAGGACAACGACTGGTACTTGGAGCCGCTTCAGGTTCCGAGTCAGATGAGGTGTTGTCTGCTTGAGGTGTCGATGGAAATAGAGGACGCCTCACACCAGATGGTCCTGGTCTGACAACATTGCCATCATCAGCTGCTGGTCTCGGTCGGCCAACATTGCCATCATCAGCATTAATATCCGGAGCATGTGGGGTGGGGTTATCTGTGTTGGGCCACTCATCATTTTCAAACCTCAACAAGGACCATATTGCTACCTCATGAAACTGGAGCAAGGTTATTTTTTCTGATCACTGCCGTAGTTCTTGTATAACACACATGCATTATGGAGAGCCATTTGTAGGAAATAAAAGGTAATTTTTCTGTGGTGAGCCCCTACAGCTTCCTGGAGCTTATCAGGCTCCAGGAAGTTATATTAGACCGGGACATTAGCTAAGATGTTCAGACCTACCAGGGACCAGCGCTAGAAACCTTCAGAGAGGTTTCAGGGAGCAATAGCCCTGGAAAACCCCATTGTGGCTTGAGTTTTCCTTATCTGCCATCGACCAGGGTCAGGCACCCAGAAAGGTAGGCATAACAAAACAAACCCCACATGGTAAAAAACTAAAATGAAAAAAACGAACAGAGAGGTAGAAACTCCCTACAATCCCAAGAAAACAAGCAAACATCACACTTTACTGCCATGCCGATCATCCGCGCAGCCCTCTCCGCCCCGAGAGGGGGAGGGGGAAGCCCCAGACCTCACCGCGCCTGCTGCCTAGCATCAGTTCGTAAGCTAATGTCAACCGGGATAGACGCTTCTCTGACCTCAGTTTTCTAGGCGGTGTTTGCCTTGTGTGGCATTCACTGCCGTGTGTTGTGTTGTGCGGTGGCCAGGTGTTCCTCAGCAGTATGAGGGCTGCATGCGCTTAGGGGCTTCCTTCCCTAAGCGCCCTGTGAGTACTGCCCCTGTGTGACAGGGTTATCTTCCCTGGGGCGTTCGGGAACCATTCCCGTAGAGGTTCTTGCTGCTCGGAAGATTTCCCTCGCCCTTGGGGCCCTTGTTTGGCCCTGGGTAGGGACGGGTATTGTGCTGGTTAGGGCGTCAAGGTGCTGCACAACCTGCCACCTACGCGGCGACCGATTCCTGTTGCCTCTGGAGATGGTGTACTTTTGCGGGGTTTTTCTTTTGTTTTATTTTCATTTGCTTGGTGGGGGTCTGCCTAGTGTGGCTATAGTTCCACTGGTAGTGTTTGGTGGTCCTCTACTAGGCCCCTCGTGATTGTACACGTCGCAGGGGTTTTCAGTGTTGTCCTCTACCCCCTTGTTAGTTTTGGGTTTTAACCAGTTAGCAACACTTTGCCCGGGCTTCCCGTAGTTGTTACCCTACGGGCCCTGGAAACCCCTGTCGGGGCTCGGTGGACCATTGAATGTGTCTTCCGGGTTCCAACCAGTCTTGTACGGGATCGTTGGTTGCTGTGCCCTTGTCTCCGGGTGACAGTCACCACTTTTAACTCCATCATGTTGCCTGTTGGGTCACTGACATCTTGACCCGGAGTCTTGCGAGAGATATTCTCTGCTTGTTCTCCAGTACTCTTCTTATGTTATTACTGTTCAGAGTACAGGCGGCATCCGTGTTGCAAGCTAGGTTAGGTTGTTGCACCACGCTAGGTTGATTTCCCACTCGGATGCCCCGGGGCCGCCCCGTTTTGGTTAGGTGCTGTTCGCCCCTTTCCCTTCCTGTTCCCGGCTCCGGACCGTTTGCGGGTTTCAGGGTTGGGGCGGGGTTTAGTTGGGGCCGAGACTTGGTTGGTTTCGGGGGCTGCCCCGTTCGGGTTGGGGACGGAGGTTTTCGAGCCTGTTCCTTTTGCCAAGGCTTCTGGGTCTTACCAGCGGTCCTTTCTTGCTGCCTTTGCCATGGACTCTTTTTTTTTCTTGAAGGGCGGAGGGCTTTCGAGGACGCCTCTGCCCCGGGGCCTCTGTTGTGGGTTCCCGATGCTGTGGGGGATGCCTGCTAGCAGTTCTGGGGCTGTTTGCCCCTGCCTGGGTTTTCTGCTTTTGGGCAGAGTTTTTTGCCCATCCAGTCTCCTTGCTTCCCACTTTTGCTGGCGTGTTTTCGTATCTTTAGCATCGGTCACAGCCCCCTGTTCAGGTGGCTATTTTTTTCTGCCGGTTTCTCGGCGTGGCCACCAGGGCGGCGTTGCAGTTTGTTTACATTCGCCTGGGTGTGCGAGCGAGCGTCTTGGGTGAGTTTTTTCACCTTTTTCACTTTTTTTTTTCCTGTTGTCGTTTCTTTGCTTCTCTGTTTTTTTCTGCCCGTCTTCTGTTCCTCTGGGAACGTTTGAGTGTTGATTTTACACTGGGTTTTCCGTTTTGTCTGTTTTGGGTCTGGGCCCAAAGGGTTTGGGCTCAGTGTCCTTGTCTGTTTATGCTTGCTCCCACACCTTGTCCCTCGGTTTTCGGTCTGTTTTCACTGTTTCCCTGGGGGTTCTATCTGGGGGCTGTGCTTTGCCTTTCTGTGGTGTATCTCCGCCGGAAAATGTGGTGGTTTGGAGTCCCCCGGGTTCGATTCCAAGTTCCTTTGGGTTCTTTGGTTTCGTTCCGGAGGTTTCTTCCTCTTGGGCCCCCTTTGTGGGTTCAGGGGGCTTTGTTTCCTCGTGTGTGTGACCCGGTTTCTGCCTTCTGGAGTTCCGGGGTTTTCCTGGCTTGCAGACTGATCTTTCTGGGTCTTGGCACGTGTTGTGGTCGTGCTGGGACTTTGAGGTTTTGTTGTCGAGGTGGGCCTTTTGATGCAGTTTTGTGCCTTCTTTGCCTGGCCGGCGTGGTGCTCTCTGCCCACTGGTCGGCGACTTGTACTTTTCTTTTAAATGTATGTGAGTGTGTATGCATATGCATGTGTACACTGTGTGTGTGTGCACATGTGTATACACACGTGTGTGTAACATACCTTGTGTGTATGTGTATATGTATATGTATGTGTATATACATAATGTGTATATATGTGTGTGTACTTTTTCTTTCGGAAGGGGTTCTGTTCCCTTCTCTGTTGACGGGGCGCTGGGGAAGCAGCTTGCTCTGTTGACTGTCGCATGGTCCCGCTGTTGGTGGGCGCTTTTGGTTGTCTTCCGGTCTCTGGTGGTGTCGGTGGATGGTCACAGCTGGCGGGGTGAGCTTCTTCCCCTTTTTCTTCGTCATGTCATCTTAGTGGGTGCGTTGGACGTGGTCGATCCGCCCCATCCTTCTAGGGTTCCCGTCTGCTCTTTGCAGTGATGATCCTTTCGCATCTGCATTTCTTCTGGACTTCTTCAGTCTGCCCCATGGATTCTATGCCCTCCTCGGAGGACTGTTGTCTCCTGTCCGGCTTCTGTTGGGGCCGGGTGCCTGGATGGTGGCCCTGGACCTTCAGGTCACTTCTTGGCACGTTCCTCTCCAGTTTTCCGGGACTGGCACAGTTGGTGGTGGGGCTTCAGGCTTGCTGCTTTTGTTGCCTTCCCTATTTTGTAACTGGCACTTGGTGTATTTTTTGCATCTTTACCGGATCTTCATGCCCTGTCTGAGTCTGCTTGAGATTCGGTGTCTGGCCTACCTCGACGACTGGCTGGTGTGGGCTCCCAGTCAGTCCACTTGTCTGCTCGCCAGGGGTGTGGTTCTTTCCAGATCGCCGGGTTTGGTTTCCTGGTGATCTGGAGGCCATTCCATCTGTTTCTGTCCCAGGTTCGGACCTGGGCCTTGTTTAGGGCTATTGGGCCACTCATTGTCTTTCCCTCCAGAAGTGTTACTGTGGCTGTGGTCCTGCCTTCGGCTGTACATGAGGGGGTCCCGGGTTGCTCAGCGGTTGCTTGAACAGTTGTGTGGGAGTCTGAACTTCGACGTGCTGGTCTGCCCGCGGGGTCGGGTTTGGCTTTGGCGTCTGTTTGGTTTCCTTCGGAGACTCCCCTTCCGGCTCTTGCATTCGTTGGGTTCGTTCCTCTGGGGATCTTGTGTTGGTGCTGCGTCACCAGCTTCCTCTTTGGGGTTTTTGGGGTTCCGTGCCTTGGCACCTCCCCGAGCCTTCGCTCGATGTGTTCACGGATGGGTCATCTCTCGGCTGGGGCTTTGTGACCAGTGCTCACCAGGTCGGCCGGGGATGGTGGAGTCTGTCCGTCCGTCGGGCTCACAGTGCGGTTCGGGAGTTCGTGGCTGTCTGGTTTGCGCTTCGGAGGGTTTCGGTCACTCGGTGCTCTACCATTCAGCTCCGTTCGGACTGTTCTCTGGCGGTTCTTGCTAGAACCACAGGGTTTCTCTTAAGTGTTGACCTTTGGGGTTGGTTCCATAATGGCTCGTTTGCTGGATTCTCGGGGTTTGGCTAATCGTGAGGGTCATGTCCGGTGTGTGTCCTGGGTGCCTGGTGGACAGGTGTCTCGGTTTATTCCTCTGTTCGCGGATTGGCCAGTCGTCGCCGACTTGTTTTGTTGGCTCTGTCGGACGTATGGACTTCTGGCCATGGACATCTTCGAGTCAGCGTGGTCTAGGCGTCGTCCATTTTATGTGGCGCCCTTACCCACCTGCGAGGCATTCACGGTGGATGCTTTTCGGCAGGATTGGTCGAGGTGAGGGTATCTGTTCCTCTTCTCCCGGTCCAGCTGTTGCTTCGGGTTCTGGCTCGGTTGCAGCTCATTCCCACAAGAGCAGTCCTTATGGTTCCTTAGTGGCCGGCCCAGCCTTATTTTCAGATGCTGCTTGATAGGTGTCCGAACCCAGGGCGTTTTCCCGCCGCTCCGCCTCTTTCGGCAGGTCGAATCGGTCTTGTACGTGACTGGTTTGGCCTTCTCCTCGGCTCTTCGTGTTAGGTATTTTGACACGGGTATCACCATCTCTGTGGTGTTCAGGTGGCTTTGTTGACAGTGTCCCACCTGCGAGCTTTGTCTTGGCGACAGTATGACGTTTCGTATGCTCTCTCGTTTTTTGTTTCACCTCCGGCCTGCTCTTGCGTCGCTTGAGTCGTCCTGGTCTTTGATCAGGGTGCCTTCTTATCTTCTCCTCAGTTTGTGGTAGCCCCTTCAGTTCAGGTTTCTGCTCTTTGGTACTGGTGGTAGATTTGTACGTGTGCAGCCATTCTCCGTCCTGGCGACAATTGAGACGGCTGCTTTCAGGGGGGGGCAGGGGTTCTTGGGTTATTGATGCTTGATTGGTTGGGTCGGGGGTGCGTCCTGTGTTGTCCGGTTGTGCTTTTTGGCGTTGCCTGTGTACCGTGTCTGGAGATGCGCTGTGGTTGATCTGGTTCCTCTTATTCCCTATTTTCAGGGCTTGGGTCTCCCAGGTCGTCTGCAGAGTTTTTCATTCTTCCAGCCTGCGGTCTGTCTTTGGGCCTGTGCTGTTCAGAAGTTTGCAGCTTTTGTTGCTGTGTTGGTGACGTCTAGGGCTCATTTTGGGCGCAGGGATTTGAGGGTCGCACAGGTTCTTGGCCGCCCATTCTTTATGTGCGTCTGCTCTTGTGCGTTCTTGTTGCCTTGGGTCGCAGGTTGCAACCTGTTGTCTCGGCTTCGGGTTGCAGAATTTGTGGCGGCCGCCTCCCGGGTTAGCCCTTTCTTTTCCTTCTCTTTGGGTATGAAGCTCCAGGGAGCCATAGGGGCTCCCCACAGAAAACCAGCGTTGAATGTAATGAAACGCCATTTTCTGGGTGAGCCCCGGAGGCTCCCTGGCAACCCTCCCTCCCACCGGTCGGCGGTTTTTTCGCGTTGGTTGAAGCTTAGCTTCCGAACTGAAGCTTGGCAGCCGGCGCAGTAGGTCCGGGGCTCCCCCCTCCCCCTCTCAGAGCAGGGAGGGCTGCGCGGACGATCAGCGCGGCAGTAAAGTGTGATGTTTGCTTGTTTGCTTGTGATTGTAGGGAGTTTTTACCTCTCTTCAGTTTTTTGTTTTAGTTTTTTACCATGTGGGGTTTGTTTTGTTATGCCTACCTTTCTGGGTGCCTAACCCTGGTCGATGGCAGATATGGAAAACCCCAACCACAAAGGGGTTTTCCAGGGCCATTGCTCCCTGAAAACCTCTCTGAAGGGGCCAGGTTCTGGCGCTGGTCCCTGGTAGGTCTGAACTCCTTAGCTAATGTCCCGGTCTAATATAACATACATAAGCACGATAAGCTCCAGGGAGCCTCCGGGGCTCACCCAGAAAATGGCGTTTCATTACATTCAACGCTGGTTTTTTGACATCTTTGTTTAGTTCGTTCAAATCTATGACCTCTTGTTCTTGAAGTTCCAGGTCTCAGGAAATCTTCCCTATCAATTTTGTCAATTCCTGTTTCTATTTTGTAAGTAGTGATCATATCACCTCCTTTTTCTTCTGTCTTCTAGTTTTGGCATATCTAACCCTTAACATGCTCGGGGTTTAATATCCTGCCATCCCCACAGGTGCATGTCATTTTGAAAAAAAAAAAAAATTATTTTTTCTTTCTAACCTGTTAATTTGTGTTCACTGATCACGGGAAAAATAATAAAAAAATCGTAAGTGGCATATATTGCCCACTATAGGGCGGGGAAGTCTGGCAAATTATAGGCGCTGACTCAGCGTGCGTCCCAGGCGGTCTGTTGCTCGCAAGCTGTCAGGCCGGAGTTGCCACAAAGAGATAATTACCGAATTATTTCAATGTCTCTGATTGATTTTTCATACTTTTTTTGCTGTAATATTATTCAATAGTGTGTAGTTTGATATATTTATATAATAAAATGAGTGAATCGTTGGTGTACTCAAAAATATGGTATGCATATTGTTGATTCAATTATGTTCATCAATCAGTGAACAAATACTTTGTCGGTTATTACACTATAAGCACAGGTTATATATAAGTATTTGCATGTTTTGTTCACTATAACGAACCACTAAGTAGCTATTATGAGTCAAAAAGTCATGAGGAGTGACCACCGTGTACCAGCCAGCCACTCCCGCCCTCCCTCCAGTCATCTGACTCACCCTCATTCTCCTCCCACAATAATGTTTTTGCTATAATTCACTATATACAGACGTTATATATAAGTATCTACATGTTTTGTTCACCATAACTGTACATCTAAGCTTGTATGGTGAGTAAAGGCACAGAGATGTGGCTACTCACACAGTCAGCTGATCGGCGGCCGCCCTCAAGGTCAGACGCACTAATATTTCTCCTCCAACAATACTGGGTGGTGTTATTATGCTATATATCTTATATACAGACGTTATATATAAGTATCTACATGTTTTGTTCACCGTAACTGTACATCTAAGCTTGTATGGTGAGTAAAGGCACAGAGATGTGGCTACTCACACAGTCAGCTGATCGGCGGCCGCCCTCAAGGCCAGACGCACTAATATTTCTTTTCCAACAACACTGTGTGGTGTTATTACGCTATACACACACATTATATATAAATATCTACCTGTTTTATTCATCATACTTGTACAAATAAACTGGTATGGTGCCCAAAGACCATCGTGGTAACCAGTGAACAACACCGTCGTCTGCACGGTGGCGTCGTCTGCACGGTGGTGTCGTCTGCACGGTGGTGTCGTCTGCACGACGCCACCGCCCTCACCAAAATGGCGGCTCCAAACCTTCTCTTGCTGTTTATACCCTCTATACGCACGTTATATATAAATATCTACTTTTGTGTTCACCATAGCGAACCACTAAGCTGGTATGGTGAGTGCAGTCAATAAAAGGTGGCCACACACAGTCAAAAGACATCGCCACCACCCTCCCTCCCACAGCATTACACCTCCTTCCATGGTGCACAGCGCTAAATATCACCACAATCCTGCTATTATCAGAACCCTGGTCAGTTTTATCACAGTCAGAGGTCTTCTGTAATAATATCATCGCTACATAATAGCATGAACAAGTATAATTTGGCATTTTTAGGCGATGCTGTGGTCACAAGCAGAACAGCAGTGCTGTTAGCTCATGCTGCATGCGTCAGGCTTGGTTGCTCACTCAATACTGAGGCCAATAACACCTGGGAGTTTGGCCCACGATTTTTAAAAAAAATGGCGTCTGTTTACAAGAGCCCTGATGAAGGTGTGGTGAACCCCGTGTATCCGCGGGCTGTTTAAATCTTGCGTAGTACTCCAACACATCATATGACGTGATGCGCAGTTTACTGGAACAACGTCCAGCACGTCATATGACGTGATGCGCACTTTAAGGGCTAATGCCTCTAATCTCTCTTCGTAGCTCTTGCCCTTCGGTTCTGGGAGCCACTTAGTAGCATGTCTTTGCATCTTTTCCAGTTTGTTGATGTGCTTCTTAAGATATGGGCACCACACAAGCACTGCATATTCTAGCTTTGGCCTAACGAAAGTCGTGAACAATTTCTTTAGTATTTCCCCATCCATGTATTTAAAAGCAATTCTGAAGTTAAAAAGCGTAGCATAGGCTCCTTGTACAACATTCTTTATGTGGCCCTCAGGTGATACTTTTCTACCTAGAACCACCCCTAGATCTCTTTATCAGAATTCTTTAAAGATTTCTCACATAATTTATAGGTTGTGTTGGGTCTATGTTCTCCTATTCCACATTCCATAACATGGCATTTATTCACTTTAAATTCCATTTGCCAAGTGGTGCTCCATATACAGAGCACCACTTGGTTTCCGAACCCCTTGGGGACGAGACCCGTCGGTTATTGTGTAAGTTCGTAAACGAGGAATGGAGGAAAATGGAGAGAGATTTTTTTAAATTTAAGAAAAAATTCTAAGGGAAAAAATTGACAGATTCATAGCATATATGCAACAAATGAAATAAAGTTCATTGTGTAATTGCGTTCACTCACCCCCACCCTTCCTTCCCTCACTGCTTCTCTCTCACTACCTCTCCCCCTCACTGCCTCTCCCCCTCACTGCCTCTCCCCCTCACTGCCTCTCCCCCTCACTACCTCTCCCCCTCACTGCCTCTTCCCCTCACTGCCTCTCCCCCTCACTGCCTCTTCCCCTCACTGCCTCTTCCCCTCACTGCCTCTTCCCCTCACTGCCTCATCCCCTCACTGCCTCTGCCCCTCAATGCCTCTCCCCCTCACTGCCTCTTCCCCTCAATGCCTCTGCCCCTCAATGCCTCTCCCCCTCACTGCCTCTCCCCCTCACTGCCTCCCTCCCTCCCTCACTGCCTTCCTCTTAACATGAGAACAGCAGGCTGTGGAGGAGGGGGAGTTACTAACGGGGTGGAGGCTGTGTAGAGGCGGACATGTCTGTCAGCGCCTGCTCACAGATGCCAGCTGTGCATAATTCATAAATAAAACTATATTTGTTTAATTAATAAATAGGAAATCATATAACATGTTAATGATTAATAATGTATATTAATATATGAAAATTAACATATTTTGGCATAAATATTTTACAACTAAAATTAAAATTTGTAATACAATATGGCTGAGAAGTTTGGCAACCATCGCCTGGTCAGCAAATCCTTCCTTACTGCCTCCCTCACCACTCCACCAACAGAGGGGGTGGGGGGGGATTAGTGAGAGAGGAGAAATAGTGGGAGAGGAGGAGAATTAGTGAGAAAGGGAGGGACGGGAAGGTAGGGAGAGATGCTAGGAGGAAAGTAGTGAGGGAGAATGGGAGAATTAGGGAGGGAAAGGCAGATTGCCTGCCTCTGCCTGCCTGCCTCTCTCTCTCTGCCTGCCTGCCTCTCTCTCTGCCTGCCTGCCTCTCTCTCTGCCTGCCTGCCTCTCTCTCTGCCTGCCTGCCTCTCTGCCTGCCTGCCTCTCTCTCTGCCTGCCTGCCTCTCTCTCTCTGCCTGCCTGCCTCTCTCTCTCTCTGCCTGCCTGCCTCTCTCTCTGCCTGCCTGCCTCTCTCTCTGCCTGCCTGCCTCTCTGCCTGCCTGCCTCTCTCTCTGCCTGCCTGCCTCTCTGCCTGCCTGCCTCTCTGCCTGCATGCCTGCCTGCCTCCCTGCCTGCCTGCCTGCCTGCCTGCCTGCCTGCCTGCCTGCCTGCCTGCCTGCCTGCCTGCCTGCCTGCCTGCCTGCCTGTCTCTGCCTCTCTGCCTGCCTGCCTGCCTCTCTGCCTGCCTGCCTCTCTGCTTCTCTGCCTGCCTGCTTGCCTGCCTTTCCCTCCCTCCCTAATTCTCCCATCCCCCCCTCACTACTTCCTTCCTTCCTACCTCCCCCCTCCCTTTCTCACTAATTCTCCCCCTCTCTCTCATACTGCCTCCCACCTAAGCTCCCCCATCCATCCACCCACCAGTCAGCAATCACTGATGCAATGCGTGCATTTGGAGCCAACATGGTGCACAGATGTTTCTTGATTGTGCAGATATGTAAAACAAAATCACAGAATGAACTCTCCAGCCTCATGACAAATCAAAATAACAGGAATAATAGGCCGTGAATCTCTGAAATCAACAGGATAGAAGGCACTCTAAGAGTAGTGGCGCCCAACACGGTCAGTGGGCAAACTGGACCATCTCCCACCCATCACCACGGGCCGGCGCGACGCTTGGCGGACCACTTCCTACCCGAACTTTGTTCGTGTAGCATGACTCCCCAACCCCAATCGGGAAACTGGAAGTTTCAGGATAACTAAAGTTCGGAAACCAAGTGGTGCTCTGTACTTATTTTGTCCAGGTCTTCTTGAAGGGCATGACAATCATCTAAGTTTCTAATCTTTCATATTATCTTAGCAATATCAGCAAACATGTTCATATAATTCTGTATACCATCTGGTAGATCACTATGTAGACAATGAACATCACAGGTGTGAGAACTGAACTCTGTGGTACACAAATTGTGATGTTTCTCCAGTCCAATACATTGCCTCTGATTACTGCCCATGTTTTTCTGTGTCAGAAAATTTTTCATGCATGTTAGAAGTTTACCTGTCACTTCTCCAATATTTTCCAGTTTCCAGAACAACCTCATATGTGGAACTCTGTCAAAAGCCTTTTTTTAGGTCCAAAAAGATGCAGTTAACCCAACCATCTCTTTCTTGTAAAATCTCTGTGGCTCGATCATAGAAACTGAGTAAATTCGATACACAGGATCTTCCAGATCGAAAACCATACTGTCTGTTTGATATTATATTATTTCTCTCCAGGTGTTGTACCCAATTAGTTATTATTATTTTTTCCAATATTTTCACTATTACACTTGTCAATGATACAGGTCTATAATTAAGGGGGGTCTTCCCTGCTACCATTTTTGTAGATTGGAACTATGTTAGCCCTTTTCCACATATCTGCTACGACTCCTATTTACAGGGATGTCTGAAAAATCAGCTGAAGTGGAATGTTGAACTCAGGTGCACATTCTCTTAGAACCTATGGTGAAACTCCATCTGGGCCAACTGCTTTGTTCTTACTTAGCTCCAGGAGCATTTGTTTCACTTCATCTCTAGACACCTCTATGTGCTCTATGTTGTTCTCAGGAATTCTTATTGTGTCTGGTTCTCTGAAGATATTATTTTGTACAAACACACTTTGGAAATTTTCGTTTAGTGTTTCACACATTTCCTTTTCATTTTCCATATATCTGTTCCCCCATTTTCAACCTCTGAATATTATCCTTTACCTGCTGCTTGCTTTTAATGAATTTATAGAAACGGCCTGGATCTGATTTACATTTGTCTGCTGTACTGTTCTCAAAGTTTATCTCTGCCTCTCTCCTTACTGACGTGTAGTTGTTTCTTGAATCTTTGTATCACTGGTATGTTTGGGGGGTTTGTCTCTTTCTATAATGATTCCATGCTTGCCTCTTTTGATCTCTGGCCCTCTCACAATTTCTGTTGAACTAACCCTGTTTCCTAGGTCTGCATGTCTGTTTTGGAATGATGTTTGTGTGCCTTCATTGTATATTTTGCAAAATTTGGCATACATCTCATTTACTACTTCCTTGCCTAGCAACAAGTCTATCCACTTATAGGCAAGTATATCCACTATCCACTATCCACTGACCCAGCACGTGGGTCAGCCAGGACCCACGTGCTGGGTCTTGGCTGCGAGCTCGCACATGTGCATTCCTGGGCCTATTCAGGCCTGTCGCTTTGGGTCGGCTGTTGCAGCCTGCTGTCTCGACTTCGTGTTGTAGTGTGAGCACCGACCGCCTCCCGGATGTTTCCCCTGTTTTCATCTTTGGTGAGGTAGCTCCGGGGAGCTGTAGGGGCAACCCCCAGAAAAGCAAGTGTCGAGTGTAATGAAACGCCATTTTCTGGGTGAGTCCCGGAGGCTCCCCGGCAACCTTCCCTCCTTCCGGTCGGCGGTTTTTCGCGTTTTTTAAACCCAGGCTCGGAACGGGTGAGGATCGGCGGCGCGAAGGCCTGGGTGCACTTCCTCCTTCCGGGGAGTGGGGGAGCTGCGCAGACATGTGGCGCAGCTCGTGTGACGTCATGCTTGTTTGCTCTTTTTCCTTTGGGGAGTTCTATCCACTCGTTTGATGTTTTTCGTTGTTGACCAGAATAGGGGTCTGTTTTGTGGTGCTTTACCTTTCTGGGTGCCTGTCCTGGTCGATGGCAGATATAGAATGCTCCAAAATCACATGTACATTTCAATAGGTTATTGCTCCTCATGCCTTTCTGAAGGGGGCCAGGTTCTGGCCGTGGTCCCCAGTAGGCCTTGAACTCCACCCACATCGACTGATGTCAAGAGTTAGGACTATCCCTATCAGCCTGGATAGCTCCGGGAACCTCCGGGACTCACCCAGAAAATGGCATTTCATTACATCAACGCTGGTTTTTTGAGATTGGCATCTCATCCTTAATACTGTCGCTTCTTATCACGCAGCGTTGGCAGAGCCACTTTAGCTTGCATTCGGAGTGGATGTTACTTACGCAGGCTTTCTCATGCATTTTTCACCTCTAGCCTGCTCATGCACTGCCTGAACCTTCTTCATCTTTGGACAGAGCTCTTTCTTTGCTTTCTTCCTTCTCCTCAGTTTTGTTGTGCCCCCTTCAGTGAGGGATTGCTTTTGGAAGGCCTTGTTTTTGTTGGCCATGATCTAGGGGGTTGGGTTGGGAAGCTTCATGCTCTCCTCTTTTGCGGGGGGATTCTGTTCATTTGGTCCAAGTGATCCTTTTGTTCATTTGTAGCCTTCTTATTTTCTGGCAAAGAATGAGATGGCTGGCTTCTGGAGGGGGTCCACTGGTTGTGGATGCTTGGTTGGTTAGGCCAGGGGTGCATTGTGTCTCATGTCTGGTGGCAGCTTTACGTCACTAATTGCAGGCCACTGGCTCGGTGTCCATGGACGCTCTATGGGTGGATCTGGTTTCCCTGGTTCCCTGTTCCAGGACTTGTGTATCACAGGTTGTGCGTAGTGTCATCAAGTCTAGCTAATCTGTGGTCTACCTTCGTGCCCATGATGTTAGGAAGTAAGCTGCTCTTGCACCTTTTTTATGGCAACATGTCTTGATTTGACATTTGGGTGCGAAGGTTTTGGAGGTAAACAGGATCCTGGCCACTAGGTATCTTGTGAACGTTCCATTTTTCCCCGACTGTGTGTGGCTTTGGGGAACTTGTTGCGACCGTCTCTCTCTTCCTCATCTTGAGAACGGCAGTGCTGTCCCTCTGTTTACTTATCTTTGGGTCGTTAGCTACCCATCCTGTGTAGCGCTAACGAGCAGGAATGTTATTTGCATGAGGTTTCTTGTTTGGTTACTTTCTAGGGGAGTTATTTTGATTTTTTAGCATGTAGATTGCACAGGTTAACCAGACAGTGGTCTGGTTTTGCCTAACTTTCTGGGTCCTTTCCCGGTTGATGGCAATTATGATTTAATTTAAATGTAAGGTGCTCATAGGCCATTGCTCCCTGGGCTTCTCTAAGGGGGGGAGCCAGGTTCTGGCTCATGGTCCCTGGTAGGCAAAAGGACTCCTGTGACTGCTGACTCCAAACTATATCAGTTCAGATAGCTTCAGGGAGCCTCCATGGCTCACCCAGGAAAAGGTGTTTCATTACATTCAACGCTGGTTTTTTCCATCACTATAATGACAAATCATGCATTTAATTATTTTCCAATACAGTATATGATAGATTCATCACATTTTAGGAATTATGCACCATTATTCTTTAGTTATAATGGGACTAACATATTTTATTGACGTTAAACTTTTATAACATTTTGTAATTGAATACCACACATATAATTTAGCAGAATGTTATTAAAAATTTAAATAGTTCATAATTTCTGGACACACTAATATGAAAATATTAACTTTAACCACAGGAGATGGGGATGGGAGTCGTAGGGAGGCGGTCAGAAGGAAAACTGCCCAATACTTGCAGCGTGCAGAGCAGCTGATGGCACGCCTTACTCGCAAGGATAAAAAAAAAAAGCAGGTAGGTAATGCTTTAACCCTTAAGCCGTGCAATACATATATATACAATGGGAGTAACTGTCACGAAATCGTGCACATCGTACATATATATACATAGATTGAGGGTCTAGCGCATGATTTTAAATGCCCTGCAAGGGATAAGGGCAGCCATAGTCCAGTCACGGCCGATAGTAAATAGAAGCCATCTTGAAAAAAAATCGTGGGTAACATATCCAGGTGTGAGAGCCTCAGTACTGAGTGAGTCACCAAGGCTAGCACATGCAGCATGAGCTAACAACATTACTGTTCAGCTTGTGACCACAGCATTACCTAAAAATGTAAAAACATATATGTACGTGCTATTATTTAGCGATGATAGCATTACAGAAGACCCCCTGACTGATAAAAATGACCAGGATTCTGATAATAGCAAGATTGTGGTGATAATTAGCGCTGTGGTGGGAGGAGTAATCTTGGTGGGGAGGGAGGTAGGGTCGTAAGCTGACTGTGTGTGGCCACCTTTTACTGTCTGGACTCACCATACCAGCTTAGTAGTTCGCTATGGTGAACACAAATGTAGATACTTATATATAGCGTGTGTGTGTATATAGTGTAATAACAGCAAAACGAATATGTTGGGAGGAGCCATTTTGGTGAGGGAGGTGGCATCATCTGCATGACTTGTCATGCAGTGTATGGTGGCCACTATGCTGTTTGGGCAGCTTAGTTATAAAGTTATGGTGAATAAAAAATGCAGATACTTATATATAATGTGTGTGTATATGGTGTAATAACACCACAAATAGTATGCTTGGAGGAGAAGTATTAATGTATTTGGCCTTGAACGAGTGAGGGAGGGGAGGGAGCATTAGCTGACTTTGTGTGGTGACTTCTGTTATTGCCTGAACTCACCATACCAGCTTAAATGTACAGTTATGGTGAACAAAACATGTAGATACTTATATATAAAGTCCATATATAGTGAATAAAAACAAAAACAGTTTGTTGGGAGGAGAATGTTGACGAGTGAGGTAAGGTGAGGAAGGGACTGGCGGCCAGTGGCTGGCTGGCTGGTGTGGCAGCCACTCCTCATTGCTTTTTGACTCGCCATACCAACTTAGTGGTTCGTTATGGTGACCAAAACATGCAGATACTTATATATAACCTGTGTGTGTATATAGTGTAATAACAGCAAAACTATTTTCTGGAGGTGCCTCTCTTTGGCTCCTGCTGAAGTGGCACTTCCTCTGCCCCTGCTTCCTCTGTCCTCTGCCCCTGCTCTCTTGCACAAGTATCTCTGGACATGTTCCTCTAGCGATGCTCCCACACTGTTACGTGGCATCGCCGTCATTCCTCGATAGTGCCTATGCTCTACAGGCGAGATTCTAAGGTCTGGTGTCTTGTTAGCTGGGACTAGACGCTCATTCATTGCCGTTGTGCAGCGCCTGGCTGCACCCTTATATATATGTTCCATACCGTTCTGATGTCTGACCCAAGTAGCAGTTGGGTCGGCCCATGTGTTGCGCTTCCTCGGTGGTCGCCCGGGTTGACGTTAACGGGCGCTGATTTTCATGTTCAGGATTTCCCCATAGTTTTTGCCTGACCTACCCTGACTTGTCACTAACAGCCTTTGGCTTTTGGTTTAATGGGTTGTCTGAATGTTTTCCGCATTCTTCTTGGGGCGTTCCCCCGGTTTTGACTTGGGCATCCATTGTGGTGTCGCAGTGTGTGGGTTAGACCAGTTGCCATTCTGGTCGGTTTCTACCTTGTGGTTGAACCATATGTACGCTCCTTCTCCACATTCATATACATCCGGCGTGTGTACATGCCTTCTATACCCCTCTCCTTCCTCCTGGGGTTTGGGTGGCTTTTTCCTGTTTTTTGGGGTCGGGGTTTTTGGTGCTCATGTGGGGGTTGCTTCTCCCATTAGCGCTTGAGTTTGGGCGAGGGTCTTGTTTTCTCTCTCTCTTCACGCCTGCAGGTGGCTCATGTGCCTTCTGTTTCTGGTTGCTTATGCTTTTGTCCCTGCCTTCCAGTACTTGGACTGTCTTTTCATTGCATTTTTCCGTGTTCCTACCTTATCTTACACATTGTTGTGTTTCTTGGTAGGTGCGTGTTGGCTGCTTTCATTCTTGTGCTAGGTTGCGTTCTGTTCTTGTTCAGTTTTCCTGTTGTGGAACGGGCCCGGTGTTCCGGTGTAGCACTACGTTGTTCTTCTCTTTTGTCACTACCAGCTTCTGTGTTGTATTGTCTGCTGGTGTCTGTGGCTCCAATCACCCACTCCTGCCCCTCCAGTTCCTTTTGTTGGGGCAGGAGGTGTTTGGCTTCTGGCCCTGGCTACGGTTTTTCTTTGTTGTTCCTTCCAGGGGTCCCGGGGGGGAGGGGGGTGTGCCTCCCGTATGGGGCGTGTCTGCTCAGCCGAGTTGGTTCTTTCCCGGCTTGCCGGGTTTTGTCGGGGTTCCTGGTTCCTGGCAGACGTTCCTTTTATTTTTTTGACAGCCTTGGTTTCGGCGCAGCTTATTCAGTGTATGCACCCAGGGGTTTTCCCTTTGCTCGGCCTCATTTGCATAGTCGGTTCGTCTTTTTCGGGTCTTCTAGTCTGGTCGTTTTGACTCAAGTATCTCACCATCTGTTTGGTAATCAGGTGGCTTCTTGAATGTGTCCCACCTGCTTGCTTCATCTCGGCGGCGGAATGGGGTTTTCTGGCGGTCCTTCCTTTTCTTTTTGTCTCTTCGTAGGTGTACTGCAATCTTTCTTGTCATGGTCTTGTTCTTTTCTTGTGGTGGATCAGGGCTGTCGTCTGGCGGCATACCGTCGCCCTGTTTCGTGTGGCATTGGCGGAGCTGCTTCGGATTGCCCCGGTTTTGTTGTTCCTTCTGCACCGCTACGCGTTGTCTCGGCGTTGTTTGCCTCCGGCCAGCTTCTGTTCCACTTTTGCCATCCTGCTCCACTTATACCATCCTGCTCTTGGGCAGGGTGCTCTTTTCTTTCTTCCCCTCAGGTTGTTGTGGCCCCTTCGGTACCGGTTTTTGTCAGTGGTTCTCCTTTTTGGGGTTCTGGTATTTGGTCGTTTGTGGCCGTGTCTTCTTTTCTGGTGGGGTTGCGACAGCTCTTTCCGGAGGGGTTCCTGGGGTTGTTGCTGTTTGATTGGTTGGCCGGGTTTTTGTGTCCGGTTGCGGCTCTCCACCGTTCTTTGCGCTCCGCAGCCTCTGTGGCCGGGGCTGCACTTTGGGTTGTCCAGGTTTCCCTTTTTTCTGTCTAGCCTGCCTGCGGTCTCTCCCCGTGCCCTTGACGTTCATGGGCTTGCTGTGCTTGCTGTCGTCTTGGTGGCTTGTCTTGGACTGATATTCGGGCACTAGTTTGTTTTGGCGGTTGCGCTAGGTCCTGGCTGCGTGCTTCTTCGTGTATGTTCCTGGTTCTAGTCGGGCCTGTGTCACCTTGGGTCGGCTGTTGCAGGCTGTTGTCTCGACTTCGTATTGTGATGTGAGCGACGACCGCCTCCTGGATGTGTCCCTCTGTTTTCGTCTTTGGTGAAGTATCGCCGGGGAAACGTAAGGGGCTTCCCCAAGAAAACCAGCGTTGAATGTAATGAAATGCCATTTTCTGGGCGAGTCCTGGAGGATCCCCGGCAACCCTCCCTCCGGTCAGCCGTCTTTTCACGTTTTTGATATCCAGCTTCAGAACCGAGGTGTGGATCGCCGGCGCAAATGTCTGGGGCTCCCCCCTTCCCCCTCCCGGGGACGGGGGGGAGCTGCGCAGACATGCGGCGTGGCTTGTGTGACGTCATACTTGTTTGCTCGTTTTTCTTTTGAGGAGTTCTGTCCACTCATTGGCATTTTCCATTGTTTTAACCAGAATAGGGGTTTGTTTTATGGCGCTTACTTTTCTGTGTGCCTGTCCCGGTCGATGGCAGATGTAGAATGCTCCAAATCACATGTGCATTTCTATGGGCCATTGCTCCACGTGCCTCTGTGAGGGGGGCCAGGTTCTGGCTCGTGGTCCCCTGTAGGCTTAGAACTCCACCCACATTGATGCAAAATAGTTAGAGGAGCTATATCAGCCTGAGTAGCTCCGGGAAGCCTCCGGGACTCACCCAGAAAATGGCATTTTATTACGTTCAACGCTGGTTTTTTATTGTTTTATGAACTTAAAAATTGACTCACGAATATGCACACCATAATTTTAAGTATAGCAATGGTTCACACATTTTATTATATAAATATATCACACTACACACTATTGAATAATATTACTGCAAAAAAACTAAGAAAAAATCAGAGACATTGAAATAATTAGGTAATAATATCTCTGTGGCAACGCCCGCCTGATAGCTCTGGCAGCACAGACCACCTCTGGCGTTTGCTCTGTGAATTCCTCTTTTCTGGGGGGATCCCCGTCAGTTCTTGCCTACCGGGGATCACAAAACAGAACCTGGTCCCCTCAGAGAGGCGCGAAGAGCAATGGCCTATAGAAACCCCCAGGTGGTTGGGAGCATTCTATGTCTGCCATCGACCAGGTCTGACACCCAGAAAGGTAGGCATCCCAAACCAAATCCCTATTCTGGTGAAACTATTGCTACCGAATCCAAACGAGTGGACAGAACTCCCCAAATGAAAACTAGCAAATTAGTTTTCAAATTAAATTAGCAAATTGAACAGGCATTAATAAATAATGGTTTATTACATATTTGACACAATGTTTCATTATCAAAAAACACATACATTTCACCTACAGTCATATCTTTCCAGTGCTGTAATCGTGAAAATTCTGATAACTCCTCACCAATGAGATCAGCCGCGTATTTGTTCGCTTCATGAACAATCTGTTCCTTGAGCAGCTCATCAAAATATGCAGTGAAGAAGTCCATTTCACACATTTCATCACCATTATCAGGGGAAAAAGTCCTGTAATGCCAACATTTTTAGCATCAAAGGCAGGCATTTCTGGAACAAAATGTTCCCCATCACTCCACACAAATGCACCTGCTGTCTTCCGAGTGGAAACAGCAGCACCACAGCGAGGAATCCATGGACCAGGCGCTGAAGCAGATCTAGCAACAGTAGGGGCAGGAAGGGACAATGAGGGAAAAATACTTGAAGATGAGGGACTTTGTTCCTCATTGTCTCCAGGTGGTGCCATGTGGCAGCACTTGGCTGGGCGACACGATACTGACACGACAAAACTTTGCTTGGCAGCACTACTGCCACCAGCAACAGGCGTGGCAAAACTATTTTCTGATTAGAGACGTCAGACTCTAATGACGTTTGGTCGACGTCAGACTCGTCGACCAAAACATCATAATCTTGCAAAGTAACACATGAACTATGTTGTTGGGTGCGAAGTTGTGTTGAGTGTGGACGAGAAGTCACTGGTGAATCTGTAGGCCTCCTCACCCTTATGGCACCCTCATGTTCATTCTCACTGTCTATGGTATCAACATCCTCAAGCTGTGTGTAGTCCTTATCTATGTCAGAGTCATCAATATCAGGGTCATCAACCTCATCAAACAATTCAGTATGAATTACTTCATCGGTTAATGACTGGGTTGAGTGGTGTGCTGTGGGTGGTCGGATGCTGGAACGTTGTGCCCTTGCCATTTTGTCTGGTTGTTAACTGATGCCTCTAAGACAATGGGGATCTGGATGATCCTGATCCAGGTCATCCGCAGGGTTTTAAAGTTGAGCCAGCCTGCTGTCTATCCTCGTGCCCATCATGTTAGGGATGTTGCTGCATTGGCTTCCGTGTTTGGCAACATATTTGGCTGCCAGTAGCAACGGCAGCGTTGGCTGCCATGTTTGGCTGATATTTGGGTGCGGGGATTTTGGAGGTCGAAATGGGTCCTGGCCGCCTGATATTTGGTTAAAGTTCTTCGTGCTGGGCGTTTTTTTGTTGCTTTGGGTCGCAGGTTACAGCCAGTTGTCTCAACTTTGAATTGAGGAGTGTGTGGCAGTCGCCTCCTGGGTAGGTTCATCTTTTCCTTATCTTTGGGTATGTAGCTCCAGGGAGCCGTAGAGACTCCACACATAAACCAGCGTTGAATGTAACAAAATGCCATTTTCTGGGTGAGCCCCAGAGACTCCTTGGTAACCCTCCCTCAGTCGGCTGTTTTTGCGTGTTTGATACAGGCATACCTCAGTTTAAGAGTTTAATTGGTTCCTGGAGACGCCTCGTATTCCGAAAACTCGCATTCCGAAGCTAATTTCCCCATAAGAAATAAAGGGAAATGAATTAATCCGTTCCTGACTACCCCAAAAACCCCACATCAAACTAAATTTTTATACCTAATTCATCTAAATAAACCTACAAAACTATGTTCAAGTTATTACTTACCTTGCTGTTGAATGCTGTAGACGTATGGAAGATGGTGAGGAGGTGGGAGGAAGAGAGGAGTTACTGTTTGGAAGGGGAGTCCCCTTCCATTATCACATCAAGCAGTGAGGACTTCACTGGTATGCACACTCTGGCACATTTTGCCTGCATACCACTAGGACTTGCTTGTTTTACTAAGAATTTGTCTAATGACACTTGTTTTTCCCTACATTTTAACACTTGTCTGTAGTAAGACATCACATTATCATTTAAAAGGTCAATGCAACGGCCTGCTACAGCTTTATCTGGGTGAGTTTTTTCAACAAAACTTTGCAGTTCTTCCCATACTTCACACATTTTCTTAATCAAGAAGGGACATCCTCTACTGCCTCTACTCACAGCTATTTTCTTAGGTTGAACCTTACCAATGGCTTTCTTGAGACCCATGGCAAGATATATAATGACAACTTTTATGCTCAAATGGCCAAAAAACCGATAAAAAACTGTAAATCCTTGTGAAGAATTCAGGTGGGATAGTCACTGGACACGAGACATTGGTAAACTGAGGCGCGATCGCCATGCCACCACGCGCCAGTCGGCCTGTACACGTATCAACAAACTCGCGTCCCGAGGTAACCTCTCGCCTTCCGAGACATATTTTTGGAGTAAATCCTGCTCGTCTTCCGAAAAACTCGCATACAGGGACACTCGCATTCCGAGGTACCACTGTACTTAGCCTCTGAACTAGAGTGGCTGGGTTACCGGCGTGGGGGGTCCGGGGGTCCCACCTCCCCCTCCCATTGAGAGCTGCGTGGGAGAGCGATGCAGCGACTGGACTGTGACTTTACTTGTGCGCTTGTTTCCTTGGAAGTTGAGGGCGTTCTACTCTTTGTTTGGTTTCCAGTTGTAATTTTCTTACCATGTAGGGCCTGTTTTGTTATGCCTACCTTTCTGGGTTCCTAACCCCGGTCGATGGCAGATAAGGATAACCCTCAACCACATGGGGGGAAAGGTTTCCAAGGCCATTGCTGTCTATGCCTTTCTGAGGGAGGCCATGTTCTGGCTAGTGGTTCCCAGTAGGCAGAACCCCAGTAGGGAGCCTCCAGGGCGCACCAGAAAATGGTGTTTCATTACATTTAATGCTGGTTTTTTCTTTTCCCAGCATTCTGATGGGCCTCCTCCAGAAATTAGTTCCAGTGGCGAAGCGGGACTCAAGAGTCGAGCATCAGATCTCTCTAGATATCGTGTTGCAGGCTTAGCAGGATCTGTTATTATTGCAACTGATACCACAAATGGTGACACTGTCGCCATCAAGGTGCTGTATAATAAAATTTTTATTTGAGTATCAGCTATGGTTGACATAATCTTTCTTTTATAACGAAGTCTGTAATTCATGAGTTAGAAAACTGAAGTGTTATAGAGTCACCTGAATATATTGAATATGTTAGTTTAAAGCAGCTAGAATATGCAAAATGTTGAGTAGGGTTTCCAAATACAGTATCTAGTTACAAAATACAGACTGTTGTGGAGCTGTGCCAGTGCAATTTCATGTACCCTTCACTTTTTTGTATGCTTTGTAACACTTATGCAATTGCTTCCACATAAACTATTGTAGTTCCAAATTAAGTTTATTAATAAGAAGGAACGATTTACACAGGTTCTGATCAAGAGCGGGATTGGTAGTGGAGAAAAGACTGTTGTTCCCGAGAACGTTCCCTTCATGGTGCCTATCATCCGTTACCATGAGACAGACACTGCCATTTATCTTGTGCTCAAATTCATCAGGTAAGTTAACAGCAGACATTAACTTCCTATGGGTGCTCTTTTTTTTCTTAAGAATCAGACTGTAGATCTATTGACTTATTTACTAATGAATGATTTGTTTATCACTTGGCCAGCTGGATAAACACCACCTAAGCCTGTCCAGTAAGTTGTTGGGTGAGCACATAGATTGCAGCTCTAAGCTTAACTTTCTATCTTGTTGTTGGATGCTTATTAATTTATTTATGAGACCAATAGAGTATGAAATCTCCCATTTTCCCCCCCTTTAATGAAAATGTTTATCCATTACTCAACTCCCTGTATCACACTTTTGTATGCCTACCTTGTATACTGTCTAATCCATTATAAAGAGTTTCTCTTCACCCATTCTTCACTCATTCTTCACTATCTCAATCCATGTCAGTAAACTCCAATTGCTACAGATCAAAGGAGATAAAAACTCATGTGGTCACAGATAACAACAAATATCACTGATTGTTGAATGAGGTATACTAACTTTGGAGCAGGTTGCAGTAATGAACCATTTGAACTGTAATCATCCATCCAATAAATGTGGATGGATGTAAACAGTGGGAAGCCATGCCTTCTGCAGTTGAATAATATCAGCACAAAGGGAAAAAAGTGTTGTTTTGTTAGAGAAATTATTTTTTATGTTATGTAAGTAACTGTATCATTTTAAAGTATACATTGAAGCTAATATTCATGATATAAGTAGTTGTTTGTTGAGGTTTACCTATACAGTAGTACCTCGCATAACGATCGCCCCCAAAAGGTGAACATTTTGGGTAACGAACTGCCCAATTGGTGTCAAGTCGTCCCGTATGGCGAGCGCTCGTTTGAGTAACATCAACACCACATGGTGGGGTCGCGCTGCTTCTTGCACATTCTCAGACGCCTCCGATGATGCACATAAATTATGTTGTTCTTGTTTAAAGATGCTAATGATGCTGGGATATAAAGGGGTGACTGCTGAGATGTTGCAAAGCATTGATGTTTTTGTAGAAAAAAAGAAATGAAATTTCTGAAATACAACAAATGTCAAAAAGGTTCGTTCGGTGTTCGGCAGGTAGGCTGCTCCATTATAACAATCTTTCTTTGTTTCAAATGTGTTCCATTTGTTTTGTATTTGTCATTTACGTCTCAATAATGGAGAAGCCTACCTTACATACACTGAACAAACCATTATGACATTTTCCTTTCTTCAAATGTGTTCAATATTTATTTTTCATTTGTCTTATAGCAAAAGGTTCGTTCGGTGGTCGGCAGGTAGGCTGCTCCATGTTTCTTAAAAAAAAAAAAAAAAAAAGTTGAAACATTGAAACAATTTGAAAAATGGACAAATGCCATAAAGGTTCGTTCAGTGTTTGTCGGGTAGGCTGCTCCATTATTGAGACGTAAGTGACAAATACAAAACAAATGGAACACATTTGAAACAAAGAAAGATTATCATAATGGAGCAGCCTACCCGACAAACACTGAACGAACCTTTTGCTATAACAAATATGAAAGACTAGGGCTGCTGGTTGGGTTAGTACAGCATTAGCACCCATTTGTGGCACACGTGCCTTTGGCTCCCAAACACCTATCTGATACGGTGTTGAAAGATTGCGCTCAGTTGGTGAAATTCAGACCTTATTGTTTGAAGAACATAAGAGTCATAATATTGGTGAAGCTAGGCGCAATAAAGACTTAACACAACGGTTGGATGCAAGTGATACAGCACCTATGAGCATGATACAGTGAGCGTATCCAGTTGTAGCTCTGAGCCCCACCCTTGCCATCTCTAATTTATATAGAAGATACATAGATGAATCATTTTCTGCATTCAGTGATGATGCATCTGATACAAGTAGCATAGATGAACAGTGTTAGCGGCTTCCATGATGGTGTTTTCCATAGATATTTTCAAGAATACCTGAATCTCTTCCTGACTGATGGACACTCTTTGAGGCTAGCTGAATCTCTTCCTGTGTGGGACCTTACAAAGCGATCTTTTCAAGACTACCTTACAATTTGAGCTTTTCCTATAATCGTTTCAATACTACCTTATGCTTTACAAGCTTCGCTACATACCACCTACAAGTACTAAAGCCAAGGGTACATGCGAGTGCGTTATTTGCAAGCACACAGAACAATGAAACAGGAAGCGAAAATCTATCTGTAGCTGGTGCAACGAGAGCAAAGCCGGGCTGTGTACCATGGACTACTTCGTTGATTATTACGCACCTCCAAAGTACTGAGTGTGTAATACAGTGTGTTACTGTGTAAATAGTATGTAAAACTGTACATAATGTAATTTTAGTGAATTTTTACCACGTAATATTGTGACAATAAACATTTATTGTGGACACATTACTGACACATGTATCACAGTTCCATGGAACATTATGAACATTCTACAGTATACATATTGTAAAGTCACATATATGCATCATATACAATAAAAGAAACAAATAAAACTGCATTGGAAATACATAGAACAAATCATTGAAAATATATTTGTAGCAACATGCATTGCTTGAATGGCCTGCGAGACCGTGTCTGGGAGCTTCACACACGGACGACCAGTCCCCCCAATGATGTCACAGCGCACCTTGTCCATGTCCTCACAGCCAAAGTAAGTGGAATTTGGTAATTATTTTTACATAGACATGTTCTGGGAAGGTAATTTATCATTTTACAAAGAAAAATTATTTTTTGGGAACACTTGATGTCATGCACACTAGGGAAATTATACAATAAACACAGCGCATCACAGTGGTTAAATGGGGACATTCGTTTTGTATGACGTCCGTTTCACTTGAATAATACGGCGCCGGAACAGATTAAATTCGTTATTCGCGGTACCACTGTAGTTGAAAAAGAACAAAGTGCACTGTAACTAAGAGAATCAACCACTGGTAAAATACAAATGTTCCTAATACATAGAACATAGGAACAAATACCCAGAACAAAACAACAAAACAAACCACTAATCCATAGGCAAAAACATAAGCAGTACTGTACTGAACTGCTTATGACACAAGGCATACACAATAATGTACAATCCAAACCTCGATGTATGATTGCACCTGAATATAAATTTTCTGGTGTATGATGAAATTTTTGTTGGAAAATACGCCCTACAATGTTCGTTCCAGAGTATAAAGCACTCGTTCAAACTTGTCTGAGTTGGTAAGATCAGTTTACGCTTATATCCCATCTAGTGATAACCGTGCATGAATTCTCTGTGAAAAATTATATAATTATTGTGCTTTTCTGTGGGGGAGCCCCTACAGCTCCCTGGAGCTTATCGGGCTAATGTAATTTATATTAGACCGGGACATTAGCTATGGAGTTCAGACCTACCAGGGACAAGAGCTGGAATTTGGCCTCTTCAGAGAGGTTTCAGGGAGCAATGGCCCTGGAAAACCCCCCTGTGGTTCGGGGTTTTTCCTTATCTGCCATCGACTGGGGTTAGGCACCCAGAAAGGTAGGCATAACAAAACAAACCCCACATGGTAAGAAATTAAAACAAAAAACTGAACAGAGAGGTAGAATCTCCCTACAATCCTAAGGAAACAAGCAAACATCGCACTTTACTACCACACCGCTCATCTGCACAGCACTCCCCTCCCCGAGAGGGGGAAGGGGGAGCCCCGGACCTCACCGCGCCGGCTGCCTAGCACTCCAGTTCATAAGCTAATGTCAACCAGGACAGACGCTTCTCTGGCCTCAAATTCCTGGGCAGTGTTTGCCTGTAATTACCTAAGTGTAATTACCAAAGTGTAGTGCCTGTGTGGCATTCTCTGCTCTCTTGTTGTGATGTGTGGTAGCCAGTTATTGATGAGCCACTGGCTCATCAGTGCCAGGGCTGCATGCGCTTACGGGCTTCCTTTCCTAAGTGCCCTGTGAATACTGCTCCTGCGTGTCAGGGCTATTTCCCCTGGGGCGTTCAGGAACCACTCCCATAGGGGTTCTTGCTGCTTGGCATTTGCCTCGCCCCTAGGGCCAGCTGGGGCTTGGGGCCGTTGTTTTTCCTTAGGTAGGGAGTGGTGTTGTGCTGGTTAGGGTGTCAAGGTGTTGCGCATCCTGCCACCTACATGGTGAACATTTCCTGTTGCCTCTGGGGACGAAGTACTTTTGCAGGATTTTTCTTGTTTTGGTTTTGTTTGCCTGGTGGGGGGGGGTCTCCCTAGTGGGACAATCGTTCCCCTGATACTGTTTTGGTGGCCCTCTGCTAGGCCCCCGTGCTTGTACACGTCGCAGGGGTTTCAGTGTTGTCATCTACCCGTTGTTAGTTTGGGTGTTTAACCGGTTAGCAACACCTTGCCTGGGCTTCTCGTAGCAGTCAGCCTACGGACCCTGGAAAACCCTGTCGGGGCTCAGTGGACCCATGGATGAGTCTCCCGAGTTCCAGCCTGCCTTGTGTGGGTTTTAAGTTTGCTGTGTGCCCTTGTCTCAGGGTGACAGTCACCCATTTTTCCTCCATCATGCGGCCTGTTGGGTCAACGACACCTTTGACCTGGAGTCTTGTGAGTAGTGTTCTCTGCTTGTGCTCCAGTTTTATTCTGATGATGTTACTTTTAGGGTACAGACAGCATCCACGTTACATGTTAGGTTTAGGTTATTGTAACTCGCTAATTTGGTTTCCCACCCAGATGCCCAGCGGCTGCCTCACTTTGGTTTTAGGGACCCGGACCTGGGGGCGTTAGGCGCTTCGACTTTGGTTCCGTCCGCGCTCCTGGTCCTTCCCGTTTTCATCCTCCACCTTTACCCGTGTCTGACTCCCAAACGTCTGAGGGGTTTCGGATTCGGCACAGGGTTTAGTTGCTAATGAGACTCGGGCGGCTTCGGTGGCTGCCCCATTCGGGTCGGAGATGGAGGCATTTGAGCCGGTTCCTCCTGCCGAGGCTTCTGGGTTCCACCAGCAGGCCGTTTCTTGTCTGCCTTTTCCCTGGACTCTGCCTTTTCTTCAGGGGAAGAGGGTTTCGATGACAGCTCTGCCCCGGGTCCTGACTTGGGGGGAGAAGTCAACCTGGGGGCCTTGGGCCCCCTTTGACTCCGCTTGGGTGCTTTTGCCTTCGTCGCAGGGCTTATCGTTGCAGGGGCTTACTGTATGAGTATGATTTGGGTTCGACTCCTCCCCGGGTTCGGTTCCGGACCCCCCTTTGGGTACCTCGGCCCCGTCTTTCCTGAGGTTTTCTACTTCTCGAATCTCCGCGAAGGAGGTTCGGGAGGCTCTTGCTGCATACCTCTTGCAAGACCCAGTTTATGCCTCTGTGATGGATCCATTCTCTTTTTGAGTTTGGTTCTTCTTCCCGGTTTTGGGTGCGTTTGGAAGTTCCGGAGTCTTCCTGGCTGGCAGACTGCCCATACTTTTTGTTGGGGGCGTGGCATGGGTTCTGTCGGACTCGCACGCTTCATTGGCATGAAACTTCTTCACTTCTGCATGTTTACCTGGGTGGCGAGTTTGAGCACCTTAGTGTGTGCTTGTTCGCCCCTGTGCTCTCTCGAGATGTTGGCCTTTTACTTTTACAGATTCACATGCAGGTTCCTTCTCTTTTGGCATCATTGGTTGCGGAGGATTTGGGCATTTGGCTTCGTTCTTAAATTTCTTTTCCCTTCTCAAGCTGTCTTCTGCCTGGCATGAGGAGGATGTAAAGGGGTTGAGTGCTGGGCTTTCGTCTGGGGCGCTGACTTCAGCAGCTAGGGCGTCGGCTGCACTGTTGCGCCCATCCCGAAGAAGACGGTGTCTCTGTTTTTTGCTTCTCGCATCGCGTGCCATCAGGTTGTGCTCGCCCTTTCTTTGGAATCCACTTGGGCCCTGGCTCTTAGGTTTTTGTCTCTGTTTTGTCCATTGCTGTCGTCTCACAGTTTCTGCCAGCGACTTCGTCTAGTTGTCGTCCTATGTCGGATTTGTTGGTTCTCCGGAGCGGTCGTTCTCAGCAGTCTCGGAGGGGGTCGTGCCAGGGTTCAGGGTTCCTCTGGTCGAGGTGGGCCACTGGTGCCAGTTTCTGAGCCGACGTTGCCTTCGGTGCCAGCGTCGTCCTGGTTGGCGCGGTCATCGCCATGTTCAGGGCTTGGTTTCTCGTAAGGGGCATTGGCCCTTTCGCAGTTTGCCCCGTTGACGGGGCGATGGGGGGGAGGCTTGCTCTGTTGCCCATGCTTGGTCCCATGAGTTGTGGCCTTTTCGGTCGTGTCATCCGGCCTGCGGTGGCATTGGGCGGCTCATCCTTCTTTCGGGGGTTCAGGGCTGGCAGGGCAGGCTTCTCCTGCTCTTCGTCAAGTCATCTTGGAGTGGGTACGCTTGGGCGTGGTCAAAACAACACCGTCCCTCAGGTGGGTTTCCAGCCTGCTTTCAGTGCCGAAACGGACTGTGCGGATCTGTGGTTCATTCTGGACTTGTCCCATCTGAACCCCTGGATTCCTTGCTCCTCCTTTCGGATGGCTACTCTGTCTCAGGTCCGGCTTCTATTGGAGCCAGATGCCTGGATGGTGTCCCTGGACCTCAAGGACACGTTGGCACGTTCTTATTCATCCGGGGTTCACATACTGGTTAGGTTTCGTGGTGGGGCGTCAGGCCATCATTGCCTCCCTTTTTGCTTGAATCAGGCACCTCGCATTTTCACGCGTCTTACCTGAGTTGTGGTGACCTGTCTGACCCGAATCCCTAGCAGTCTGCTAGGGATTTGGGTTTTAGCCTACCTGGACGACTGGCTGGTGTGGGTTCCCAGTTGGTCAGCTTGTCTGCTCGCCAGGGATATGGTTCTTTCCCAACTCACGAGGTTCGGGTTTCTGGTGAACTGAAGGAAGTCCCATCTGGTTCTGTCCCATGTTCGGACCTGGCTGGGTCTTGTTTGGGATTCTTGGACCGCTTTCTTGTCTATCCCTCCAGAGGCATTGCTGCGGCTGCGGTCCACTGTTGGCTGTTTCTGAGGGAGTCCCGGGTCACTTGGCGGTTGCTCGAGCAGTTGTGCAGGAGTCTAAACTTCGCCGTGCTGGTCTACCTGCCAGGTCGAGTGTGGCTTAGGCGTCTGTTTTGGTATCTATGGGTACGCCCCTTCCGCCTCTCTCGTGATTGTTGGGTTCGTCCTCCGGGGGCCTTGTGTCGGTTGCTGCGTCGCCGGCTTCCTCTTCGGGGTTTTGGGGTTCAGTGCCTTGGCGCCTTCCCAAGTGGCACCTTCTCTTGGCGACCTTCAGCAGGTCGGACGCTTTGGATAGCAGGTTGTAGCCAGTTGTCTCGACTTCGCGTTGAGGAGTTTGTGGCGGCCACCTCCTGGGTAAGTTCCTATTTTCTTTCTCTTTGGGTATGTAGCTCCAGGAAGCTGTAGAGGCTCCCCACAGAAAACTAGCGTTGAATGTAATGAAATGCCATTTTCAGGGTGAGCCCTGGAGGCTCCATGGCAACCCTCCCTGCTTCCAGTCGGCGTTGGTTGAAGCTTAGCTTCTGAACTGGAGTGCTAGGCAGCTGGCGCGGTGAGGTCCGGGGCCCCCCCTACCCCTCTCGGGGAGGGGAGGGGAGGGCTGCGCGGACGAGTGGTGCGGCAGTAAAGTGTGATGTTTGCTTGTTTGCTTGTCTCCCTGGGATTGTAGGGAGTTTGTACTTCTCTATTTGTTTTTTTTTTGTTTTAGTTTCTTACCATGTGGGGTTTGTTTTGTTATGCCTACCTTTCTGAGTGCCTAACCCTGGTCGATGGCAGATAAGGAAAAACTTCAACCACAAGGGGGGGGGGGGGGGGGTTTCCAGGGCCGTTGCTCCCTGAAACCTCTCTGAAGGGGCCAGGTTCTAGCGCTGGTCCCTGGTAGGTCTGAACTCCATAGCTAATGTCCCGGTCTAATATAAAGTACATTAGCCCGATAAGCTCCAGGGAAGCCTCCGGGGCTCACCCAGAAAATGGTATTTCATTACATTCAACACTGTTTTTTTTTTGGGGGGGGGGGGAGCCCTGTCGTCTCCCTAAAGCTATCACACTGATTAAGTGCCATACTACTTAGTGTCATTAGTAGCGGAGTTCTTTATGCTTATCAGGAGACACGAACCAGAATCTGGTCCCCTCAAAGAAGAGCAGGGAGTGATAGCCAAAGATCACTTTACATTTAAAGTTATCATCTTTACCATCACCTCGAGAAGGCACTCAGAAAGATGGGTGAATCAAAACAGACAATTTCATGGATTAAAATAAGATCATAGCCCCAAAATTATCAAATAACTCCCCCAACATAAACAACAGACACCCAAAAGTTTATGTAACTAGCCTCACGCTAATTAGCTCCACATTCCCCCCTCGGTGTGGTGGAGCAGGTAGCCGGCCCAAGTCAGCCAGGCCGTCATCGGTCTGTTCTTAACTGATGTCAGTGTCTCATGGTCATGGTCGCTCAGGCTCTCATCTTCTGTATTTAGTGATGTTTCTGTGGGGAGCCCCTACGGCTCCCTGGAGCTTATCAGGCTAATGCATGTTATATTAGACCTGGACATTAGCTATGGAGTTCAGACCTACCAGGGACCAGCGCTAGAACCTGGTCCCTTCAGAGAGGTTTCAAGGAGCAATGGCCCTGGAAAACCCCCTTATGGTTGGGGTTTTCCTTATCTGCCATCGACTGGGGTTAGGCGCTCAGAAAGGTAGGCATAACAAAACAAACCCCACATGGTAAGAAACTAAAATAAAAAACCAAACAGAGAAGTAGAAACTCCCTACAATCCCAAGGAAACAAGCAAACATCACACTTTACTGCCGCGCCGCTCGTCCGCGCAGCCCTCCACTCCCCAAGAGGGGGAGAGGGGGGGTCCTCCAGACCTCACTGCACCAGCTGCCTAGCACCAGTTTGTAAGCTAATGTCAACTGGGACAGACGCTTCTCTGGCCTCAGTTTTCTAGGCGGTGTTTGCCTTCGTGGGGATCACTGCTGTGCTTATGTGTTGTGCGGTGGCCAGGTGTTCCTCATCAGTACCTGGGCTGCATGCGCTTAGGGGCTTCCTTCCCTAAGCGCCCTCTGAGTACTGCCCCTGCGTGACAGGGTTATCTTCCCTGGGACGTTCAGGAACCATTCCCGTAGAGGCTCTTGCTGCTCGGCATTTGCCTAACCCTTGGGGCCAGGTGGGGCTTGGGGCCCTTGTTTGGCCTTGGGTAAGAACTGGTATTGTGCTGGTTAGGACGTCAAGGTGTTGCGCGGCCTGCCACCTACGCAGCGACCGATTCCTGTTGCCTCTGGGGACGGCGTACTTTTGCGGGGTTTTTCTTTTGTTTTTATTTTCATTTGCCTGGTGGGGGTCTGCCTAGTGTGGCTATAGTTCCATAGGTAGTGTTTGGTGGCCTTCTGCTAGGCCCCCGTGATTGTACACGTTGCAGGGGTTTTTAATTTTGCATCTACCCCTTGTTAGCTTGGGTGTTAACCGGTTAGCAACATCTTGCTGGGGCTTCCTGTAGCAGTCAGCCCATGGTCCCTGGAAAACCCTGTCGGGGCTCGGTGGAACACTTGATGTGTCTTCCAATGGTTCCATCCCATCTTGTGCAGGTTCGTTGATTGCTGTGCCCTTGTCTCCGGGTGACAGTCGACACTTTTACCTCCATCATGCTGCCTGTTGGGTCACTGACACCTTGACCCGGAGTCTTGCGAGTTGTGTTCTCTGCTTTTTCTCCAGTACTCTTTAGATGTCATTACTGTTCAGAGTACAGGCGGCATCTGCATTGCAAGCTCGGTTTAGGTTGCTGCAATGCACTAGGATAGTTTCCCACTCGGATACCCTGGGGCCAGCCCATTTTGGTTAGGTGCTGTTCATTCCTTTTCTTTCCTGTTCCCGGCTCGTGACTGTCTATGGGTTTTGGGGTCGGGGCGGGGTTTTAGTTGGGGCCGAGACTCGGGCGGCTTCGGGGGCTACCCCGTTCGGGTTGGGGACGGAGGTTTTCGAGCCTGTTCCTCCTGCCAAGGCTTCTGGGTCTTACCAACGGCCCTTTCTTTGCTGCCTTTCCCCTGGACTCTTCCCTTTCTTTAACCCTTTAACTGCGCGGCCTATAAATATGACACCCCCCCCAGTGCGCAGGAAATAAATTATCTTGAAAAAATTCTTTTGTTTTTTTAAAGTGTCAAAAACCCTTCTCCCTGTATGGGTATGTCAAAAAAAATTCGAATTTGTAGTTACTTTGGCTGCTATGGGGTCCGTAAGTTGGCGCGTGACATCATCATTACCCCTTCGTCCGTGCAGTAAGCTCCCGGGACCGGTGGGGCGCCCTGGGCGGGGCGCAAGAGTTGCCGCGAATATATTTTTGTTCATTTTTTGTGCACAGTTCCAAATACATTTTATTTGGTTTTACGTGCTACTCCGATGTATAATGAACACGTACACTATATTATGGCACTAAAACATCCGTACTGTCTGAGGACACTGTGTTACGTGCATGACACTTATGTACACATATGTTGCACATATTTACCATGTTTCATGCTAATTTATGTATATATACAATCTATTTACAGACTATACACTGTCACACACTATATACATTCACCATCAACACATTCAGAACACCGCGAGTGTGAGCAGCCACACTCACTCCCTCACTCCTCCAACATCTTACTCGCCAACATTGCTCCTCCAAATCATACAGTTATTCACACCAATGTTTCATGAACATTTATGTATATTTACAACATATGTACACACTATACACTGTCACACACTATATACATTCACCATCAACACACTCAGAACACCGCGAGTGTGAGCAGCCACACCCAGCCAGCCCTCCCTCACTCCAACATCTTACTCGCCAACATTGCTCCTCCCACCATACTGTTATTGTATTTATTACACGATTTACACATGTTATATATACCTATCTACATGTTTTATTTACCAGAACAGAGATGCAGGCCAAGAAAACAGGATTGGTTCAACAGAAATTGCGAGAGGGCCAGAGACCAAAAGACACAAAAATGGAATCAATATAGGAAGAGGCCAAACCCCAAACATACCAGCGATACAAAGATGTGAGAAGCAACTATACGGCAGTAAGGAGAGAGGCAGAAAGAAGTTTTGAATAAGGGATAGCGGATAAATGTAAAACAGAACCAGGCCTATTCTACAAATTCATAAACAACAAATTGCAGATAAAGGATAATATCCAGAGGTTGAAAATTGAAAACAGATTCACGGAAAATGAGAAGGAAATGTGTGAAACATTAAATGAAAAGTTCCAAAGTGTGTTTGTACAAAATGAAATATTCAGGGACCCAGACACAATAAGAATTCCAGAGAACAACATAGAGCGTATAGAGGTGTCTAGAGATGAAGTGCAAAATGTGCTAAAGGAGCAAAGTAAGAACAAAGCAGTTGGCCCAGATTGAGTTTTACCATGGGTTCTGAGAGAATGTGCATCTGAGCTCAGCATTCCACTTCACCTGATCTTTCAGGCATCCCTGTGTACAGGAGTCGTAGCAGACGTGTGGAAAAAGGCTAACATAGTTCCAATCTACAAGAGTGGCAGCAGGGAAGACCCTCTCAATTATAGACCTGTATCACTGACACGTGTAATAGTGAAAATATTGGAAAAAATAATAAAAACTTAATGGGTGGAACACCTGGGAAGAAATGATGTAATTTCAGACTAACAGTATGGTTTTGGATCTGAAAGATCCTGTGTATCAAATTTACTCAGTTTCTATGATCAAACCACAGAGATTTCACAGGAAAGAAATGGTTGGGTTGACTGCATCTATCTGGACCTAAGAAAGGCTTTCGACAGAGTTCCACATAAGAGGTTGTTCTGGAAACTGGAAAATATTGGAGGGGTGACAGGTAAGCTTCTAACATAGATGAAAAACTTTCTGACTGATAGAAAAATGAGGGGCAGTAATCAGAGGCAATATATCGGACTGGAAAAATGTTACGAGTGGAGTACCACAGGGTTCAGTTCTTGCACCAGTGATGTTCATTGCCTACATAAATGATCTACCAGTTGGAATACAGAATTATATGAACATGTTTGCTGATGATGCTAAGATAATAGGAAGGATAAGAAACTTAGATGATTGGTATGCAATTCAAGAAGACTTTGACAAAATAAATATATGGAGCACCACTTGGCAAATGGAACTTAATGTGAATAAATACCATGTTATGTAATGTGCAATAGGAGAACATAGACCCCACACAACCTATAAATAATGTGAGAAATCTTTGAAGGATTCTGATAAAGAAAGGGATCTAGATGTGGTTCTAGATAGAAAACTATCACCTGAGGACCACATAAAGGAAATTGTGCAAGGAGCTTATGTCACGCTTTCTAAATTCAGAATTGCTTTTAAATACATGGATTGGGAAATAATAAAGAAATTGTTCACGATTTTTGTTAGGCTAAAGCTCGAATATGCAGCGGTTGTGTGGTACCCATATCTTTAGAAGCACATCAACAAACTGGAAAAGGTGCAAAGACATCCTGCTAAGTGGCTTCCAGAACTGAAGGGCAAGAGCTACAAGGAGAGGTTAGAGGCATTAAATATGCCAAAACTAGAAGACAGAACAAAAAGAGGTGATCACTACGTACAAAATAGTAACAGGAATTGATAAAATTGATAAGAAAGATTTCCTGAGACCTGGAACTTCAAGAACAAGAGTTCATAGATTTAAACAAACTAAACAAAGATGCCAAAGAAATATAAGAAAATTCACTTTTGCAAACAGAGTGGTAGACGTTTTTAACAAGTTAAGTGAGAAAGTGGTGGAGGCCAAAACCGTCAGTAGTTTCAAAGCGTTATATGAAAAAGAGTACTGGGTAGACGTGACACCACGAGCATAGCTCTTATCTTGTAACTACACTTAGGTAATTACACACAGGTTATATGGTGTGTGCTTGTGAGGTACCCACCTCATAGTGTGAGGTTAATGACCTCCTTATTTATACAGTATCTGAGTGACTGGAACTGTAATCATTAATCTGGTGAGTGAGAGATCATTCCTTGTTAGTGTATTATCCCATTTCCTGTGTTTAATAAATTTAATGCATGCACTTTGATTGTTCCTTGAGTCCCACCAATGCCAAAATACCGGCCCCATGTGGTCACTCTTGTGTTTGAAGTATTTATAAATGCTTATTGTTCTACATTCCAGGATTAAAGTAGCATACCTGTACTGTAAACAAGAAAGTAAGGACAGCTTTCGTGAGTTTGTACTCTAGAGTACAGCTTCCAAAACCGTGCCCTTACAATGAGTGGTCTGCAGGTGATGAGTCACAATAACGTGGCTGAAGTATGTTGACCAGACCACACACTAGAAATTGAAGGGACGACGACGTTTCGGTCCGTCCTGGACCATTCTCAAGTCGATTGTGATGAGGACAGGTAGGGACAGGCATTAAATAGGCAAGAGAGAGCTGAGAAGGAAAGTCAGGTGTAGGGGATAGTAGTAATGAGAACTGCAGCAGGCCTATTGGCCCATACGAGGCAGCTCCTATTATAACCACCGAAGGAGATAGTAATAGGAATAAGAAGAGGATAGCAAGGGAGCGTAGAAGACAATGAACAGAAAAAGGGAGAAGAGAGAAAGAAAGGGAAAGAGAAAGAAAGAAATGGAAGGGGGAAAGCTTATGTTAAGTCACGTTTGTTAGAAAGATTAGAGCATTTGAGTATATACTGTGAAAGGGAAGAGTCCACAGCAACAAAGCCAGGACTCAAGTTCAATTTCGACGAAAGACGACGAAACGTCGTCGTCCCTTCAATTTCTAGTGTGTGGTCTGGTCAACATGAGTGGTCTGTCCCAGGGCCCTTGGGTGCAGTTTTCCGGGCTCGTGGGGAATCTAATTAAAGTTCTTGGGTTCCTTTTTGACCCTTCATGGGCCCCTTGCACTCTCTCAGGAGGGATTCAAGAATACCCCACACCCTGTAACAGGGTGTGGGGTGTTCTTATCCCCCTTTCCTGTATGAGTTTGAGTTAGGCAGGGCTTTCCCTGTGGTTTGTTTCTGGGTGCCCCTGGGCACTTCGGATTCGTCCTTTCGGAGGTTCTTGACCTCTCGGGTTGTCCCTGCAGAGGCGCGGGAAGTACTTGGTCCTGCATGACCCGGTTTAGCCTCTGTTCTGGATGCCTTGGCGGCTGCCGATTTCATATCTGTGTGCACTTGGCTTCTGTCGTGCGGTTCTTGAGCCTCCTGGATCTTATTCTGACTGTCTTTCGGTGGATGTGGGAGCACTCAGTGGGATTCCACTTAGAGGATTTGTCTCCGCTGCTTAGGCGGAGACAGATTTCCTTGTTTTCACCTCAATTTCCTCTGGCCTTGTCTTCTTTGTCTGGTTGTAGTGGTGTTCGCTCTCTTTGGAAGACTGGCTCTTGGGGATAGCGGGGGCCCTTTCGTGGTCGCTCCTTTGACAGGGCGGTTGGGAGGAGGCTGGCTCTCCTTGCCCACACTTGGTCCCACAGTAATCTGTGGGAAAGTGTGGAAACCGGGTGTTTCGAGTTGTGTTTTGCGGCCTGCAGTGGCGTTGGCCCGTTCTCCACTATTGGAGCGTTCAGGTCTGGGGAAATGGCTGGCCTCTTCTCCTTCCCTTTGTCAAGTCATCTCGGAGTGGGTGCTTTTGGGTGTGTTCAAAACGGCCTTATTTCTTCGGTGGGTTCCCGCCTATTTCTAGTCCCGAGATAAGATTGCGCAGCAGACACCTCATTGTTTTCTCTGGGAACTGGGTACAGATTTTATCAGTTCTGCTCGCTTGAGTGGTAATTACTTAAGTGTAGATACAGGATGAGAGCTATGCTCATGGTGTCCCATCTTCCCAGCACTCTTTCACGTTCGGGGGGTGTCCATCGTCCTGCGGATGGCCTGTCCCGGTTCATTTCCATGTCCACGGAAAGGACAGTCGAGGCCGACTCATTCAGTTAACTCTGCCAGAGTCTGCTAGTCAAAAGGCCTGAGCCTTTTTCCCACCACCACCAGAACCCGCAGGTGGTGGCCCACCTATGTCTGTTCGGTGTTCGGGTTCTGACCTACCTCGACGACTGGCTGGTTTGGGCTCCCAACCGGTCCGTGTGTCTGCTCGCCAGGGATTTGGTTCTTTCACAGCTCGCCGGGTTCAGGTTCCTGGTGACCTGGCAGAAATCTCACCTGGTTCCCTCTCCAGTTCGGTCTTGGCTGGGTCTCGTATGGGGCGCTCAGACCGCTTCCTTGTTTCTGCCTCTGGCGGCTCTGCTTCACCTGCATTCCCGCCATCGTCTGTTCCTGAGGGGCTCCTGGGTCACGCGGTGGTTACTCGAGGGTTTGTGCGGGAGCCTGAACTTTGCCATGGTGGTCTACCCGCCTGGTCGGGAGTGGCTTCGTTGGCTGTTCTGATTCCTTCGGAGTCGACCCTCCTGCTTCTCTCGCGACCGCTGGGTTCGGCCTCCAGGGGCTTTGCATCGGTTGCTGAGTCGCCGGATTTCTCTTGGGTTTTTTCGAGGTCCAGTGCCTTGGCGCCTACCCGAGCCCTTGCTCAATGTGTTCACACATGTGTCGTCTCTGGGCTGGGGCTTTGTGACCAGTGCTCACCAGGCCGGCCTGGGACGGTGGGGGGTCCGTCCTTCCATCGGGCTCCCAGCACGGTACAGGAGTTCGCAGCTATGTGGATGACACTCCAGAGGGTTCGGGTCGCTTGTGGCTTGACGATACGGCTCCATTCAGCTGTTCTCCAGGTCCGGGCTCGCTTAGGAACTTTCCAGAGGAGAGTTGTCTGTCTGGCTCTTTGGTGGCCGGCCCAGCCTTGGTTCTGGCGCAGCTTGCTCGGTGTCCGAACCCGAGGGTCTTCCCGTGGCTCCGCCTCTTTCTGCAGATCGGTCCAGCCCGGTACGGGGATGGTTCGTTCTCCTCCTTGAGTCTTCATGTTTGGAGTTTCTGACTCGAGTCTATCATCACTTGTATGGGGCGCAGGTGGCTTCGTTGTTGGTCTCCCGCTAGCGTGCCTTTGTCTCGGTGGTAGTATGAAGTTCCTGGCGGTCCTTCTGGTTTTCGTATCATTGCGTTAGTGTACTTCGGTCTCTGATAGGGTTGTTTTGTCCTTTTGTGGTTGTTCCTGGACCGTCATCTTATGCTGAATACTGTCGCCTCGTATTGTGCGGCGATGGTGGAGCCGCTTCAGCTTGAGTTTGGTCGTGTTACTTCTGACCCGTTCTGCCAGCTGTCATGTGTGTTGTTTCACCTCCGGCCTGCTCCTGTGCCTTCGGTGCCGTCCTGGTCGTTGAACTGGGTGATTACTTTTCTCTCTTCCCCTTGGTTTGTCGTGGTCCCTTCGGTTCAGGAGTGTTTTTCCAGTTCTCTTTTTTTCCCTGTTGGTGTTGGCCTCTGGGGGTCGGTTCAGGGTGCTTTAGGCTCTCCTCTGGCTCAGGAGTTTTCTGCTGGTTTGATCCTGGTGGTAGTTTTGCTCGTTTGCAGCAGTTTCCTTTTATCTGGTGATGTGTGGGTCTGCTGCTTTCCGGAGGGGTCCTTGGGTTCTTGTTCTTTGGTTGATCAGGCCGGGGATGCATCATATGTTGTGTCGGTTGCAGCTCTCTGCTGTTCTCTGCGCATTTTGACCTCTGTGGCCGTGGGGGACACTTTGGATTGCTTGGGTTCCCTTTCTTTCTTCTGGTTTTGGGGTTTGGATCTCCAGGTTGTCTGTAGGGGCCTTTGGTTTGCCAATTGTCTTGTTTTTGAGTTAGGGCGCGTAGCTTCTGCCTTCCGGGTCCTTCCCTCTTTTCCTTATCTTTGGTGAGGTAGCTCCAGGGAGCTGACAGGGCTTTCCCCAGAAAATCAGCGTTGAATGTAATGAAACACCATTTTCTGGGTGAGACCTGGAGGCTCCCCGGCATCCCTCCCTCCCTCCCTCTGGTCGGCGGTGTTTTCGCCTATTTTTGCCATCCAGCCTAAGAACTGCCAGTTGGATTGCCAGCTCAGGGGGTCTGGAGCTCCTCCTTCCCCCCTCCCAGGGAGTGGGGGGGGGTTGCACAGACAGTGGGGTGGCAACATGATGACGCCATGCTAATTTGCTAGTTTACATTTGGGGAGTTCTGTCCACTCTTTCGGCTTTCGGTAGCAATATTTTCACCAGAATAGGGGGTTTGTTTTGGGGAGCCCACCTTTCTGGGTGCCTGACCCGGTCGCTCGCAGACATAGAATGCTTCCAACTACACGGTGTTTTCTATAGGTCATTGCTCCTCGTGTCTCTCTGAGGGGGCCAGGTTCTGGCTCGTGGTCCCCGGTAGGCAAGAACTCCATGCACTTTGACTGATGTCATAAAGCTAATAATTACATATCAGCCTGGATAGCTCCGGGGAGCCTTCGGGTCTCACCCAGAAAATGGCATTTTATTACATTCATTGCTGGTTTTATATAGTTTATTGGGTTGAGTTCTTTTGGCGAGCCTGAGGCATTGACGTTTCCATATAACAAGTAGCAGTCTGTTTTGTCTTGCTTACTTTGTAAGTGCTTCTCTGGGCATTGGGGACATGATTAAAATTCACTAACAATTTGATCATAGTGCCACTATTCTCTGCTCCTCTTTAGAGGGGGCCCTAGTTCTGGATCATGGTCTCTACTAGGCCTAAAAGAATTCTGCGATTGGTGGCACCTAGTAGTTAGGCACTGTATCAGCACTGTAGCCTCAGGGTGTCACTGGGGCTTACCCAGAAATTGGCATTTCATTACATACAATGTTGGGTTTTTATTCCTTATATAATAAGTTGTTTTGTTGAGAGGCTTTACAGAGTGTCTTTTTTTCAGTGGTGGTAAGCTATGGAGCCACATTAGGAAATATGTGTCAGAGGGACATGCAAACACTGATGATATGTTCAACAACTCCAGCAATACATACGCTGGCCGCCGACTGCTGCAGGAAACTACTGATCCAGATTGTCTAGCTTGTGATGCATTGTTTCTATGTGAAACCCCATCACTTTCATCCCACATATCTTCTCACCTGTCATCACCTCAGCCTTGTTCCCAGACAGCACCGTCCACCAACAATTTCCTCACCGTCCCTGATTGTGGTTCATTGGGAGGAAGTTCAGGATGTTCGGAGGCTTCCTCATCATGTTTTCCCAATGGTTATCTCCAAATCTTTTCAGATTATACTCATAGCTTACCGTCCTCTTCCTCAATGGTTCTCATACCTCCATTAGGACTTGGCTCCCATGTGGCAACAGTGCCGGTTCCTAAATCCAAGAGTGCCGGTGCCCTTGTCATTGCAGCAGAGTGTTCTAATGCCACTCGAGATGCTCTAGAAGATTCAAGATTATCAGCTAAAGAGGACAAGAATGTTCTTCAAGTTGGCATTTTGCTTAATGGAAATAGTTTAATAACTGATGAAGACAAAGTAAGTATTGGGAGTGACACACTGTCAGGAGTTAGTGAAGACTTCAGTTGTTCCATGGCAGTCAATATCCCAAATCTTCTTCCAGATCCTTTACCTCTTCCAGAAGTCAAAATTACTAATGAATCTAACCCTGAAATGAATTCAGATCTGATAAGTAAGGAAGATGAATCTCATTTTATGAAACCTAAGGGAGATAACAATGGTGAATTTCTATCTCAAGTCAATATCAGACATTGTAAGACTGAGCTAGTGCCGCAGAAGCATTCTGAGAAATGTGATGCATCAGTGAGATCTTCTACAACTGAAACAGAACAGCCACACATTGACAAACAAGGCAAGACCCAGCTCACGAGAAATGGGGGAAGAGAGCCTTTGTATTTAAGAGCAACAGACAATTATTTAGGAATAGACGATGAGAAAGATGACACTAGTATAACTGACACATCTTTTGCAAGTGTAACTCTCCCATCCTTTTCTTGGACTAAGCGGGATGATTCAGAGCTTGCATCTTTAGATATTGAAGATCTTATAAGAAATTCTAAACAACTATTACAGAATGTTGACTACACATTGCAACAGAGTAAGAGCCATGGTGCAACTACATTTCATGACTCTGATGATAGCACCTCTGTAGACCATTCAGAGCTTCCTTATGATGGGGATAGTATAGATTTTGATCAGCCAGATAAGGGTAAAACAATGGTATCCAAGATGGAAAATGAAAAGAAGATTCTACAAGATCAATACTTCTCCCATGTTTCAACTATTCCAGAATCTCCATCTTCTGCTAATCAGTCAGAGCTGAGTTTAGTCAGTCAAAAAATAAAAGCAACCAGCTTAACGGCTGTTAAGAGTGATAGCTTATTAATGGCCCCAAAGTGTGAAGTGGATCACAATGAAAGAAGTACATCCACTGACTGCATTGAATATCAGGGAGTGAGATCACACATACCTATTGTAAATCCAGGTGTTGAATCTACTCATGAGATCCAAGATACAATGGCTCATTATGAACAACAAGAAAACGATCATGTAAATAACAGTTTAAATTCATGTGAGGCACCAATAGAGAGTTCGTTAGCAGCCCTCCTTGAAAAATATTCTGCGAACCGAGGACATGACTTTCGACCAAGATTACCGGAAGGAATTGTGAAAGTGTGGTCATCTCAGATAATCTCAGCCATCACGGCACTTCACCAGCTTGGAGTTGTATGGGGGTGAGTTAACCAGGATTAGTTTTTTTATTTATAATTTATCACATGGAATGTGTGGTTTAATTTTCAGCTTTAACCCTTTAACTGCGCAGCCTTTAAATATGACACCCCCCCAGTGCGCAAGAAATAAATTCTTGGGAAAAAATCTTTTTTTTTTGTTCTGAATGTGTCAAAAACCCCTCCCTTTATATGGGTATAGCAACGGAATTTCGAAATTGTACTTAATTTGGCAGCTATGGGGTCTGAAAGGTGGGGCGTGACATCATCATTCCCTGTGCGCCCGTGCTGTATGCTCCCGGGGTCAGTGGGGCGCGCGAGTTGCCGCGAATATATTTTTGCACATTTTTTGCGCACATTTCCAAATACAATTTATTACATTTTACGTGCTGAACCAATGTATGGTGAACACGTACACTATATTATGGCACTAGAACATCCGTACTGTCCATAGACACTGTGTTACGTGCGTCACAAAAAGGTACACTTATCCTGCACTTATTTCTAATATATCACGCAGATATATTTATATGTACATTATATATACACACTGTACAGTATCACACACTATATACACACACTATACACACACTCAGTACTCCGCGAGTGTGTGATATGCTGCGAAGCAGCCAATAGGGCAGAGTGGCACCTTGCACTCCACGCACCAGGTGCTGATGCATCTACGCTTTTGTGGTCTGCGTGTGGTGTTCCTACAGACTATGCATGCACGTTTACCCTTCTTCCGTGATGCTGTGCCTGGCATATACTCCAGCATGTGTACCCCGAAGTTCTCATTACCCCGCAGTCTGTCTGGAGCTGCATGTGGCATTGTTGCTTGCACTCCGTGGGGTACTACGGAGCCCTCCTTGCCATACTTTACCAGCAGCTGTGACAGAACGCTGGCACTGAAGGTACGTATAGATGGTTTCCTGCCGGACTTCACCAGGTACGTATTGTAGCAGTTGAGCACTGCAACATCCATGAGGTGGAAGAAGAACTTTTTCGTCCACTTCACAGACCTGCGCACGCACTGCACACCACCAAGCATCATGTCACACTTATCGACGGGGCGCATGTTGACGTTATACTCTATGACACAGTCCAGCTTGTACATGGGGTTGCGTGTCTGAAATGGACCTTGCCAGTGTCCAACATTGCACCGGTGTGAATCGTCGTCAGCATATTCACTTCGCGTCTGTCCTTCCACCGCACTGACAGCATATTGTCCCACTTGCGCAGGTGGCACTCACCCACACCTATACACTTATACCTATACCGAACACTGGCATTTCCTTCCTGATGAGCTTCACAGTGCCACATACGCCGGTGTTGTGGGCGAGGAGGTATTTGGTCAACAGGGGGCTGTGTAATAGTTGTCGGTGAACAGTATATGCCCCTTGTTTAGCAACGGTTCCATCAGGGTTTTTACGACACTGCCGGAGAACCCGTGTTCATCTTGAACTGGTATGTCGACGTCTGTACCGGAATACAAGATCATGTCCAGGACGATGCCAGTCTCACAATCGCACAGCACGAAAAACTTCAGGCCAAAACGGTGCCGCTTGGAAGGGATTTACTGCTTGAATGCCAGTCTGCCCTTGAACAATACAAGTGACTCGTCGATAACGACATTCTGTCCAGGTACAAAATAATCCCTGAACTTCCCTCGCAGGTCGCTGAATACCTTGCGTACCTTGCACAGTCTGTCGTGTCTGTCTTCGTTTGCATTGTTTTCAAAATGCAGGCACCTCAGAATCAACAGGAACCTATCCCCCGACATATACTGGTTGAAGACGGGCGATGGAACAAGGCTGTCTTTGTTCCAATAGTCCTGGACGACAGCTTTCTCGCAGTGTTTCATCATCATACATAGTGCGAGAAACACGTACTGTACATCTTGTCGATTGTCGTATCCTTCCATCGCGTAAGGCGTGAAGCAGGTAATATGCCGCCGTCTACAAGGGTGTGTGCTTATGTGTTTGTCTCAGTCACAAGATGAGCCATGAAGACATTGTCGATATATGCCTGGAAATATTCCATGTCTGCCATATCATCACCGGTATACGGGAATAAAGCTGTAACACCAACGTCGGTATCATCAAACGTTGGTATTTGAGGGGCAAATGTGGCGCAATCCTCCCACACAAGTACACCAGGGGGTTTGGTGTTGGTGCCAACACCACGGCCAACACCACCACGGGCATCAAAACCACGGCTACGTCATCTGCTGCTGCTGCTGGAGCTGCATGAGGGTATGCTAGGCGCTGAGGCAGATTTCCGTACCATTGGCCTACCACGAACACCTGATGTTGAGGGCCCACTGTCGTCATGCTGGGAGACACGCTGCCGCCTGCCTCTATGTGTTGCTGAGGCAGCAAAACCCCGCCTGGTACCACCCCCACTGCTAGTACTGGGGTCGTTCACATTACTCGTATTGGAGCCAATGTCGCTGAACCTCGAGAAAGATTCGTCACATGTACTGTCACTGAATAATGAACTAGCATCTGGGGACATACATGATGGTGGTGACGATAACGGTGTTGACCCAGGGCGGCGAGACAGGCCGGACGAGGAGCGTGTACAGTACATGCTCGCCACATCATCCACTTCTGTTTCCCCCTCACTCGTATCAGACCTCTGTGTCAGATCTTTCTCTGGATCATAGTCCAGGTCATCATCCATAGCACCGTCGTCGTACAATATATCACGAATTTCCTCCTCAGAGAGTCGTTTTCCATGACTGCGGGTTGCCGTGGAACAGGAGCTCGTTGACGATGCGTCAGACATGGTTGCTGCTTGGGAACTGGGGCTCCCCACGGCCGTTGGGCATACTGGGATTTTTTTTCAAGATGGCGGACGATCACTGGGGCACCCAGCCATCCATTCCATACCCGCGTCACCACGCGCCACTTTTAAATTGGACATGAAAAATGCAAACACCCGCAGGCGTGTTGCACACCCCAAGCCTGGGCCTGCAGGCGCATTGCGCTGTTAAAGGGTTAATTCGTGTTTTTTGCTGTATGAATTTTTAACTAACACACAATGATGAGTAGATTTTCGTTTTATTTGGTGTAATGAAACAGAATCTTTTTAGCTAAACCAAGACTTAATCTTCAATTTCCTTGAAACCCTCTACTTAGTTAGGGTCTTCCTGCCAGTGAGAGTTATGTACCATAGGCAAGTTGGCAAGGCTGAGTGAAAGCAGTTTGTTAGGAGACAGTGAATGATTTTACATTTTTGTCAGTAACAACCTACATGGAACAGAAGTAGCCAACAGAGGGGGTAACCTATAGAGGGTTCCTCTTTTGTTGGCTGTTTTCATCACCGATGACCTAAGTACCCTTTCGCTCTTGGCTTCTCTCGTGCATTTCTTAATTCATTCTGCTTGGCTCTTGAAGGATGTTGAGACATTCAGTGAGGTTCCTCTTATGGGGTTTGTGGTCTCTGCAGCTTCAGCATTGGCTGCCATCCTGAAGCTCTGACCCTCTGGGAAGCAGTTTCCTTGTTTTCTGTGGAGAGCCCTGTCGGCTTCCTGAAGCTATTTGAACTGATATGTGCTATATTAATTTGGGGTCATCAGTCACAGGAGTTCTTATGCCTACCAGTAACCATGAGCCAGAACCTAGCTTCCTCAGAGAGGCACAGGGAGCAATGGTCTACGATCACTTTACATTTAAAGTACTGTAAAGTATGTCGTAATTGCTATCGACCAGGAAAGCACCCAGAAAGATAGGCAAAACAAAACAGACCACAATCTGGTGAAAATTACAACCTGCATCCGAACATAGCAGATCTCCCCCAGAAAGAAAACAAACAAGCAACACTTCATCCAACTAGCACTCCCACTCGTTAGCGCTACCCCTTTCCTTCCCTTCGGGAGGGAAGGGGGAGCCGACTAAAGTGAGCTGGCAGCCTATCACTTCAGTTCTTGATCTTGAACTGATGTGCTGGCAGTCAGCTCAGTCACCTCTGGCCTCAATTTCCTGTTTTGGATTTTGCCCTGTGTGGCTGTACCACCAGTGTGTGTGGTGGCAAGTGTCTTAGTGTACAGGAGCAGCATGCACCTAGGGTTATCTTCCCTAGGTGCTCCATGAGTACTACCCTTGCATTTCAGGGTTATGTTCCCTGGGGCATTTGGGAATCACTCCCGTTTGAGGATTTTGTCGCTCAGCAATGTCTTCACCCGTGGGATACATCGGGGGTTTTGGGCTTTCCGTCTTGTGCAGGGTATTATTAGCTGGGAATAGTGCTGCCCAGCTCAGCTTGCACACGCAGTGGCCGGCAGTCCTCTCTTGCTGCCAGTTTGTTTGTTGTGTGTCTTCAGAGGTTTTGTTTTTCTCTTCTAGCGTTTTAGCTTTTTGTTGCCGGAGGAGGTCTGCCTAGCTTTTTATAGGCAAACCTAGGTTGTGTTGTTGGTCCTCCTCTGTTGCCCCGAGATTTCACGGCTGCTACTGGTGGTCAGTTTGTCTGTTGACAGACAGACTAGCTCAGTGCCTGGGCTTCCAGTAGGGCTTACTCACCCTATGGGCCCTGGAAAATCCTAGTGGGCTCTGAGATACCATGTATGTGTCTTCCAAGCCCTCTCTCGCCTTGTGCAAAGTTGGAGGTTGTTCAACGCCCCTGCCTCAGGGAGATGATCTTCTTTACTACCTCTGTCATGTTGCCTGTTGGGTCGGTGACACCTACGACCCAGAGCTTGCAAGACTTGTTCCCTGCTTGTACTACACATTCCTCCTTCCTTGTCTCTTGATCTTAGGGACCAGGCAGTGGCTGTGTTGCATGCTCAATTCTCCTTATTGCAACAGGCTAGGTTGGTTTCCCTGTTTGAGGCCCGGGAGCTGCCCTATTTTGGTTTTGGGACCAGGATTTGGGGGCATTGGTAGCTTCGACCTTGGTTCCATCTGTACCCTGTTCCTCCTTCCGGGCCCCAAATGTCTGAGAGTTTGGGAGTCGGTTGGAGGTTTAGCTCGGGATGAGGCTTGGGTGACTTCGGGGGCTGCCCCTTCTGATTCAAGCATGGACATGGTTGCCCCAATTTTACTGCTAGGGTGTCTGAGTCAACCCACCGGACTCCCTTCTTGGAAGCTTTTTCCCTGGACTCCACCTTTTCTTCAGGGGTGGTGGGTGTGGATGAGGGCTCTGCCCCAGGGCCTTTGTCAAGGGAAGTCCACTTGGGGTTCTTGGGCTCCTTTTGACCCTGCTTGGGCCCTTGTGTCCTCTGGGCAGGTGTTGTTGCTGCAGGGGTGGGGTTTTTTGTCCCCTCCTTCCCTGTCTGAATTAGTATTCCCGTATTTGCCGGCATGGTTTATGTACCCTTGTGTCAGATGCATCCATCTTTTGCCTAGATGTTTTGTTCTGGAAAAAAACAGCATTGAACGTAATAAAACGCCATATTCTGGGTGAGCCCCGGAGCCTCCCTGGAACTATTGGACTGATGCACAAAGTCTGGGGCTTCAGTCAATGGAGTTCTGTCTATGGGGGACCATTAGCCAGAAGCCCCCCCTCAGAGAGGCACAGGGAGAAATGGCCTAAGGAATCCCCCCATGTATTTGGGGGTATTCCATGTTTGCTAGGCAGCCCAGAAAGGTAGGCATCTCAAAACAAACCCAACTTGGTAGAAAATTGCAAAAAACCCAAGACTGAACAGAGAAACAGACCTCCCAAAAGAAAACAAAGGAAACAAGGAAACGTCATTCACCGCCGCCCCTCCGCTTGTCAGTGCAGCTCCCAAGGAGGGGAAGGGGGGAACCCTGGACCCTTGCGCCGGCTGCCCACACCTGAGTTCGGAGGCTGAGCATCAAAAACAAAGCAAAACCGCTGACCAGAGGGAGGGAAGGATCCAGGAAGCCTCCGGGGCTAACCCAGAAAATGACATTTCATTACATTGAACGCTGGTTTTCTGTGGTGAGCCCCTTCGGCTTTCTGGAGTTATATAACCAAAGATAAGTAAAAAGGGAACATACCCGGAAGGTAACTGCACTGCGGGCCTCAACTCGAAGACAAGACAGCTGGCTGCAACCTGCGTCCCAAGGCAACACACATGAACGACTGGCTCTAGGAACATTCACCAAATAATGGGCGGCCAGGACCCTGTTTGACCTCCAAAACCCCTATGCCCGAATGTCAGCCCAAGACGTGTTCCTAAACACAGCGGCCAGAGCAGCATACTTACAAACATCACTGGCATGAGGGTAGACTGCAGGCTGGCTAGACTTAACCATTTAAGGGCACAAATTGTATACAGCAATACCTTGGTTTACGAATTTAATCCATTCCCAGAGACGGGTCGTAAGCCAAAACAAATTTTCCCATAAGAATTATTGTAAATTGAATTAGTCCGTTCCACACTCCCAAATATATTACCTTCAAAATAAATTTCATACATAATACACACAAATATTTTGTATAATAGTATTTACAAATTATAGCTTACCTTTATTGAAGACTCTCGTTGACGTTCGACTCCTCGCAGTGTTCAAGAGAGAACTTGATGAACACCTGCAAAGGATACCTGATCAACCAGGCTGCGACTCATACGTCAGGCTGCGAGCAGCCACGTCCAACAGCCTGGTTGACCAGTCCAGCAACCAGGAGGCCTGGTCGACGACCGGGCCGCAGGATCGCTAAGCCCCGGAATCACCTCAAGGTAACCAAGGTATGGAAGACGGTTAGGAGGGGGGGGGGGGGGAGGAAAGGAGGAGAGGTATTAGTGTTTGGAGGGAAGTCCCCTTCCATTATAACATCAGGCAATGATGACTTCTCTGGGTACTCTCTCTCCTACGTTTTGCAGGCATTCCACTAGGACCTGGTTGTGGCTCACTGCTTGTTTATCTCAATAAGAACCTTTCCATAGAGACTTGCTTTTCCCTACATTTTAACACTTGTCTGTAGTGAGACACCACATTGTCATTAACCCTTTTGTTGCTATGAGCTTAACCCTTATGCTGCTATGGATTTAATCCTTATGCTTCTATGGGCCTATGGCCTTCAACACTGCTGCGCTCAAGAAACAATAAAATTAATAACAAAAATTTGTTTAATAAAAGTGTTCATTTGTGTTCCCCGACCACGGGAAAAATACCAAAAAAATCGTAGGTGACATATTTTGGGTGCAATAGGGCGAGGAAGTCTGGCAAAATGTAGGCGTTGACAAATAAAGCGTCGGAGGTGGTCAGCTCTGCCCAAGCTGTCAGGCGGGAGTTGCCACAAAGATATTATTACCTAATTAGTTCAATGTTTCTGATTGATTTTTTCTTAGTTTTCTGGGGGTGGCCCATCGGCTCCCCGGAGCTATCTAGGCTGATATGGATATATTAGATTTGGGCATCAGTCAATGTAATTACGTAAGTGTAGTTACAGGATGAGAGCTAAGCTCGTTGTGTCCCGTCTTCCCAGCACTCTTTGTCATATAACGCTTTGAAACTACTGACGGTCTCCTTCTCACTTAACTTGTTCCAACCGTCTACCACTCTATTTGGGAAGGTGAATTTTCTTATATTTCTTCGGCATCTGTGTTTAGCTAGTTTAAATCTATGACCTCTTGTTCTTGAAGTGCCAGGTCTCAGGAAATCTTCCCTGTCGATTTTATCAATTCCTGTTACTATTTTGTATGTAGTGATCATATCACCCCTTTTTCTTCTTTCTTCTAGTTTTGGCATGTTTAATGCTTCTAACCTCTCCTCGTAGCTCTTGCCCTTCAGTTCTGGGAGCCACTTAGTAGCATGTCTTTGCACCTTTTCCAGTTTGTTGATGTGCTTCTTAAGATATGGGCACCACACAACTGCTGCATATTCTAGCTTTGGCCTAACAAAAGCTGTGAACAATTTCTTTAGTATATCGCCATCCATGTATTTAAAAGCAATTCTGAAGTTAGAAAGCGTGGCATAGGCTCCTTGCACAATATTCTTTATGTGGTCCTCAGGTGATAGATCGTGCGGCGGTGGCGGTGCTGCTTCAGCTTGCTTTTGGTATTGATGTTACTTCTGCACCATTTCGCAAGCTGTATCGGGCGTTGTTTCACCTTCGGCCTGCTCATGCGCCGCCTGAGTTGTCCTGGTCATTGGACAGAGTGCTCTCTTATCTTTCTTCTTCTCAGTTTGTTGTGGCCCCTTCGGTTCAGGATTGTTTCTCCAAGGCTCTTTTTCTGTTGGCATTGGCCTCTGGGGGTCGGGTTGGTGAGCTTCATGCTCTCCTCCGGTGCAGGGGTTTCTGCTCTTTTGGTCTTAGTGATGGTTTTGTTCGTTTGCAGCTGTCTCCTTTTCTGGTGAAGAATGAGACTGCTGCTTTCTGGAGGGGTCCCTGGGTAGTGAATTCTTGGTTGGTTAGGCCAGGGGCGCATCGTGTTTTGTGTCCGGTTGCGGCTCTTCGCTATTATTTGCGCACCACGACTTTTGTGTCCGGGGACGCGCTTTGGGTTGATCCGGTTTCCCTTCTTCCCTCTTCGCGGGTGTGGGGTCTCCCTGGTCATCCACAGAGTTATTAAGGCTAGCCAGCCTGCGGTCTATTCCCCGTGCCCATGACATTCGTAAGTTCGCTGCTCATGCTGCCGTCTTTGGCAACATGGCATGGGCTGACATTCGGGCGCGGGGTTTTTGGAGGTCGAACAGGGTCCTGGCTGCTCGTTGCCTTGTGAATGTCCGTGAGCCTAGTCGGGCTTATGTCGCTTTGTTGGTGGTTGCAGCCAGTTGTCTCGACTTCGAGTTGAGGAGTGAGCAGCGACCACCTCCCGGGTAAGTCCCTATGTTTTTTTTACTCTGTGGGTAGTTAGCTCCGGGAATACGAAAGGGCTCTCCCCAGAAAACCAACGTTGAATGTAATGAAACACTATTTTCTGGGCGAGACCCGGAGGCTCCTTGGCATCCATTCCTCCCTCCGGTTGGTGGTTTTTCACGTGTTTTGACATCCAGCCTCAGAACTAAAGGGTATGCGAGCAGTAGAGCAACAGAAGTATACTTACATCGCATCAGGTTTGGATACCCATGTGCATGGGAAATAGGCTTACAGGTTCTGGAAAATGAGAGGAAATGTCAGCACTGTGGAGAAATGCCCAACAAACCTCTGGAACAATATCTAACACAGTGCACAGTTACATACCCATTAAGATTTCAACTTAGATTCAACAGAGCAGAAGAAGTTGTTAAACACATATGGCAAAATCTTACTGAAGCGACCATACGAGTCATAAATACTCATACTCCGTCCAAGTAAAACAGAAACAAGCAACACTTAGTGGGCCATCCAGAGGCTTAGGGCCCATGCAGGAATATCCCTGCAAAAAAACAAAAACAAAAAAAAACTAAAGGGTGGATAGCCGGCGTGTGGGTTCTGGGGCTCTCCCTTTCCCCTCCCGGGGAGGGGGGGGGGGGAGCTGCGCAGACAGCAGCGCGGCGACATGTGACATAATGATTGTTTGCTCATTTCGTTTAGGGGAGTTCTATCCATTTGTTCGGCTTTTGGTAGCAATATTTTCACCAGAATAGGGGCTTGTTTTGGGATGCTTACCTTTCTGGGTGCCTGACCCGGTCGATGGCAGACATAGAATGCTTCCAATCACACGGGGGGTTTCTATAGGCCATTGCTCCCCTTGCCTCTTCTGAGGGGGCCAGGTTCTGGCTCGTTGTCCCCAGTAGGCCCATTGAACTCCATACACATGACTGAAGCCAAAGTCTGACATTAGCATATCAGCTTAGTAAGCTCCGAAGCACCTCCGGGTCTCACCCAGAAAATGGCATTTCATTACATTCAATGCTGGTTTTGTATATCCCATCCACAGTAGCTATAGCTACTATCATTTTAGATGACAGGTTGGAATGTTAATTTAAATGGTGACATTTCTTAAAATTTTAAGATTTTTAATTTTTTTTCATATTTCTGAGGTAGGAACTGAAAATATGTTATTTAGTTATTGTAAAGTGACTGAACCATATCTAATTTTGTTCTAATTCATAGTCATATGTCACTTTACAGGGACATCAATTCTGACAATGTTCTCCTCGATGAAGGTGGCAGCATTCTAGTTACTTACGAGAGTCGTTGGTCTTCAGTGCAACGTAACGTGTGGAGTAAGAAGTGCTGGAAGCATCTAGGTGGCCAGTATAAGATGGAGGAAGCAGCAGCTCAACAGCAGAAAATGGGATCCTTGGCTCCAGAGCTAAGGTCCCCTCTAGCACATCCTACTACAGCATCTGATTGGTGGTCTGTTGGTGCTATAATGTACCACATGCTTACTGGACAGGTTATTGAATATTTACTTCTTTGGTTAGCACGAACCCTTCATCCCTTATGATAGAGGAGATTAGCATGGGATGTCATGTCCACTGTCATGTTCCCACAAATGGCCAAAACAAACCAGATTTTCCCCACACCTGCAAGGCCCACTAGTAAGCATAGACAAGCATGAATGACTGTTGAGAATGAGGAATGAATGGTTCACATACTGAGTGATGGTACATTGTATGTACCTGTTACAACTGGGGGCTTGTTTATGGCTAGTAAAAATATAGGATAAAAATGCACACGATAGTGTACATATTTGTGAAATTTCTGTAAAAAAATTACACCAAGTCTTTTGCACTCTCCTGAGTGCTTTGTCAAGGTCTGAGTATGTGGTTTAGAGGAGACTTACATTTCAACATCTAATGAGGCTGCTACCCTAGGTCCACTCTTTTTATCCTTCTTGAATTTCTGACCATGTCACCTCTATTCCCGACTGCCGATGCACCTGTGGTAATGCCTTCTTTGGAATTTTCGTGTCGGGTATCCTCTCTGTAATCCTTATATTCTGAGAACTAGAGTTGTTATTAATAGAGATATTCATCTGGATGCTCTCCCTCATAACCCTCTCCATGCCTCAAGGAATGCGGCTAATGTTACTGTTTACATTTGTCCATTTAATGAGATCTAATTTTAATTCACTTAGAATCATTTTCCTAGTAAAGCTATCCTCCGAAGTAAAGCTTTTGTTACTAGCGAAAGTATTCAGAGTATTTATTAGATTCCCTTCCACTACCCTTCTACTACCCTCCTAGTTCTAATATTATTACTTCTATAGATTATTTCACATTTCTTAAAATCAATATTGTGATCCTTTTGTAACACCAGTTGATGTTGTTGTAGAATGATTAGGATGTTGTTGACTGGGGATGGTCGAAGGTTACTCGGTAGTGGGCAGGAATTGGAGTACCAAACGTTCACTGCTTTTCCTTAGTTTATTATAAAAGTATTGTGACGGTAAAGTGTTGGAGTGTTGATGTTCGGCTGTTTCAATAGCTGGGGGCAGGGCCTCGTCACATTACAGAAAAAAAAAGAAGATCGTTTGTCTGTGGTAAGGTAATGGGAAGACACACAAAACACAAAGTATAAACAGTGAAATTTTAATTACTCCAGAAAACAAGATATGAATAAAGACAATCTCTTGGCTTACGTAAAATTCAAAACAAGTCAACAAACAAAACAACATGAATAATTAATGGCAGTAAAAATTTACTCTAAGACAATAAAGTGCAAGTAATAGTAATATAAATCAAGTGCTGAGAATACTGGCTTCAAGCTGCCACCTCTCTTAGTACACGACAGCCAGAGCTTTGTCTACTATAGAGAGATGTCAACTCCAAGGAGCACAGAGATATTCTGAGGAGTACGGCGTGTGCTGGCCCAGACGTCGACTCAGGTAGAGGCGTGAGTGCAGGTGTGGCGACCCACCAGCCAATCAGGAACAGGCAGGCGGAGAATGAGTAGTTTGCTGGTTTGACGGCGGGCGGGAGCCGGTGTGTCTGGTGGTGCAAGGTACGCTTTGCTTCCTGGGCAAAACGTTTGGCGATACTGGTGGACGTATCTTCAATATAGTATCTTGTACTTGAATGACGTAAATGTAGTAGGGAAGAGCAGGCTCAATCTCTCTTGAAAGAGATTATCATCACAGTATATATCTTCTACACTGGGCCAGGATCTAGAAGCTAGGAGTGTGTGTGTGTGTGACGCTCCGTTGCCTAGGGCTGTCTCTGAAGGTCTGAGGGCTGCAGGGCGCAGGGCTACGCTGTGTATTCAGATCTGCTGACAACATTGTTGATACCTATTAAGTTGTTTAGTGCCGGCTATCATCAGAAGAGGGTATTAAGTCACCCCATGTGTGTGTCCATGGCACGTTCACTGGCGCCTAACCGTCGTCCAACACCGCTCGGCACGCTACCATCGGCATCCTCGGCGATCTGCTTGACAAATTTGACAACCCTTGGGCGTGTACCTAACTAACATTATATACAGAAAAACAATGATTTACCTATAGTGGCCGTAAACAAACAAGCTTATTTTCTGGGGGGAGCCCCGTCGGCTCCCCGGAGCTTTACCGGCTGATATGCTAATGTCAGACTTTGGCATCAGTCATGTGTATGGAGTTCTAGGGCCTACCGGGGACCACGAGCCAGAACCTGGCCCCCTCAGAGAGGCAAGGGGAGCAATGGCCTATAGAAACCCCCGTGTGGTTGGAAGCATTCTATGTCTGCCATCGACCGGGTCAAGCATCCAGAAAGGTAAGCATTCCAAAACAAACCCCTATTCTGGTGAAAATTGCTACCTAAGCCGAACTAGTGGATAGAACTCTTCAACAGAAAACAAGGAAACTAGTATGACGTCATACGTCACCGCGCCGCTGTCTGCGCAGCTCCCCCCTCCCCGGGAGGGGGAAGGGGGAGCCCCAGACCTCCCACGCCGGCTATCCACCCATCAGTTCTGAGGCTGGATGTCAAAATACGCGAAAAACGCCGACCGGAGGGAGGGAGGGTTGCCGGGGAGCCTCCGGGTCTCACCCAGAAAATGGTGTTTCATTACATTCAACGCTGGTTTTCTGGGGGGAGCCCCGTCGGCTCCCCGGAGCTAACTACCCACAGAGGAAGGTCAAAGGGACAAAACCGGGAGGCGGACACCACGCACCCCCCAAGGAGGCGAGACAACCGGCAGCAAACGCCAACCCAAGGCGCCACAGCCCCGAAAATCCCGGGAACGACACGAGAACCACGAGAAGCAAGGCCCCTGCACGAACACCAAAAATCCATGCCCGAAAGACTGCAAGGCCACGTCGCCCAGACGGCAGCGAGAGCAGCGAAGCCACGAACGCCACAGGCATGAGGGAAGAACACAGGCAGCTTAGCCGCAAGAACACGGCTGACCACCCGGGACACCATCACCCGCGAACCGGGAAGGACAGAACCGGATCAACGCAAAACGCGCTCCGGACCCAAACGCCGTGGCACGCAAACAACAGCGGAGGGCCGCCACTGAACACAAAAACGACACACCCCCGGCCCGACCAACGAAGCATCAACAAACCCTGGACCCCTCCAGAATGCAGCAGCCCCACCCCGCGCCAGAAAAGATGGAGACTGCTGCCATCAAACAACCAAAACGCTAAAACCGAAGGAGCAAGAAAACTCAGCAAACCAGACCTCCCACGCCGGCTATCCACCCATCAGTTCTTCGGCTGATGCTATAGGCAATGGTTATGTGCTCCGGCTCCAGTGGTTGTTTCAGCACTGTACCTAGAGTGTGGTGTCTGTTTTCTAGGTGGTGCGTGAGCCGGGAGTGATTCTCCAGTACTCGGGCTGCATGCGCCTAGGGTTCCCTTCCCTAGGTGCCCTGTAAGTACTGCCCTTGGGGCTTGGGGCCACCTTCCACAAGTTCCTTGGGTCCTGCCCCTGCTTGGCCATTTACTGCTTGGTTTTCGGCCGCTCTTTGTGTGCTCGGGTGTTCTGTCTCCCTTGTTCGCCTTAGAGTAAGGGGCAGTGTTTGCATTGGTGGGGCGCGGGGTACTGTGCAGCTTGTCTTTACCAATCATAGCGGCCGGCTCTGTTCCGCTTGGGTACGCTGTCCTCTTGCTGGGTTTTCTTTTTCTTTTTGTTTATCTACCTGGTGGGGGGATCTGCCTTCGTTCTTGCCCCTTGTGTCCCTTGTGTTCTGAGTATTTTCTGGTGGTACCCCCTGCTAGGTCCCCGTGAGTGTACACGTCCCGGGGGTCCAGCTCTTAGAAAGTTGTTTGGTAGCTTTGGGTGCCGGTTAGCAGTACCCTGCCTGGGATTACCTGAGCGCGAGTCCTCTTAAAGTAAACGCTCGGGACCCTGGGAAACCCCTGGGGGCGCGCGGGTCCGATGGATGTGACCCCAGAGTCCCCCCCTCGCTTCCAGCGAGTTTGAGGGTTGCTCTCACCTTTTGTCTCTGGGTGACTCTCTGTTTTGCCTCCGTCTGCTGCCTGTGGGGTCGGTGACACCTTCGACCCGGAGTCCTGCGAGTTTGGTTGCTCGTTGTGGCTCGGTTACCCAGTTGTGCTAACAAAGCGGGTGCGGGCAGCAGGGGCGTTGCACTTGAGCCTTGGTGGTGGCAACGTTCTCGTGGTTTCCTCCCCGGGAGCCCCGGGGCTGCCCCGTTGTAGTTCGTTTTGGGACTTGGGGGTGTTGGTTGCTTCGGTTCCATCCACGCCCCCTTGTCTTTTCCCTGGTTCACCCTTCCTGCCTGCATCCGGTTCCTTACCGTCTGTAATTACCTAAGTGTAATTACCTAAGTGTAGTTACAGGATGAGAGCTACGCTCGTGGTGTCCCGTCTTCCCAGCACTCTTTGTCATATAACGCTTTGAAACTACTGACGGTCTTGGCCTCCACCACCTTCTCACTTAACTTGTTCCAACCGTCTACCACTCTATTTGCGAAGGTGAATTTTCTTATATTTCTTCGGCATCTGTGTTTAGCTAGTTTAAATCTATGACCTCTTGTTCTTGAAATTCCAGGTCTCAGGAAGTCTTCCCTGTCAATTTTATCAATTCCTGTTACTATTTTGTATGTAGTGATCATATCACCTCTTTTTCTTCTGTCTTCTAGTTTTGGCATATTTAATGCTTCTAACCTCTCCTCGTAGCTCTTGCCCTTCAGTTCTGGGAGCGACTTAGTAGCATGTCTTTGCACCTTTTCCAGTTTGTTGATGTGCTTCTTAAGATATGGGCACCACACAACAGCTGCATATTCTAGCTTTGGCCTAACAAAAGTCATGAACAATTTCTTTAGTATATCGCCATCCATGTATTTAAATGCAATTCTGAAGTTAGAAAGCATAGCATAGGCTCCTTGCACAATATTCTTTATGTGGTCCTCAGGTGATAGTTTTCTATCTAGAACCACTCCTAGATCTCTTTCTTTATCAGAATTCTTTAAAGATTTCTCACATATTATATAGGTTGTGTGGGGTCTATGTTCTCCTATTCCACATTCCATAACATGACATTTATTAACATTAAATTCCATTTGCCAAGTGGTGCTCCATATACTTATTTTGTCCAGGTCTTCTTGAAGGGCATGACAGTCATCTAAATTCCTTATCCTTCCTATTATCTTAGCATCATCAGCAAACATGTTCATATAATTCTGTATACCAACTGGTAGATCATTTATGTACACAATAAACATCACTGGTGCAAGAACTGAACCCTGTGGTACTCCACTTGTGACATTTCTCCATTCCGATACATTGCCTCTGATTACTGCCCTCATTTTTCTATCAGTCAGAAAATTTTTCATCCATGATAGAAGCTTACCTGTCACCCCTCCAATATTTTCCAGTTTCCAGAACAACCTCTTATGTGGAACTCTGTCGAAAGCCTTTTTTAGGTCCAGATAGATGCAGTCAACCCAACCATCTCTTTCCTGTAATATCTCTGTGGCTCGATCATAGAAACTGAGTAAATTCGATACACAGGATCTTCCAGATCGAAAACCATACTGTCTGTCTGATATTATATCATTTCTCTCTAGGTGTTCTACCCATTTAGTTTTGATTAGTTTTTCCAATACTTTCACTATTACACTTGTCAATGATACAGGTCTATAATTGAGGGGGTCTTCCCTGCTGCCACTTTTGTAGATTGGAACTATGTTAGCCTGTTTCCACCCGTCTGCTACGATTCCTGTACACAGGGATGCCTGAAAGATCAGGTGAAGTGGAATGCTGAGCTCAGATGCACATTCTCTCAGAACCCATGGTGAAACGCTATCTGGGCCAGCTGCTTTGTTCTTACCGAGCTCCTTGAGCATTTTTTCCACTTCGTCTCTAGACACCTCTATGTGTTCTATGTTGTTCTCTGGAATTCTTATTGTATCTGGTTCCCTAAAGATTTCATTTTGTACAAACACACTTTGGAACTTTTCGTTTAGTGTTTCACACATTTCCTTTTCATCTTCCGTGAATCTATTTCCCATTTTCAACCTCTGAATATTATCCTTTACCTGCAATTTGTTGTTTATGAATTTATAGAATAGACCTGGTTCTGTTTTACATTTCGGGCGGGGTTTTTGATGGTGTTGAGACTCGGGCAGTCTCGGGGAATTCCCCTTCCGGGGTCGTGACGGGGGCATTTGGGCCTGTTCCTCCAGCCGTGTTGTATGAGTCTGCCAGTGGGTTCCCTTCCTTAGTGTTTTCACGGCTGCCCCGGTTTTCTGGTACGGCTGGGGCTTTGGGGGAACGGCTCGGCCCCGGGGCCTGTCGTGTAGGTTCCCGGGGCTGGGGAGGGGCTGACTTGGGGGGTCCTTGGCCCCGTTAGACCCCGTGGGGTTTTTTATCCCCCTCTAGGCGGGGCTTGTGGTTACGCGGAGTGGGGTCTTTCCTCCCCACTCGCCGTACGTGCTGTTGGACGTCGGCCCCTCCCCGGGCTCGGTTCCTTGGCCTTTGAGTCGGTTGGTTCCGTCCTGTGGGTGGATGTTTCCTCCCCCCCTTTCTGGGGGGAGCCCCGTCGGCTCCCCGGAGCTTTACCGGCTGATATGCTAATGTCAGACTTTGGCATCAGTCATGTGTATGGAGTTCTAGGGCCTACCGGGGACCACGAGCCAGAACCTGGCCCCCTCAGAGAGGCAAGGGGAGCAATGGCCTATAGAAACCCCCGTGTGGTTGGAAGCATTCTATGTCTGCCATCGACCGGGTCAAGCATCCAGAAAGGTAAGCATTCCAAAACAAACCCCTATTCTGGTGAAAATTGCTACCTAAGCCGAACTAGTGAATAGAACTCTTCAACAGAAAACAAGGAAACTAGTATGACGTCATACGTCACCGCGCCGCTGTCTGCGCAGCTCCCCCCTCCCCGGGAGGGGGAAGGGGGAGCCCCAGACCTCCCACGCCGGCTATCCACCCATCAGTTCTTCGGCTGATGCTATAGGCAATGGTTATGTGCTCCGGCTCCAGTGGTTGTTTCAGCACTGTACCTAGAGTGTGGTGTCTGTTTTCTAGGTGGTGCGTGAGCCGGGAGTGATTCTTCAGTACTCGGGCTGCATGCGCCTAGGGTTCCCTTCCCTAGGTGCCCTGTAAGTACTGCCCTTGGGGCTTGGGGCCACCTTCCACAAGTTCCTTGGGTCCTGCCCCTGCTTGGCCGTTTACTGCTTGGTTTTCGGCCGCTCTTTGTGTGCTCGGGTGTTCTGTCTCCCTTGTTCGCCTTAGAGTAAGGGGCAGTGTTTGCACTGGTGGGGCGCGGGGTACTGTGCAGCTTGTCTTTACCAATCATAGCGGCCGGCTCTGTTCCGCTTGGGTACGCTGTCCTCTTGCGGGGTTTTCTTTTTCTTTTGTTTATATACCTGGTGGGGGGGTCTGCCTTCGTTCTTGCCCCTTGTGTCCCTTGTGTTCTGAGTATTTCTGGTGGTACCCCCTGCTAGGTCCCCGTGAGTGTACACGTCCCGGGGGTTCAGCTCTTAGAAAGTTGTTTGGTAGCTTGGGTGGCGGTTAGCAGTACCCTGCCTGGGATTACCTGAGCGCGAGTCCTCTTAAAGTAAACGCTCGGGACCCTGGGAAACCCCTGGGGGCGCGCGGGTCCGATGGATGTGACCCCAGAGCCCCCCCCTCGCTTCCAGCGAGTTTGAGGGTTGCTCTCACCTTTTGTCTCTGGGTGACTCTCTGTTTTGCCTCCGTCTGCTGCCTGTGGGGTCGGTGACACCTTCGACCCGGTGTCCTGCGAGTTTGGTTAGCTCGTTGTGGCTCGGTTACCCAGTTGTGCTAACAAAGCGGGTGCGGGCAGCAGGGGCGGTGCACTTGAGCCTTGGTGGTGGCAACGTTCTCGTGGTTTCCTCCCCGGGAGCCCCGGGGCTGCCCCGTTGTAGTTCGTTTTGGGACTTGGGGGTGTTGGTTGCTTCGGTTCCATCCACGCCCCCTTGTCTTTCCCCTGGTTCACCCTTCCTGCCTGCATCCGGTTCCTTACCGTCTGTAGGTTCAGGGCGGGGTGTTTGGTGGTGTTGAGACTCGGGCAGTCTCGGGGACTTCCCCTTCCGGGGTAGTGACGGGGGCATTTGGGCCTGTTCCTCCAGCCGTGTTGTATGAGTCTGCCAGTGGGCTCCCTTCCTTAGTGTTTTCACGGCTGCCCCGGTTTTCTGGTACGGCCGGGGCTTTGGGGGAACGGCTCGGCCCCGGGGCCTGTCGTGTAGGTTCCCGGGGCTGGGGAGGGGCTGACTTGGGGGGGGGCCTTGGCCCCGTTAGACCCCGTGGGGGTTTTTTATCCCCCTCTAGGCGGGGCTTGTGGTTACGCGGAGTGGGGTCTTTCCTCCCCACTCGCCGTACGTGCTGTTGGACGTCGGCCCCTCCCCGGGCTCGGTTCCTTGGCCTTTGAGTCGGTTGGTTCCGTCCTGTGGAAAGTTGTTTCCTCCTCCGTTTTTTGGGACGGTGTTTTGTCATGTTTCCCCGTTCGATGGGGTTCTGCGTGACTTCTGATCTCGGGTGCGCCTGCGCCTTCGTGTGCCTTCGGGACTAGTGTTGGCTTCTGTGTTCTCGAGGGTACGGGAAGGTTTTTCGCTACTTCCCGCATTATTGGAACGTCTGTCGGCTCCTAGTTCTTGTCACCCTGTTGGGCTACTTGTCACCCTGTTAGGCTCCTTGTCGCCCGGTTGGGCTACTTGTCGCCCGGTTGGGCTACTTGTCGCCTGGTTGGGCTACTTGTCGCCCGGTTGGGTTCCTTTTTTTTTTTTTTTGGGCTCTTTGCTTCTTTGGCCGGTTTTATTGTTCCTGTTTCCTCTTTTGGCTCTTTTTCTCGTGCAATAGTCCTGGCTGGCGCCTTCCCGCAGGGAGGGTGTGCGGTTCGGCCAGCGTGTTATGCGCATGCGCCGTGGAGTTTGTTTTGGTCTGGGCGGTGTTTCAGTGCTGGGGTTTTGCGCCCTTTTTTGCTACAGTGCTTCGCCTCTCGTTCTTCTCCCTGGCTGCGGTATGTGCCCCTTCGCGCCGGGGGTGTCCTGGTTCCCTGTTGTGGGGAGGACACCGCAGTTTTCCCTGTGTCATGGGTGTGGACCGCCTCCTTCGCCTCTCCCTGTTCTGCGGGTCCGGCAGGGTCCGGCTCTGGCGTCTTCACCTGGCGGTGCTCCCAAGTTCTTCTGGGCACGGTTGAGTCGTGTCAAGTTCGAGCCACCATTCGCCAGGTGAGTTTCTGCGGTCTGGCGTCTTTTGGCCGGGCGCTGGATGCGGCGGTGTTTATATACCTGTCTTTATTTAGGTATAATTTTGTACGACTGAGACCGTTCGCACACCTGTGACTGTCCCTTTATCACCCCTTCCTGTCCCCCTCATGTGCATGTCCAACCCATGCTGGAGTCATTCAGGGGACCCTCCTTTTTTAATGTTGAGGTGTGGGGGTTGTAGGGTTGGTTCTGTACTCACCTGGTGAGGCTCCTGGCTGTGCTTGCAGGATTTGAGCTCTGGCTCTTGGGTCCCGCCTATCTGGTAGAACTTGCGGGATAGTACCAGTGGAGTGCAGTGGTGCTATTGGCACTTTTGGGGAACACTGTATTACCATCAGTGGTCTGTGCTTGTTACACGACCTACTTGCGAGCATAAGCCTTCTTGCTGGTTCGTCCGTGGACTTCCAGGGCGCACTGGCCTGTTTTCGTATGGCAGCTCCGGCCCGTCCTGGTTGTGGGGGTGTGTGGGCCGGTGGACTGCTCCTAGCGGCTGCCTGGTGGGCCATCCTCTGGCCGGTCTGGCCTGACCTTGGGCCGGGCTTGAGGTGTAAAAGAGCTCCCAGTACCTCATCCAGCAGGTATCGAGCGGGGTTTCTCCGCCGTCGGTCGCCTGGTGCAGGTTTCTGGGCCTGCAGGGTTTTGTCGTGTCTCCGTTGGCCCTGTCTGGGGTCTGCCTGCTCCGTTCTCTGCCTTTGCAGAGGGGAGCTGCTATTTACATGTTGCATGTTGCAGTGGTGCCTGTTGCTGCTGCTGCACGTGTGCATTGGTACCGTGTTTCACGGTGGCGTGTTCTTGTTCCTGTGTCCGGTTGTGGAGTGGCACTTTGCTGCCGTTTTGTGCCTGGGGATTGCGTGGGGTTTTTGTCCCTGCCTGATTGTCCACCCCTGGTTGTTCTCCTGGTTAATTTTTTTTGTGCTTCAGCTCTTTCTGCCTGCCTCCTCTGCAGCAGGGATGTCCTGCGTGTGTTCTTAGGCCTTGGTCAGCCTGTGTCCTGAGGTGTGCTTCTTTGTCTCGGTCTGTTGCAGTTGTTCGTGCCCCTTGGTTCGGGTCCTGTTCTGGCGGCGACCCTTCCGCCTTCTTGGTTTTCCTCGCTTGCCCTGCCGGTTGTTGTTGTTGTTTTTTTTTTTTTGGGGGGGTTCTTGCGATGTCTCGCGTCGGACCCGTCGTTTCTGAACTCCTGGCGGGCTTGCATGCTTCGGGAGTTTTTCTGTTCGGCAGACGTTCCATCTCCTTGTGCCGCCTGGGTTTCAGTGGTCGCGCCCGAGATCTTCTCGCGGCTCCGCCTTTTTCCTGGGCTCGGGGGGGGGGCCTTGTCGGGGCTGCTTATGTTCTGCCTCGTGGTCTCGCCTCCGGTTGGTGGTCGGGTGGCTTCGTGGTAGGTGTCCCACCTGCGTGCTTCTCTTGGCGGCAGTATGGGGTATTTTGGCGGTCCTTCCTTTTCCTGTCCCTTCTTAGGTGGTTCCTCTTGTTAGCTTGGTTTACTCTCGGCTTGGTTTTCTAGTGGGGGTTGGGGGCCGTCGTCTTGCCACATACTGTCGCCTCTTTTCGTGCGGCGCAGGCGGAGCCGCTTCAGCTTGCTTTCGGTCTTGGTGTTGCTTTTGCACCGTTAGTCAGCTGTCTTGTGCGTCATTTCACCTCCGGCCTGTTCGTGCGCCGCTTGCACCATCCTGGTCTCTGGTCAGCGTGCTCTGTCTTCTCCTCAGTTGGTAGTGCCCCTTCGGTTCCGGTGTGTTTTTTCGTCGGCTCTTTCCTTTGGGCCTTTGCCTCTGGGGGTCGATTCGCTGAGTTTTCTTGCTCCTTCGGTTTAAGCGTTTTGGTTGTTTGATGGCAGCAGTCTCCATCTTTTTCTGGCGCGGGGTGGGGCTGCTGCATTCTGGAGGGGTCCAGGGTTTGTTGGTGCTTCGTTGGTCGGGCCGGGGGTGTGTCGTTTTTGTGTTCAGTGGCGGCCCTCCGCTGTTGTTTGCATGCCACGGCGTTTGGGTCCGGAGCGCGTTTTGCGTTGATCCGGTTCTGTTCTTCCCGGTTCGCGGGTGATGGTGTCCCGGGTGGTCAGCCGTGTTCTTGCGGCTAAGCTGCCTGTGTTCTTCCCTCATGCCTGTGCCGTTCGTGGCTTTGCTGCTCTCGCTGCCGTCTGGGCGACGTGGCCTTGCGGTCTTTCGGGCATGGATTTTTGGTGTTCGTGCAGGGGCCTTGCTGCTCGTGGTTCTCGTGTTGTTCCCGGGATTTTCGGGGCTGTGGCGCCTTGGGTTGGCGTTTGCTGCCGGTTGTCTCGCCTCCTTGGGGGGTGCGTGGTGTCCGCCTCCCGGTTTTGTCCCTTTGACCTTCCTCTGTGGGTAGTTAGCTCCGGGGAGCCGACGGGGCTCCCCCCAGAAAACCAGCGTTGAATGTAATGAAACGCCATTTTCTGGGTGAGACCCGGAGGCTCCCGGCAACCCTCCCTCCCTCCGGTCGGCGTTTTTCGCGTGTTTTGACATCCAGCCTCAGAACTGATGGGTGGATAGCCGGCGTGGGAGGTCTGGGGCTCCCCCTTCCCCCTCCCGGGGAGGGGGGAGCTGCGCAGACAGCGGCGCGGTGACGTATGACGTCATACTAGTTTCCTTGTTTTCTGTTGAAGAGTTCTATTCACTAGTTCGGCTTAGGTAGCAATTTTCACCAGAATAGGGGTTTGTTTTGGAATGCTTACCTTTCTGGATGCTTGACCCGGTCGATGGCAGACATAGAATGCTTCCAACCACACGGGGGTTTCTATAGGCCATTGCTCCCCTTGCCTCTCTGAGGGGGCCAGGTTCTGGCTCGTGGTCCCCGGTAGGCCCTAGAACTCCATACACATGACTGATGCCAAAGTCTGACATTAGCATATCAGCCGGTAAAGCTCCGGGGAGCCTCCGGGTCTCACCCAGAAAATGGCTTTTCATTACATTCAACGCTGGTTTTTTGAGACGTCCAACACCGTCTCGGACATCCATGAATAATGTGTACATTGCTTAAATATAATCCTCAAACTAAGCTATCCATGGAGCATCATCAAGTTAGGTGAGAAGGTGGTGGAGGCCAAGACCGTCAGTAGTTTCAAAGCGTTATATGACAAAGAGTGCTGGGAAAACGGGACACCACGAGCGTAGCTCTCATCCTGTAACTATACTTAGGTAATTACACACACACACACACACACACACACACACACACAGAAGAAAAAGAGGTGATATGATCACTACATACAAAATAGTAACAGGAATTGATAAAATCGATAGGGAAGATTTCCTGAGACCTGGAACTTTAAGAACAAGAGGTCATAGATATAAACTAGCTAAACACAGATGCCGAAGAAATATAAGAAAATTCACTTTCGCAAACAGAGTGGTAGACGGTTGGAACAAGTTAGGTGAGAAGGTGGTGGAGGCCAAGACCATCACTAGTTTCAAAGCGTTATATGACAAAGAGTGCTGGGAAGACGGGACACCACGAGGGTAGCTCTCATCCTGTAACTTACACTTAATGCAATTACACTTAGGTAATTACACACACACACACGCACAGTGCTTCCTCAGTCTAACGAACCCCGCTCTATCGAATTCCCGGAAGAGCTGAACAAATTGAATTCGGTACCAAATGTTCAGTGGAACATACAAATGTTCGATTAAGCGAGGAATGTTTGTCCAAATGATCACCGAGACCGAGCTGTCATAGTTGATGATAGCCACTGTCATCAACTATGATTCACCAAAGTGTAAATAGTTGTACAGAATTATATTTTGCTTTCCCGGTGGAGAGGGAGGGAGTGGTGGTGGTGAGGGAGTGATGGTGGTGGTGGTGAGGGAGTGATGTTGGTGGTGGTGAGGGAGTGATGGTGGTGGTGGTGAGGGAGGCAGTTGTGGTGAGGGAGGGAATGGTGGTGGTGAGGAGGTGGTGGTGGTGAGGGAGGCAGTTGTGGTGGTGGTGAGGGAGGCAGTTGTGGTGGTGGTGAGGGAGGCATCGGTGGTGAGGGAGGGAGTGGTGGTGAGGGAGGCAGTGGTGGTGGTGAGGGAGGCATCGGTTGTGAGGGAGGAAGGGAGTGGTGGTGGTGGTGGTGAGGGAGGCAGTGATGGTGGTGGTGGTGGTGGTGAGGGTGGCAGTGATGGTGGTGGTGGTGGTGAGGGAGGCAGTGATGGTGGTGAGGGAGGCAGTGATTGTGGTGAGGGAGGCAGTGATGGTGGGGAGGGAGGGAGTGGTGGTGGTGGTGAGGGAGGCAGTGATGGTGGTGAGGGAGGCAGTGATGGTGGTGAGGGAGGCAGTGATTGTGGTGAGGGAGGCAGTGATGGTGGGGAGGGAGGCAGTGGTGGTGGTGAGGGAAGCAGTGGCGGTGGTGAGGGAAGCAGTGGTGGTGGTGAGGGAAGCAGTGGTGGTGGTGAGGGAAGCAGTGGTGGTGGTGAGGGAGGCGTTGGTGGTGAGGGAGGCTGTGGTGGTGAGGGAGGCGGTGGTGGTGAGGGAGGCATTGGTGGTGAGGGAAGCGGTGGTGGTGAGGGAGGTGGTGGTGGTGGTGAGGGAGGTGGTGGTGGTGGTGAGGGAGGTGGTGGTGGTGGTGAGGGAGGCGGTGGTGGTGAGGGAGGTGGTGGTGGTGAGGGAGGTGGTGGTGGTGAGGGAGGCGGTGGTGGTGAGGGAGGGGGTAGTGGTGATGTAGGGAGTGTAGGGTGGTCACGGTAGTAAGAGTGGCGGAGGGGAGGCCGGTTGCTGACCACGCATGGCTGCCAAACCTCTCATCCATTCTGTATTAAAAATTTCAATCTTAGCTGTAAAATATTTATGCCAAAATATGTTAATTTTAGTGTATTTATATACATTATTAATCATTAACATGTTTTATTGTTTCCTGTAGAAAACAACAGCTGACTTGGCATTGTGTGATAGTGGTGTGTGTGGCCGGGTATCAGTGTTGCTCCTTGAGTCATTGGGGGTTGGTGGGGGGGGTCCTGGAGGTGTGAGAGGATACCTGTCAACCCATCAATTACTGACTGCTGACTCCACGCCACATGTTTGCCTCGATAATATACTCGATGCTTTTCACAAAATTAAGAGAGAAAATTTTACCATTTCAGTGGCTTGTAACACATTGCTCTATCATATTCCTTATTCAAAATGAAAAATGCATAATAAATGGGTGTTTGTCAGTGGTGAAGGGGGATGTATTAGGGAATTAGGAAGTCAGAATTAGAATTAGAAGAATTAGCTAGTCAGTTTTTTTTTTTTTTTTTTTTTTTTTTTTTTTGTCGGGCGAGTTGAATGAGATGCTTCCAAGCCTGCCCCAGTGCAGCAGGCTTGCAGCTAGGCACCCAGTGCCATTAGCTTTGTCCGCGAGTGACGTGTTTGTCCGGCGTTGAAAGAATAATCGTGGAATTTACCATTTTTTGACTACAGCTGTATTAATATACAACAAGATGTCTCAAGGGCTTGCTAATCATGCTGTATCTACAAAGAGGAAGAAAAGTTTTTTATCCATTGAGCAGAAATTAGACATGATAGAGAAACATGAATGTGGCTACTCTGTTACTAGGCTGGCAGCAGAATTTAATGTCGGGAAAAGTACGGTGTGTGATATCAAGAGACAGAAAGATGATATTAGGAAGTTCCTTGCTTCGAGTGACAGTGGTGCATTAAATAAAAGGAAAACAATAAAAGGTTCTACAAATACAAATTTGGACGAAGCTGTGTATAAATGGTTTAACCAGGAGCGCTCTGTAGGGATGAGCAGGGGTGCCCTGCTCATCCCTACAGAGCACCCCTACCCTACCCCCCTGGCTGGGTATCCCTACCCCCTGGCTGGGGTGCCACAGGCACCCCAGTGAAGAGCCGGGGTGCCATAGGCACAATTCAGAGATCACTGTATAAACATCAGACGTCCACGGTTGTTCAACGTCCTCCCAGCGAGCATAAGAAATATTGCCGGAACAACCGTGGACATCTTCAAGAGGAAACTAGATTTATTCCTCCAAGGAGTGCTGGACCAACCGGGCTGTGGTGGGTATGTGGGCCTGCGGGCCGCTCCAAGCAACAGCCTAGTGGACCAAACTCTCACAAGTCAAGCCTGGCCTTGGGCCGGGATTGGGGAGTAGAAGAACTCCCAGAACCCCATCAACCAGGTATCAACCAGGATGCCACTTGGCGGCAACACTATTAAGTCAGCAGTCGATATATTTGCACAAAAGATGAACATTCCAGATTTTCGAGCAAGTGAAGGATGGTTGCAAAGGTTTAAGAATAGGCATAATATTAAGAACAGGAAAGTTTGTGGAGAATCATTAAGTGCAGATACGGATTCTGTCGAGCCATTTAAGCGTAAATTAAATGATTACATAATAACAAATTGAAATTGAAATAAGTTTATTGAGGTAAAATACACACAAAGGGATGAGGTAGCTCAAGCTATTCTCACCCCATTCAGTACATCATGTTAATACATACATAGACACACATCACAAGCAATAAACGTATTACCGAACATTCTGAGAGATAATCATATACATTTCCTCCTTTACACAAGTAGTATGGTATTAGATGTACACACAAATACTTTTATGACCTAGGTATACTGTATCAACCCGTTCTCGCAAATTTAGTAAGTCAATATTGACTTATTAAATATGTGCATAGGTGACATACTTAACATAATAGTTTCCCTTGAAAAGCTTCATAGAAAACACCGACCTTACTTAACCTACTTAGTATGTTAAGATAAGCATCTTATTGCTTCGTAATTACAATTATTACCTAACCTATACCTATAATAGGTTAAGTAACAATTGTAATTACGAAGCTATAAGATGCTTATTTTAACATACTAAGTAGGTTAGGTAAGGTCGGTGTTTTCTATGAAGCTTTTCAAGGGAAACTATTATGTTTAGTACGTCACCTATGCACGCAACTAATAAGTAAATATTGACTTATTAAATTTGCGAGAACGGGTTGACTGTATAGACAATTTGCAAAAGACGTGCAGATAATTCAACAAAAGATTACAGTCTTGGTGCAAAATTCTTGTATCTCTCAAGAATATCATCAACCTTTCCGTTGTGACACATCCAGGCTATTTGTTCAGGAACAGTCCTTATCTCAGTGTTTCTATATACATTAATCAACGGACAATCAAGAACATAATGGGCAAGGGTGTGAGACCTTAACATACCACATAGTTTATGCTTCGTGTCATTATCATGAACACCTATCCCATATTCCCAGTAATATTTGTACCCGAGCCTAAGCTGCATGTACACAGAGTCACTCCAAGCATTTCTCCTTTTACCATAAGTGAAATGGGTGTTTTGACTCACATACATGTAGTGTTGCATGGTTTGACTTCTCTCATACATTATACCTCTCCTCTCCACTTCTGCCTGTGCCTGAATAGAATAACAAATGATCTAAGGCGTTTTCAGGTATACAATGCCGATGAAACAGGCTTTAATTGGAAATGCTTGCAGAACAACACTTTGGCATCTAGGCTAGATGAGTGTGTTCCTGGCCGTAAGGTATACAAAGAAAAAGTTTCTGCCATGCTGGGTGCAAATGCAGATGGAAGTCACAGAACAAAGTCTGCGATAGTGGGGAAGTCAAAAATCCATGTGCTTTGACAAATTTAATAAACAAGCTGTAGTGTGGTCTACTACAACTCTAAAATAGCTTGGTTTACTGAAGATATTTTTGTAGACTGGTTCAAAAATCATTTTTGCAAAAAAGTAAGAGATTTTCAGATAAAGAAGTGTGGAGTGAGACGGAACGATGTCAAGGCATTACTTTTACTTGGTAAAAGGCGCTCTGGTGACGCCACTCCAGGCCGACACCAGAGCACAACTCCATAGTCTCCTGAGACTGATGGATGCCTACCATCACTCTTAGTTGACAATGCCCCAGCTCATGTAGGGCTGGACACATTAACATCACATGATGGACGCATCAAATGTATGGCCTTGCCTCCAAATACCACCTCTCTGATCCAGTAAATAGATATGGGTGTTATATATGCAATGAAAAGGCTCTACAAATGAGCAATGAATAAAGAAATCATGGTGGTGTTTGAGTCAGATGAAGACAAAAGACAATGAACCGATTCGCGAGGTCAAGCAACACTGGAACGTTACAAAAAATACTCAATTAAGGAAGCCATTTACAACTGGGCTAAAGTTTGGGATGAAGTTAGAGTCAACATTAAGAAATTGTTGGAAAAACTCCTGATGCTTGATCATGCTGATGAAGTGACTGAAGAAGAAATGGATTTTGAAAGATTTTCAAATGATATTTATCAAGAACTGTGTGCCGCTCGTGAGGTGGAGGAGTGGTTAGATATTGATGCAGTCGATCCACTCATTGGTCATTGAGCAGATGATGAGATCATACAAAATGTTACTGGCACTGTTGACGATGACGGAGAGGAAGATGAGGATGAGAATTATAGCAGTTTACAATCTGCTACATGTGCTGACGCATTGTTCTATGTTGAAAAATTCCTTGATATTGTTTCACAAACTGACAAACCAGAGCTACCAGTCTTTTATCAACACCTAAGGATGATGAAAGATATTTGTCTCAGGACATGACGAAAGGAAGGAAACAAACGAAAATGAGTCAGTATTTTTCACGAACTAGCAGAAAATCAACCAGCACAGCCGTACCCAGCACCAGCACAGCCATACCCAGCACCAGCACAGCCTTACCCAGCACCTGCACCCAGCACTTGTTATGCCTATGCAAGGTAGGCATAACAAAAGAAACCCCACATGGTAAAAAACTAAAACAAAAAAACGAACAGAGTGGTAGAAACTCCCTACAATCCTAAGGAAACAATTAAGCAAACATCACACATTACTGCCGCGCCGATCGTCCGCGCAACTCTCCCCGCCCCGAGAGAGGGAGGGGGGAGCCCCGGACCTACCGTGCCGGCTGCCTAGCATCAGTTCATAAGCTAATGTCAACCGGGATAGACGCTTCTCTGGCCTCCGTTTCCTAGGCGATGTTTGCCTTGTGTGGTGTTCACTGTTGTGTTGTGCAGTGGCCAGGAGTACCTCATCAGTGAGGGGCTGCATGCGCTTAGGGGCTTCCTTTCCTAAGCGCCCTGTGAGTACTGCCCATGTGTGACAGGGTTATCTTCCCTGGGGCGTTCGGGAACCATTCCCGTAGAGGTTCTTGCTGCTCGGCATTTGCCTCGCCCTTGGAGCCAGCTGGGGCTTGGGGCCAGCTGAGGCTTGGGGCTCTTGTTTGGCCCTGAGTAGGGACTGGTATTGTGCTGGTTAGGGCGTCAAGGTGTTATGCGTCCTGCCACCTAAGTGGCAACCAGTTCCTGTTGCCTCTGGAGATGGTGTACTTTTGCGGGGTTTTTCTTTTGTTTTTATTTTCAATTGCCTGGTGGGGGTCTGCCCAGTGTAGCTATAGTTTCACTGGTAGTGTTTGGTGGCCCTCTGTTAGGCCCCGTGATTGTACACATCGCAGGGGTTTTCAGTGCTATCCTCTACCCTCTTGTTATTTTTGGGTTTCTTAACGGTTAACAACACCTTGCTCGGGCTTCCCGTAGCAGTCAGCCTACGGGCCCTGGAAACCCCTGTCTGGCCTCGGTGGACCATTGAATGTGTCTTCCGGGTTCCAACCCGTCTTGTACGGGATCGATGGTTGCTGTGCCCTTGTCTCCGGGTGACAGTCGCCACTCTTACCTCCATCATGTTGCCTGTTGGGTCACTGACACCTTGACCCGGAGTCTTGTGAGAGATATTCTCTGCTTGTTCTCCAGTACTCTCCTGATGTTATTACTGTTCAGAGTACAGGCGGCATCCGTGTTGCAAGCTAGGTTAGGTTGCTGCAACACGCTAGGTTGGTTTCCCACTTGGATGCCCCAAGGCCGCCCTGTTTTGGTTAGGTGCTGTTCGCCCTCTTTCTCTCCCTGTTCCCAGTTCCAGACCATCTGCAGGTTTCGGGGTCGGGGCGGAGTTTAGCTGGGGCCGAGACTCGGGCGGTTTTTGGGGGCTGCCCCGTTCGGGATGGGGACGGAGGTTTCCGAGCCTGTTCCTCCTGCCAAGGCTTCTGGGTCTTACCAGCGGCCCTTTCTTGCTGTCTTTCCCATGGACTCTTGCTTTTCTGTAAGGGCGGAGGGCTTGGAGGATGGCTCTGCCCGGGGCCTCTGTTGCTGGTTCCTGAGGCTGTGGGGGATGCCTGCTAGCAGATCTGGGGCGGTTTGCCCCGGTCTGGGATTTCTGCTTTTGGGCGGAGTTTTTCGCCCATCCAGTCTGCTTGCTTCTCACTTTTGCTGGTGTGTTTTCGTATCTTTTGTGTCGGTCACAGCCCTTTGTTCTGGCGGCCATTTTCTTCTGCCGGTTTTTGGCCACTAGGGCAGCGTTTCAGTTTGTTTACATGCGCCCGGGTGTTCAAGTGAGTTTCTTGGGTGAGTTTTTCACCTTTTTTCAGGGTGAAATTCTTTTTCATTCTCCTGTTGTCATTTCTTTGCTTTTCTGGTGTTTTCTGCCCGTTTCCTGTTCCTTTGAGAACGTTTGAGTGTTGATTTTACACCGGGTTTTCTGTTTTGTCTGTTTTGGGTCTGGGCCCTTGGGTTTGGGCTCAGTGTCCCTGGCTGTTATGCTTGCTCCCACACCTTGTCCCTCGGTTTTCGGTCTGTTTTGACTGTTTCCCTGGGGGTTCTGTCTGGGGGCTGTGCTTTTGCCTTTCTGTGGTGTATCTCCGCCAGCAAATGTGGTGGTTTGGGCTCCCCCGGGTTCGATTCCGGGTTCCTTTGGGTTCTTTGGTTTCAATCCGGAGGTTTCTCTTCTTGGGCCCCCTTTGTGGGTTCAGGGGGCTTTGGTTCCTCGTGTGTGACCTGGTTCTGCCTTCTGGAGTTCCGGGGTCTTCCTGGCTTGTAGATTGATCTTTTTAGGTCTTGTTGTGGTCGTACTGGGACTTTGAGGTTTTGTTGTCGAGGTGGGCCTTTTGATGCAGTTTTGTGCCATCTTCGCCTGGCCGGCATGGTGCTCTCTGCCCACTGGTCGGCGGCTTGTAATTTTCTTTTCACGTGTATGTGTGTGCACACATTTACATGTGTACACTGTGTGTGTGTACATGTGTTTGTGCATACACAGGTGTGTGTAACATACCTCTTGGGTCCTTGTACCTTTGGTGTGGGGCTGGCAGTTCCTCAGAGTGGGGTTGTTCCTTCCCTCTGTGTTCCTGTTGTTTTCGGGTATACCCCTCCCTGGGTTTGGTTCCGTGTTCCTTCGGGTTCGTCGATCCCGTCGTTCCTGGGGGGTGTGTTTCACCCCCTTTTCCTTACCCTTTTCGCTCCTATGTCGCGATGCTGTTCACAAAGTAAAAAAAAAAAAAAAAAAGTGTTCAGGTAAGGTACATCCATACAAGGTGTGAAACAAACATTGATGGATTTCTATATTGACCTAGTACATAGTGCCTAAACCGCTTCGTATCGTTGGCCCTGCATGTTCCTTGGTCTGGGGTGCTTGTCATGGTTCTCGTTGGTTCGCGAGTCTCTTCGCACCTTCCAATATTATTGGAACGTCTGTTGATTTTCGATGTGGTTTCCATTGGGTCTTTTGTCGGCCTTGTTGGTTCCCTTCCATCATCTGTTTTCTTTCGCTTCGTTTTCGCCTTGTTTTGTTTTCGCGTCGTCTCTACTTCCAGTTTCGGCGTTCTTTGTCTTCGTTCCGCACGCCTTCCTGGTGTTTGTACGATGTCTGCTCGTTGTGTACGATTTGTGTGTCCGCCTGGTGTACATGCCACGCCTCCCGGTGACCGGGTGGTGCGTTTCGTACCTTGTGCGCTGGGGCCGCGGTGTGCGTTTTGTTTACGGGCGGTATGCTCGTGTGTTCGTGCCGTTTCTCGTGGTTTTTCTACGGCTGCTCGTTTCTCCCTCCAGTCGTGGCCCTCTGGATGCTGAGGGTGTTTTGGATTTATGTCTGGGGGTGTCACTTTGTTCTTTCTCTGTACTGCTTCGTCTTCTGCAGGGCGCGCACCTCTGGCCGTCTTTCTCCTTCGACCTCGCATTTTATTCAGGTAAGGGTACATCCTGTGCCTACTGCCTCGAGTATGCATGGTTTTCGGGCACACCTTTAGCGCTGCTCCTGTTGTGTTACTTGGCTCGCCTGTGTTGTGGCACGGTCGTGTGTCTGCTCTGCAGGTGAGGTTGCCTTGTCTGGCGCTTCTGTCGGCCTAGTGCTGGTTCTCACTTTTGGTGGGGTGCTTGCCTAGTGGTGCTTGCGGGGGTTGAGCTCTGGCTCTTGGGCCCCGCCTCTCCTGTCAGTTGACGGTTGTGCAGTTTCCTGAGCCTTCTGGGCTCTGTCTTCTTGTTTGCTCCTGTGGGTGGCGTCTGCCTCCTCCACATGGCATTTTGGTGCTTTTGGCTTCCTTTCCCTCTGCCATTAATCGGGTTCTTTTTAGTGTCTGTGGCTCCTTTGGGTGCTCACTACCTCCTGTGTCCCCTTGTGCGTACCTGCATACGAACATAAGTACAGTGGCCCTGCGGAGGGCCTCTTGGCCCGTGCGAGGCAGCTACTACATTAAATTAAATTTTGCTCCGAGGGGCGAGTTTATTGGGCAGCACCACTCACCTTGTGAGTGGACACACCGCCATAGCAGCATGTACGACACTCCCCAATAGGATGGAAACCTGCTGGGTTGTTCATCCTGTCACTTGTACCGAGACACAGCTGAGACTTGCTTCACTGTCTCAAGTGAACAGCTCCTCAAACAAGAAGATTTACATACATTCCCACTCACTCCCATGTCCAACCCGCCCTTGCACCAATAGTGGGGCCCCACCGCCACGTTATGTGGTACTTGGTTCCGCACATCACTGGGCCTGTTACCGTGCCGGTCATTCCTCCGGTCTTTCCTGATTCTGAGCTTATCCCTGTTATGCCCATTGTTTCGTGCCCACAATGTGCTGCACGGGTGGCATGTGCCACTATCCCAGTTTCTATTGTTTCCTGGAGATTGGTCAATAAACACAAACACTAAGGAACTACTTATCTTGTGTTGCATATACAGTAGTTGTGGGTGACCGTTAGCGGGCAATGATGCGGGTTGGGCGCACCGAGTGTCGGTAAGGTGTCTTGCATGTCTGTTCTAGACCACACTTGCCGGTAGACTAGTTATTATTCGCTACTCTGCTGGTTATATGCTTGGGCGCCGCCTCAGTTCCCCACAGGTTGGCAGGACTTTTTATTGGACGTACGGAACGGTTTGAGTTCCGCCGTTGGTACTTTGTAGAGCTTTGCTTCTCTAGTTCAGCTCCTGTGTTTGAAGCGTGTATCTTCTTGGGATACTCTACTCCCTCCGCCACCCTTGTTCCCTGTTCCATCCTTGTTTACTCTTCCCCGCTTGGCGGGATTGCGTCGATGGCTCCTGACTAGGGTGTTTGGTGTGGTGTTTGGTCACCTTGCATGTGTCTTTAGTGCCTTTTGTCCATTTGTTGTCCTGTGGGGCTCTGCCCCGCATTTCGGTGCTTTTGTTTTCGTTGTAGACCCCTGGGTCTTTTCCCTGTCTGGACACTTTCCTTGCCTATCTTCGGTACCTGACTGCACCCTCACATAGCCGAGGGAGAAATCATCTCAAGAACCTCAAGATAACCCTGCTGTCCGTAAGGTCCCTCAGGTATGTACGCGCTCCTCTACACATTTTGTGGTTGGTCGTGTGCATTACTTCCCGGCCGCTCCTTGGGCCGTATTCGTGGTTTTCCTTACCTAATTCAGTTTTTCCTCCCCCATGCTTCACTTTTTTGTATGAGTCAGTGCTTCTTGATTATCCTGTTTGGTTCTCCGGTGGACCTCTGTCCATGTTCCACGTCCTGCTTTTGGACTTCTCTGGTGTTCCATTGTGGTACCGAGTTCCTGCGATTTCTGTGTGGTTTTCTGCAGGCTTCGGGTTGCGCTGTCTGTGGGGAAGGTGGGGGTGGACTTTTCGGTCTGCCGCTCCTGCCTTCCTGGTTCCTTTTCTTGAAACCGGGTTTGCTGGGTTCCGGTCCTGGTGTCGGTTTTTCTTTGTTCCTTTTCCGGACCGGGTGTGTTTGTTTTCCTGTGGTTCTCGTCCTCAGTAGTTCTCCTCTTGGATGCCTCGGGGATGCGTGTATCATTCTTCCCTGCTGGAGCTGGTTCTGTTGCTCCTTTGGGTTGCGGGGTCGCTGTTTTTAGATTCGCGTTTTGCGCTTTCGATTGTGGTGTTTGTTTCTCGTCGTTTGTGTCGGCACAGGTGGGTTCGTTATTGGTCTCCCACCTGCATGTTTCATCTAGGGGGCGGTGTTTGGTTTTCCTATCATTGCGAAAGGTCCTTCGGTCTTTGATAGGGTTGGTTTGTCTTCTCTTCGGGGTTGTTCTGGGACCGTTGTCTGGGATTGTCCTGTCACCTCATGTTGGGTGGTGCTGGCAGCGCCGCTCCTGCTTACGTTCAGTGTTGCAGTTCCTTCTGCTCCATTCCACTTGCTGTCCTGGGCGTTGTTCCCCTCTGGCCGGCTCTTGAGTTTTGGGGCCGTCCTGGTCATTGGCCTGGGTGGTCTTTTTCTTCTCGTTTTGGTCTTTGTTTTGTCTCTGGTTTTGGTTGTTCAGTTAGGATGTGTGGTATCCGCCTCCCGGTTCCTTCCCTGTTTTACTTATCTTTCGGTAAGGTAGCTCCAGGGAGCCGACGGGGCTCCCCCCAGAAAACCAGCGTTGAATTTAATGAAATGCCATTTTCTGGGTGAGTCCCGGAGGCTCCCCGGCATCCCTCCCTCCCTCCGGTCGGCGGCGTTTTCGTGTATTTTGACATCCAGCCTAAGAACTGCCAGTTGGATCGCTGGCGTGGAGGGTCTGGGGCTCCCCCTTCCCCCTCTCGGGGAGGGGGGAGGGGTTGTGCAGACGGTTGCGCGGCGACGTGATGACGTCATGCTAGTTTGATAATTTTGTTTGGGGAGTTCTGTCCACTTGTTCGGCTTTTGGTAGCAATATTTTCACCAGAATAGGGGTTTGTTTTGGGCGCCTACCTTTCTGGATGCCTGTCCTGGTCGATGGCAGACATAGAATGCTCCCAATCACAAAGGGGTTTCTATAGGCCATTGCTCCTCGTGCCTCAGAGAGGCACGAGGAGCCAGGTTCTGGCTCGTGGTCCCCGGTAGGCAAGAACTCCTAGCACTTTGACTGATGCCAGAAAGTTATACATATCCATTCAGCCTGGATAGCTCCGGGGAGCCTCCGGGACTCACCCAGAAAATGGCGTTTCATTACATTCAACGCTGGTTTTTTTTTTGGGGGGGTCATCTTTTGCGGGTAATATAGGCCTAAACCTGAAATACACTTCTAAATGTTTGGGGTCAACTTATGCGCAGGATCAACTTGTATGCCGGCTTATATGGTATTAATACAGTGGAACTTCAGTGTACTATTGCCTCAAAGTGCAAATTTTTTGGTGTACGATGTAGATTCCATCATCAAATCTGCCCCAGTATATAACGTTTGTTTCGGAATACGAAGTGCTTGTTCAGTATCCACTCGATTTAATTAATGACCTATATGGGGTCATTAAATTCTAGGCTCTGCTATTATCTGGAGGGTTTAAAATGTCTATTAACTTTTTAGTCATATTTCGAAGGGCAACAGGATGGATGGTGAGGAGACTAAATGGATGGGTGGATGGATTTAGGGGGTCTGACAGCTAAGTGGACAGCGCTCGGGATTCAAGGTTCTAAGATTCCAAGTTCAATCCCTGGCGGAGGCAGAAACAAATGGGCAGAGTTTCTTCTACCCTGATGCACCTGTTCACCTAGCAGTAAATAGGTACCTGGGAGTTAGACAGCTTCTATGGGCTTCTTCCTGGGGATGTGTCACAAAGAGGAGGCTTGGTCGAGGATTGGACCGCGGGGGATGCTAAGCCCGGGAGCTGTCCGCTGGGGAGCCGGTCGGCCGAGTGGACAGCACACTGGACTTGTGATCCTGTGGTCCCGGGTTCGATCCCGGGCGCTGGTGAGAAAACAATGGGCAGAGTTTCTTTCACCCTATGCCCCTGTTACCTAGCAGTAAAATAGGTACCTGGGTGTTAGTCAGCTGTCACGGGCTGCTTCCTGGGGGTGGAGGCCTGGTCGAGGAACGGGCCGCGGGGACACTAAAGCTCCGAAATCATCTCAAGATAACCTCAAGCCCCAAAATCATCTCAAGATAACCTCAAGATATGATTGGGGACTAGATAGATGGATGGTGAGGGGGATCAGATGGATGGCAGGGGAGTGGGAGGGGGGTGGGGGGAGGGGGGAAGACAGATGGGAGTGGTAATGATGTGTGCAGGTGCGCAATAGAGTGAGATGCTTAGCAGAATGGGTGTAGTGGTGCCTGCATGCCCATGGGCACATGGGCATGTAGGCAGCAGAATGGGCTGGTGGCAAATGGTAGACTAAGGAGGTGGGTGGCAGGGAGGGCATAGTGGATGGGTAGCAGGGTGGTCAGGAGACAGAGTGGGAGGCAGGTGAGTAGCAGGACAGTTGGCAGAGTGGATGGGTGGGTAGCAGTGAGCAGGCAGGCGGTGGCGTGAGATGGGTTGCTGCAGTGGGTGAGCTTCCAACTAGGACTAACAGGAGCTGATCAACCCTGGTCCCTCCCCCATCCCCTGTCCTCCTGCTACCTCCATCCCCCCATCCCCTGTCCTCCTGCTACCCCATCCCACACACCGAACTCTCCCCGCTACCTCCATCCCGCACACTGGGCTTTTCCCGCTACCCCCATCCCGCACATCGGACCCTGAGTGCCTGACAAACTCTTATTGTTTACTTACTGACTGGTTGCAACTGTGAAAGCCTGACAGACTGTTAATGCCTGATTGACTGTGAATACTTGATTGACTGGAAATGCCTGATTGACCGGAAATGCCTGACCAGGTTGCTTCCACAACTGTGAATATTTGGCTGCCTTTGGTTATGACTGCCTGTGAATGCTTAACTGACTTGGAATGCTTGCCAGACTGTAACTTGTTGTGACTGTAAATGCCTAATTGGTTGCTGCCACAACTGTGAATGCTTGACTGCCTTCGGTTATGACTGCCTTTGGTTATGACTGCCTTTGTTTATGACTGCCTTTAGTTATTTATGACTGCCTGAGACTAGTCTTGACTGTGAATGCTTGACTGTGAATGCTGACTGACTTGTTTTGACTGTAAATGACTGGTCTGGCTGGCTGCTACATAATAGAGGCATGTGAAATGTCTGAAAGGAAAATCTGGAACGAGTTAAAGCAGATATGAAAGCATTTAAGGCAAGTAGGGGAATGGTCTGATGTTATGATGGAAAGGGGTGCTCCTTTTAAACATTCACCTCCTCCTCCCTCCCTTGTCACCAACGTGTCCCCATCCTGCCCCATACACCAACACCGCTCCTCCCTCCCTCCTCACCGTTTCCTATATGCCAACAAGTGTCCTCAGTAAAGGTAAAATGCAGTTAAATGTTCACTTATTTTATTTACAGTTTATATTTATACCTGATTGTTTTGTGTGTTTTGTATGAAAAATATGAGTAGTACTGTATTCTGTATAAAATGTACTTTTAAGTTAATATTTTTAGGGGTGTGGAACAGATTAATTCAACTTACATTATTTCTTATAGGAAAATTTGATTCAGTGTATGATCCTTATCTTGGAACAGATTAAATTCGTTGACTGAAGTTCCACTGTAGTGTATAATGGAAACTGCTCTGCTTACGAATATTTATGCCTACAACATAGTAATTATTGTTTGCAGAGTGTAAATGCAGCTCATCCTTCAGGCATCACTTCTCACACGGAGCTGTTGATTCCCGCTCATCTCTCCACAGAAGCTGCCTCCCTCCTCTCACAGGTACAATCTATCTACAGGCTGTTATTGTTTTCAGAGTGAATTATGTGAAAAGTCAGATTTCTGGTTCTAAAGTAAACTTTAACCCCCACTGCACAACACACAAAGGGATGTTCTTGGTAAATATCTGCAAACTTAGTGACATAATCAGGGATGTTTTTAAGTGCAGTGCAAGATTTTAAATTCCTGTAGGTACACAGGACTCACATCTGCTTCCTCAGGCCTCCAGTAAACAGAAGCCATCTTGGAAAAAACTATGGGCACCCCCTCCTGGGTGTTAGGGGGCCTCAGTACCGAGAGAACAACCATGAGTGGTGTATGTAACAGCAGCAGCTCACAGCACTGCCATGTATATCATGCCCATAGCATAATTTAATAGTGATGAAAATAAATAAGTTACTGCAAATTTAAAATGATAGTGTCATAGTAGATCTTGTGATAAAAACCATATACAGAGTTCAGAGATCAGTGAACCCAGTGCTGGTTATGATGTTTACAGCACAAGGCAGACATCCTTAGCATACAGCTGCTGTTTGATGCATCTACTCATCATGAAATGGGACCTCATCTTCCTTTAGTAAATAAATTTAACCCCTGGGCTACTCTTGTGATTATAGCCAGAAAACGCCCGGCACAAGAAATAACAAAAATTAAAAAAAAAAAATTGTCTTATAAAAATGTTGAATTGTGTTCCCTGCCTACAGAGAGGGGGGGATCGTAGGTGATATATTTTGGGCACAATAGGGTGAGGAAGTCTGGCAAAACTGAGGCGTTGACAGAGCAATCGTTCAAGTGGTTAACTCCGCCCGAGCTGTCAGGCAGGAGTTTACCACAAAGATATTGTTACCTAATTATTTCAATGTTTCTGATTGATTTTTTTGAGTTTTCTGTGGGAAGCCCCTATGGCTCCCTGGAGCTTATCGGGCTAATGTATGTTATATTAGACCGGAACATTAGCTAAGGAGTTCAGACCTACCAGGGACCAGCGCCAGAACCTGGCCCCTTCAAAGAGGTTTCGGGGAGCAATGGCACTGGAAAATCCTATTGTGGTTGGGGTTTTCCTTATCTGCCATCGACCGGGGTCAGGCACCCAGAAAGGTAGGTATGACAAAACAAACCCCACATAGTAAAAAACTACAACAAAAGCCGAACAGAGAGGTAGAAACTCCCTACAATCCCAAGGAAACAAGCAAACATCACACTTTACTGCCGCGCGGATCGTCCGCGCAGCCCTCCCCACCCCGAGAGGGGAAGGGGGGAGCCCCGGACCTACCACGCCGGCTGCCAAGCTTTAGTTCGTAAGCTAATGTCAACCAGGATAGACGCTTCTCTGGCCTCAGTTTCCTAGGCGGTGTTTGCTTTGTGTGGCGTTCACTGCCGTGTGTAGTGTTGTGTGGTGGCCAGGAGTACCTCATCAGTGCCGGGGCTGCATGCGCTTAGTGGCTGACTTCCCTAAGTGCCCTGTGAGTACTGCCCCTGCGTGTCAGGGTTATCTTCCCTGGGGCGTTCGGGAACCGCCAAACAGACCAAACCGTATGGGTGGTGGTATTTTCCTCCTAACACAGAGTAACATGACATGTAAACCTGTAACGCTTACACATTTTGTAAATGGTAAGCTAGAAATTTTAGCATGCCTAATACCCTACAATGGTACACACATATCCTTTCTGGGTATATACAACCCTGGTGGCACAATAAATTTAAATGAACTAAAATTCTATCTAAACCAATTACGGCAACCGATCATTGTTACAGGTGATCTCAATGCAAACCACCCCACATGGAGTAGAGGTACCCAAAATACTGCAGGCACCGATTTATATAACTACTTAGACACTACACCATATATTCTTCTTTCGCCGCCGCCCTACCTTGCAACCTACTTTAACTACAGAACCAATTATGAAGCCTCATTGGACATCTGCTTTGACTCTGCACACTTTCAACAAGAACTACAGTTTCATACTGGACCAGATATTGGAAGTGACCACAAACCCCTCATTATAAAATTTACTAACTTTCAGCCAGCAACCCACCCCCTAACGCTCCCCAAGTGGAACATTAAGAAACTAGATAAGAAAAAATGGGCTTATATTGTCTGTCTCCCAGATACAGACGATGTAGACCCCAACACGCGACTGGCCACAATCACCTCGGCCATAAATTCTGCAGCCACCCAAATGCTCAAGAAAACTTCAGGACATAGGTCCAACAAACCACTTAAACCGTGGTGGAACGAGGAATGTGCACGAACAGTCGCTTTACGCCGACGAGCCATACAAAAACAAAGACGTCAACCCTCCCTACAGAACTGGGTTAATCTCCGGCGGGCTACAGCAGAAGCCAAAAAAACCATACTGTCAGCAAAGCGAGCATCATGGGCAAAATTTTGTGATAGCCTCACACCCACTACGCCACATTCAAAAGTCTGGGCTACATTTAACAGCATTAAAGGTCGCCCAACATTCCCTTCGTTCCCCCTGATGATCAATGGTTCACTCTGTCAAACACCTCAGGAGCGTGCAAATGTTCTTGCTGAATGTCTTAAAGTTACCCTCTCAACACCCTTCTTTCATGCCCAAGAACTCCCCCTCAGACAAGAAATTGACCGTGCCATACTGCTACCCATGCCCGGCGTCGACAATATATACACCTTAAGCGAGCTACAATTAGCCTTAACCCGCCTACCTCTTGGCAAGGCACCTGGAGAGGATGGAATTCCATATGAACTCATTAAACATCTCCCATCAACTGCACATAGTACTCTCCTAAACTATTACAACCTATGCTGGATTCACAGAAATATTCCCTCACAATGGCAGACCAGCATTATTCTTCCGTTCCTTAAACCAGGAAAAGACCCATCCCAACCTGCGTCATATAGACCTATTTCCCTACTATCATGTCTCAGTAAAGTCATGGAAAGACTACTCGCCTCCAATGGTACCTAGAATATAATAATATTATACCGTCACTCCAAGCTGGATTTCGACCGCAATGCTCCACACTCGATCAAATACTTTGCCTTGAACATGAAATCCGCACCTCCCTCAGAAGCAGCAAATTTTGTATTGTTCTCTACTTAGACCTCAAAGGAGCTTTTGATAGCATTCCTCATACTTGCCTCCTCGCAAAGCTTGCGCGTTTAGGCGTACAGGGAAGATTACTTTTATGGTTAAAATCCTATCTTACGAACAGGACCTCTAAAGTCTATATACAAGGTGAGTTTTCCGATGACATCCCAATACAAACGGGTGTCCCACAAGGCTCCATACTAAGCCCAACCCTTTTTGCTGCATTCTTAGCAGATTTGCCTAACACCCATCCTGTTAACCTCTCGGCGTACGCCGACGACTTAACACTGTATCATTCAGACAACGCCTTACCTAATACAGTCTCAACAATGCAAACAGCACTTGATCACCTCATAGATTGGACACAACAATGGGGCCTTCAAGTTAGTACTACCAAAACCTATTATCAAATTTTCACTAAAAAAAGACTTGTTCATCTACCCACCCTCACAATACACAACACTCCCATCCAACACGTACGAGAACATAAATACCTTGGCATGCACTTAGACTCGCTCTCACTTACCTGGAAAGCACACATTCAACACCTTAAACAGACGACACAACCCCGACTTGCCATACTGAAAGCCCTCACTGGCACCACCTGGGGAGCACACCATAAAATCCTGCTCCATTTCTATACAACCTACATTCGCAGCCAACTAGACTATTGTTGCCAAGCATATGCGTCGGCTGCGCCTACTAACCTACAGAGCCTAGAGGTCATCCAAAACAATGCCATGCGACTTATATGTGGCGCAATGCGTTCCACTCCTATCCTCGGACTTTACGGGGAAACGGGCCTCACAAGCCTAGCCACCAGACGAGACATAATGTGTGCCAACTATCTGTCACTCTGTACCACTGCTCACCAGACACACCCATACAGATAAAAAATTAACCCAACAGTTAACCCACATAACCCCCGCTTCCCAACCAATCACTCACAACCTTTCCTCACACGGGCTACAAATAACCTCAATATAGACCTCTCTCTACTCCAAAACTCGGAAACCCAACTTACTGTTCCCCCTATTCCACCCTGGCTTTATACAACTCCTAACTCCTAATACAGCAATACAACTTTAAGACAACATTCCAAAGTCTGCACCAAACTCAGCCATAGCCTCAGTCTTTCTCTCAACAATGAAAAATTGCTACCCAAATACCACAGCGATTTATACAGATGGATCTCGCATCATCATGAACAATGTACCCTCGGTCACTAGCGCTGTATGGATACCGGAATACCATCTCAAGCAGGGATGGCGGTTACCAAACCAACTATCTGTTTTCACAGCTGAATTATATGCCTTATATCAAGCTCTCCAAATAATCACAACATTACCAATCGGGACATATACAATCTGCAGTGACTCCAAGAGTGCGATTCAAGCAATTACGTACTCTTCAAAAATGTGCAAGGAGTTTGTTTACCCATGTCTTCAACTTCTTCATGAACATCGTTTGAACGGTTATGATACCTCTATCCAATGGGTCCCAGCGCATTGTGGTATTCTCCATAATGAACTAGTAGATCAACTAGCCAAAGCAATGCACAACACACCTCACATTACCCGTCATCCAATTCCTCATGTTGCACGTAAAGGAGCCTTCAAAAATACCATCACCCAAGATTTTGCGACGAAATGGAAAACGTCATGCTCACCTTTGTACTACGGGTCCATTAAAAAGAAATGGGAAACTTGGAAACATGTCAGATATAAAAGCAGAGAAATTGATATAGCGATGACCAGATTAAGGCTGGGACAGACCAAACTAGCAGCACACAGCTCTAAGTACAGAGCAGACATCAACGAACTCTGCATCCACTGTCAGGTGCCTGAAACAATCGAACACTATCTCCTACATTGCTTCCGACACTATAGTGCCAGAGTAAATTTCAAACAAGTACTTATCTCACTTAAAATACCCTTTACCATCGAGCATATATTAGGAGGCGGTGACCACTCGTTACAAGAAAAATACCAAATAGTCAAAGCACTGGCTAAATATCTCCAATCGACCAACAAATTGGGTCACATCTGACCCGCGCCACATTTATACCTGGCGCCACCAACAGCTAAACACAGAAAACAACTGCCTCGTCGCAACACCAAGGATCAGCTGACGCCATAAACACAACACACCGCCCTACGGTGCGGCAAGTCTCCCTCTAACATACACCTCTGTTCTAGTCGCCGCTCCTCTGTCTACAGCACAACGCAACAAGCACTTTTAAAACTCTTATCATCTTCAACATAAACGCCTCTACCAACATCTGTACTGGTGCAGTCATCGGGAGGACAAACCCTTCATGCAAACTGCACCTACTATCAAGAAGAAGAAGAAGAAGAGCTTCTTGGGTGAGTTTTCACCTTTTTTCAGGGGTTTTATTCTCATGTTGTCGTTTCTCTGCTTTTCTGGTGTTTTCTGCCCGTTTCCTGTTCCTCTGGGAACGTTTTGAGTGTTGATTTTACACAGGGTTTCCAATTTTGTCTGTTTTGGGTCTTGACCTTTGAGTTTGGGCTCAGTGTCCCTGGCTGTTATGCTTGCTCCCATACCTTGTCCCTCGGTTTTCGGTCTGTTATGACCGTTTCCCAGGGAGTTCTGTCTGGGGGCTGTGCTTTGCATTCCTGTGGTGTTTCTCCGCCGGCAAAATGTGGTGGTTTGGCCTCCCCCTGGTTCGATTCCGGGTTCCTTTGGGTTCTTTGGTTTCGTTCCGGAGGTTTCTTCTTCTTGGGCCCCCTTTGTGGGTTCAGGGGGCTTTGTTTCCTCGTGTGTAACCCGGTTTCTGCCTTCTGGAGTTCCGGGGTTTTCCTGGCTTGCAGACTGATCTTTTTGGGTCTTGGCACGTGTTGTGGTCGTGCTGGGACTTTGAGGTTTTGTAGTCGAGGTGGGCCTTTTGATGCAGTTTTGTGCCTTCTTTGCCTGGCCGGCGTGTGCTCTGCCCACTGGTCGGCGGCTTGTAATATTCTTTTAAAGTGTATGTGTGTGTGTACGTATGTACATGTGTACACTGTATGTGTGCACATGTATATGTGCATATGCACGTGTGTGTAACATACCTTGTGTGTATGTGTATGTGTATATACATGATATGTATATATGTGTATGTGTACTTTTTCTTTCAGACGGGGCTCAGTTCCCTTCTCTGTTGACAGGGCGCTGGGGGAGCAGCTTGCTCTGTTGACTCTCGTATGGTCCCACTGTTGGTGGGTGCTTTTGGTTGTCTTCCGGCCTCTGGTGGCGGCGGTGGACAGCTTCTCCTCCTTTGGGGGGGTTCAGAGCTGGCGGGGTGGGCTTCTTCCCCTGCGCTTCGTCATGTCATCTTGGTGGGTGCGTTGGGCGTGGTCGATCCGCCCCATCCTTCTGGGGTTCCCGTCTGCTCTTTGCAGACATGGGCCTTTCGAACTTGTGGTTCTTCGGGACTTCTTCAGTCTGCGCCCTGGTTTCTATGGCCTCCTCGGAGGACTGTTGTCTCCTGTCCGGCTTCTGTTGGGGCCGGGTGCCTGGATGGTGGCCCTGGACCTCCAGGTCAATTATTGGCACTTGGTGTATTTTTGTATCTTTACTGGATCTTGGTGCCCTGTCTGAGTCAGCTTGAGATTCTGTGTCTGGCCTACCTCGACGACTGGCTGGTGTGGGCGCCCAGTCGGTCCGCTTGTCTGCTCGCCAGGGGTGTGGTTCTTTCCAGATTGCCGGGTTTGGTTTCCTGGTGATCTGGAGGCCTTTCCATCTGTTTCCGTCCCGGGTTCGGACCTGGGCCTTGTTTAGGGCAATTGAGCCACTCCTTGTCTTTCCCTCCAGAAGTGTTACTGCGGGTGTGGTCCCGCCTTCGGCTGTTCATGAGGGGGTCCCGGGTTGCTCGAGCGGTTGTGCGGGAGTCTGAACTTCGACGTGCTGGTCTGCCCGCGGGGTCGGGTTTGGCTTCGGCGTCTGTTTAGTTCCTTCAGAGACTCCCCTTCCGCCTCTTGCAATCGTTGGGTTTGTTCCTCCGGGGATCTTGTGTTGGTGCTGCGTCATCAGCTTCCTTTTTGGGGTTTTCAGGGTTCCGTACCTTGGCGCCTCCCCGAGCCTTCGCTCGATGTATTCACGGACGGGTCATCTCTCAGCTGGGGCTTTGTGACCAGTGCTCACCAGGTCGGCCCGGGATGGTGGAGTCTGTCCGTCCATCGGGCTCACAGCACGATTCGGGAGTTCGTGGCTTTGTGGTTTGCGCTTTGGAGGGTTTGGGTCACTCAGTGACCCAAAAATAAGAAATATTGCCGGAACAACCGTGGACATCTTCAAGAGGAAACTAGATTTATTCCTCCAAGGAGTGCCGGGCTGTGGTGGGTATGTGGGCCTGCGGGCCGCTCCAAGCAACAGCCTAGTGGACCAAACTCTCACAAGTCAAGCCTGGCCTCGGGCCGGGCTTGGGGAGTAGAAGAACTCCCAGAACCCCATCAACCAGGTATCAACCAGGTATTAACCAGGTATTAACCAGGTGCTCTACCATTCAGCTCCATTTGGACTGTTCGCTGGCAGTTCTTGCCGGAACCACAGGGTTTCTCTTAGGTGTTGACCTTTGGGGTTGGTTCCTTAGAGTGGCTCATTTGCTGGATTCTCGGGGTTTGGCTAACCGTGAGGTTCATGTCCGGGGTGTGTCCTGCGTCCTGGCGGACAGCTGTCTCGGTTCATTCCTCTGTTCGCTGATTGGCCAGTCGTCGCCGACTCGTTTCGTTAGCTCTGCCGGACGTATGGACTCCTGGCCATGGACGTCTTCGAGTCGGCGTGGTCTAGGCGTCACCCATTTTATGTGGCGCCCTTACCCACCTGCGAGGCGTTCACATTGGATGCTTTTCAGCAGGACTGGTCAAGGTGGGGGTACCTGTTCCTCTTCTCCCGGTCCAGCTGTTGCTTCGGGTTCTGGCTCAGTTGCAGCCCGTTCCTACGAGAGCAGTCTTTATGGTTCCTTGGTGGCCGGCCCAGCTTTCTTTTCAGACGCTGCTTGATAGGTGTCCGAACCCGGGGCGTTTTCCCGCGGCTCCGCCTCTTTCGGCAGGTTGGATCGGTCCTGTATGTGACTGGTTCGGCCTTCTCCTAGCTCTTCACGTCTGGTATTTTGATGCGGGTATCACCATCTCTGTGGTGTTCAGGTGGCCTTGTTGACTGTGTCCCACCTTCAAGCTTTGTCTTGGCGACAGTATGACGTTCCTGGTGCCTCGTTTTGTGCGGCGCTGGCGGAGCCGCTCCGGCTTGCGTTTTGTGCTCCTTCTCATGTTTTGTTTCACCTCTGGCCTGCTCATGCGTCACCTGCGCCGTCCTGGTCCTTGATCTGTGTGCCTTCTTATCTTCTCCTCAGTTTGTGGTTGCCCCTTCGGTACAGGTTTTTGCTCTTTGGTACTGGTGGTAGATTTGTACATGTGCAGCCTTTCTCCGTCCTGGCAACGGTCGAGATGGTTGGTTTCCGGAGGGGTTCTTGGGTTATTGATGCTTGATTGGTTTGGCCGGGGGTGCGTCCTGTGTTGTCTGGTTGTGCTTTTTGCTGTTACCTGCGTACCGTGTCTGGGGATGCGCTTTGGTTGATCCGGTTCCCCTCATTCCCTGTTTCAGGGCTCGGGTCTCCCAGGTCGTCCGCAGAGTTTTTCAGTTTTCCAGTCTGCGGTCTGTCTTTGCGCCTGTGCTGTTTGGACGTTTGCAGCTTTTGCTGCTGTGTTGGTGACGTCTAGGGCTCAGTTCGGGCGCAGGGAATTGAGGGTCGCACAGTTTCTTGGCCACCCATTCTTTATGCGCGTCTGCTTCTGTGCGTTCTTGTTGCCTTGGGTCGCAGGTTGCATCCTGTTGTCTCGGCTTCGTGTTGTGGAGTTTGTGGCGGCCGCTACCCGGGTTAGCCCTTTCTTTTCCTTCTCTTTGGGAATGAAGCTCCAGGGAGCCATAGGGGCTTCCCGCAGAAAACCAGCGTTGAATGTAATGAAACGCCATTTTCTGGGTGATCCCTGGAGGCTCCCTGGCAACCCTCCCTCCTACCGGTCGGCAGCTTTTTCGCATTGGTTGAAGTTTAGCTTCCGAACTGAAGCTTGGCAGCCTGCGCGGTAGGTCCGGGCTCCCCCCTCCCCCTCTCGTGGCGGGGAGGGCTGCGCGGATGATCGGCGCGGCAGTAAAGTGTGATGTTTGCTTGTTTCCTTTTGATTGTAGGGAGTTTCTACCTCTCTGTTCGTTTTTTTGTTTTAGTTTTTTACCATGTGGGGTTTGTTTTGTCATGCCTACCTTTCTGGGTGCCTAACCCCGGTCGATGGTAGAGAAGGAAAACCCCAACCACAAAGGGGTTTTCCAGGGCCATTGCTCCCTGAAACCTCTCTGAAGGGGCCCAGGGCCATTGCTCCCTGAAACCTCTCTGAAGGGGCCAGCTTCTGGCGCTGGTCCCTGGTAGGTCTGAACTCCTTAGCTAATGTCCTGGTCTAATATACCAAACATTAGCCCGATAAGCTCCAGGGAGCCTCCGGGGCTCGCCCAGAAAATGGCGTTTCATTACATTCAATGCTGGTATTTTTGCTAGACTTCCCTATCCTATAGCGGCTAAAATATGCCATTTACATTTTTTTTGTTATTTTTTCTGTGATCAGAGAACGAAAATGAACACTTCTATAAGACGAAGGAATTTTTTGGAATTTATTTTTTTGTTGCGCCTGCGGGTGTTAAATCCATTTGGGCCCCTAGCGGTTTAAGAGTTAAGGGCTAAGGGTGGCACCCCGACCTTGAACAGATGTATCCAATCCCATGCATGCATGTTAGATTATTTTTTACTAATTTGTTTGCCATAGCAGTTATACCAGTTTGGTCAATCTTTTGAGCATATATTATATACTTACAGCTTTTGTGCGCACACCCTACTGGTCGTCTGGGAGGTGGAGGTGCTGGGGCCCAGGAGATTAAGGACCACGCCTTCTTTACGGGTATAGAGTGGACAGAGTAGGCAGTCTGTAATAATTATAACTAGTATAGTGATAACGTTAGCCCAATCGGTTTAAGGTTCTTTATTGTAGATTTTGTTACAATTTTTGGGGCGGAGTCCCGTCGGCTCCCCGGAGCTAACGAGGTTGATATGTAACTGTTAGCTTTCTGGCATCAAAGTGCATTGAGTTCTTGTAACCGGGGACCACGAGCCAGAACCTGGCCCCCTCAGACAGGCACGAGGAGCAATGGCCTATAGAAACCCCCATGTGGTTGGAAGCATTCTGTGTCTACCATCGACCGGGTCTGGCACCCAGAAAGGTAGGCACCCCAAAACAAATCCCTATTCTGGTGAAAATATTACTACCAAAAGCCGAACGAGTGGACAGAACTCCCCAAATGAAAGCTATCAAACTAGCATGACGTCATCACGTTGCCATGCCGCCATCTGTGCAACCCCCACTCCCCGGGAGGGGGAAAGGGGTGTCCCAGACCCCTGTGCCGGCAACCCAACCAGCAGTTCTTGGCTGATGTGATACTGGCAGGTTTGGTGCCTCTGGCTCCTGCTTTGATTTCAGTTTCTGTGCTTTGTGGCGTGGGCTGTCTCTACAGGTAGTGTGTGAGCCATGAGTAAAATTCTACGGTACTAGGGCTGCATGTGCCTAGGGTTTCCTTCCCTGGGTGCCCCTGTAAGTACTGCCCTTCATCTTCCACAAATCTCCTTGGAATCTACTGTATCTCCGCTGTGTCTTTTACTGCTCGATATTTGGCCACCCTTGAAGTTAGCTGGAGTTTCTGTTGTCCTTGTTTGCCCCAGGGTAGGAGGTAGTCTTCATCACTGATAGGGGCACAGGGTACTGCACAGCTGGTTCTCACCTCTTATAGCAGCCGGCTCTGTTCCACCTGGGTACGTTGTCCTCTTGCAGTTTTTTTTTGTTTTTGTTTTTCTACCTGGTGGGGGTCTGCCTTTGCTTGGTTGCCCCCTGTCTGTGGGGGGTCTTTCATTAAACAATTCTGTGTTCTTGGTTGTACTCCCTGAAAGAGGGGTAGGCCCCTGTGAGTGGACACCTCATGGGGGGTTCAGCTTTTAGAAGTTTGTTTGGTAGTTTTGGACGCCGGTTCGTAGTACCCTGCCTGGACTTCCCTTAGCGTTTTGCGAAGGCTAAGGGCCCTTGGAAACCTCGCGGGGACTCCGTGATCGAATGGATGTGACCCTGGAGTCCCCTCTCACTTTGTGCAAGGTTGATGGTTGCTCTGTCCCCTTGTCTCAGGGTAACATTCACTTATCCATTCAGAGGTTGTGCCTCTGCCATGCTGCCTGTAGGGTCGGTGGTTCTTTTGATCCGGAGTCATGCTATGTTGTTGTTCATGCATGCCTCTATTCACCCTCGCTATTGATCATGATCTACGAGTGCAGGCAGCAGCTGCGATGCATGCTCTGCTCTGTTGCTGCAATGCAATGAGCTGGTCGCTTCCCCGGGTGCCCCGAGACTGCCCTGTTTTGGTTTTTGGGACCCGGACTTTGGGGTGGGAGTTGCTTGGTCTTGGTACCTTCCACCCTTTCTTCCCCCTCTGTTGTGTTTTCCAGTCACCCCCCCCCCCCCATCCCTGGCTTCTGACTCCGATCCATCAGAGGGTTTGGGGGCGAGGCGGGGTCTAGATGGTGTTGAGACACGGGCGGTTTCAGGGGTGTCCCCTTTCAGGGTGGCGGCGGAGGCATTCGAGCCTGTTTCTCTGCCGATGCTTATGGGTCTGACCCGTGGGCTCCCTTCCTTAGTGTTTTTTCGGTTGTCCCGACTTTTTCTTGTGAGGCCATGGCTTTGGGGGGACGGCTTGGCTCCAGGTCCTCTAAGTGAGGTTCCCAGGGTGGGGAAGAGGGTTGATTTGGAGGCCTTAGGCCTCATTGGACCCCGCTTGGGTTTTTGTACCCTCGGAGCGAGGCTTGCTGTTACTCGGAGGGGGGGGGGGGGAATCTTACTATCCCTCCGCGTACGACTTGGGTTTGGCATCTACCTCTCCCGGTTTCGGTTCCGTGTTCCCGTGCGTTCTTCAGTCCGTCCTTCTAGAGGTTTTCGGCTTCCCACGCCCCTTCTCATGTGCTGGTAGTGTGGGTAGCCCTTGCGGCTACCTCCTGCGCTACCCGGATTATGCTTTCGTGTATGGATCTCCGTGTCGGTACTGGGTTCGTTATGAGTTTCGGAGTCGTCCTGGTTGGCAGACTGCCCTCTCTTTTCGTTGGAGCCTTGGCCCACGTTCTACCGGTCCCTGACGCTTTTGTGGGGAGAGGCTCAGACGGCATTGCAGGTTTTCCTGGGGGGGGGCAAATTTGAGCATCTCAATGCATGTTGTTTGATCCTGCCCTTCCGTGGGATGTTGGTGTGATGCAACTTCATGTTCAGGTTCCTTACCCTCGGCTGCCTTGATCGCGGAGGCCTTGCATGCACGTGGCCTGCTGGCTTTGGCTCTGCATTCTTCTCCCTCCTCGAATTGGTTTGAGTTGGATGTGTAGGTGCTTCTGGCCACCTCTGGCTTTGGTGCATTGCCCTCGGCGGTGCATGCATCGTCTGCATTGTTGACTATGTATGCCCACTCCTGCAGGATGTGGTTTTGCGTTTTTTTGCCTCTAGACTCGTGTGTCGGCAGGTGGTGCTTGCTTCTTTCTTCTTCGATTCCGCTTGGGCCCTGGCTCTTTTGTTGTCTTCGTCTTTTTGTCCGCTGCTGTTTGCAGAGTCTGCCATTATGCAGTATCTGCAGGCGGCTTTGGATAGTTGCCATTCTCTGTCCGTCTTTTCTGCTCTTTTGGCCCGCCTCTCAACTGTCAATCAACTGTTACTAACTACTAATTTTTTTGTTTCACACAGGTGCGTGCGTGCACACACACACACAATAAGAATTCCAGAGAACAACATAGAGCACATAGCGGTGTCTAGAGACGAAGTGGAAAAAATGCTGAAGGAGCTCAGTAAGAACAAAGCAGTTGGTCCAGATGGAGTTTCACCATGGTTCTGAGAGAATGTGCACCTGAGCTCAGTATTCCACTTCAACTGATTTTTCAGGCATCCCTGTTTACAGGAGTTTTAGCTGATGTGTGGAAAAAGGCTAACATAGTTCCAATCTACAAAAGTGGAAGCAGGGAAGACCCCCCTTAATTATAGACCTGTATCATTGACAAGTGTAATAGTCAAAATATTGGAAAAAATAATTAAAACTAAATGGGTAGAACACCTGGAGAGAAATGATATAATATCAGACAGACAGTATGGTTTTTGATCTGAAAGATCATGTGTATCGAATTTACTCAGTATCAATGATCGAGCAACAGAGATTTTATAGGAAAGAGATGGTTGGGTTGACTGTATCTAGACCTAAAAAAAGGCTTTCAACAGAGTTCCACATAAGAGGTTGTTCTGGAAACTGGAAAATATTGGAGGGGTGACAGGTAAGCTTCTAACATGGATGAAAATTTTTCTGACTGATAGAAAAATGAGGGCAGTGATCAGAGGCAATGTATCGGACTGGAGAAATGTCACAAGTGGAGTACCACAGGGTTCAGTTCTTGCACCAGTGATGTTTATTGTCTACATAAATGATTTACCAGTTGGTATACAGAATTATATGAATATGTTTTCTGATGATGCTAAGATAATAGGAAGGATAAGAAACTTAGATGATTGTCATGCCCTTCAAGATGACCTGGACAAAATAAGTACATGGAGCACCACTTGGCAAATGGAATTTAATGTTAATAAATGCCATGTTATGGAATGTGGAATAGGAGAACATAGACCTCACACAACCTATATATTATGTGAGAAATCTTTAAAGAATTCTGATAAAGAAAGAGATCTAGGGGTGGTTCTAGATAGAAAACTATCACCTGAGGACCACATAAAGAATATTGTGCGAGGAGCCTATGCCACGCTTTCTAACTTCAGAATTGCTTTTAAATACATGGATGTTTTGCAGTGTTTCTCGTGTAGCATGCGAGCGTTGCCGGTGTCGTCGGGAGCCGGGATATGTTCTCGAACAAAATACCTCATACTAAATATACTAAAGAAATTGTTCACGACTTTTGTTAGGCCAAAGCTAGAATATGCAGCGGTTGTGTGGTGCCCACATCTTAACACTTTTGCGCTATCCGGACGCATCGGCGCGTCCCGTTTCGTCTAACGCTAACGCATAGTGGACATAAAGTTGAGCCCTCTTTTAAAATATTTGTATAAAATTCAATTTTTATCCGATTTACTTTGGGTTTGTTTCAAACTGCGCGCTATGAGGCTCTCTTTCTCACCACTAGGCTGCATGGTACAATAAGTTCATGAAAGGTGTGGATAACTTCGATCAAATGGTATTTTGTCCCAAACGGGTTGCAGGTGGGTGACTTTAGCCGTTTATGCTGGTAATGCTTCCCCCATATCATGTATTATATGCATATGTCTGTTTAGGGAATTTTATTCCGATCAATATACAACCAAAAATAACTGTGTGCAACAAGTATAAACTTGACAAACATAACAAAAGTAAAAACATTTCGTGTGTGTTTGACGCTCACTGATATGTTCCAGCGTTGTTTTATATTTGGCGCTATTCTAACTTACGCTTTGTTGATATTTTTTACCTATGGGCACATAGAACATTCTATGGCGAACACATTGACACAAAAATGAATGACGTACATAGAAAATTAATGTCATGAGAGTGAAATAAGTATAAACTTTTAAAGCGCCGTGCGTCGTCCCGTCACCGATACCGGGTAACAATTTCACCACTTCCCACACTCTTGCGGGCGGGCCGCATCATTATTCTACGCTTATATTCATATCACCGTGTTGGGAATTTCATTGCGAGTCCATTGATACCAAAATTAACGCTGTAGAACAAGATTGGAGGTGATTACAATCCCAAGAGTAAAAACATTTTGTTGCTGATGGGCGCTCACGGCGAGTCATCTTCGTAGTTATTTATTTGGTGCTGGTATCCCTATACGTTTCGTGACTTTTTTTTACTGATGTTCTTCTAGAGAATTTTATTGCGAACACGTTGGTACCAAAATGAAATACGTAGCATGAGAACTAAGGTCAGAAGAGTAAAAAGAGTATACACATTTTTGTTTTTACGCTTAAGCGATAAAAACGCAGCGCGCACATTCGGTTGGCTGAGTGACCTTTGCGGAGAGCGCGAAAGTGTTAAGAAGCACATCAACAAACTGGAAAAGGTGCAAAGACATGCTACTAAGTGGCTACCAGAACTGAAGGGCAAGAGCTACGAGGAGAGGTTAGAAGCATTAAATATGCCAAAACTAGAAGACAGAAGAAAAAGAGGTGATATGATCACTACATACAAAATAGTAACAGGAATTGATAAAATCGATAGAGAAGATTTCCTGAGACCTGGAACTTTAAGAACAAGAGGTCATAGATTTAAATTAGCTAAACACAGATGCCAAAGAAATATAAGAAAATTCACTTTCACAAACAGAGTGGTAGACGGTTGGAACAAGTTAGGTGAGAAGGTGGTGGAGGCGAAGACTGTCAGTAGTTTCAAAGCGTTATATGACAAAAAGTGTTGGGAAGACAGGACACCACGAGCGTAGCTCTCATCCTGTAACTACACTTAGGTATTTACACTTAGGTAATTACACACACACACCCCAGGAAGCAGCTCCGTAACAGTTGTCTAACTCACAGGTACCTATTTACTGCTAGGTAACAGATGCATCAGGATGAAAGAAACTCTGCCCATTTTTTTCTGCCTGGTCTGGGAATCGAACCCGGGCTACAGGATTATGAGTCCTGCACGCTGTCCCAGTTAGCTACCAGACCCCTTAGACCAGACCACTGCGGTAAGCCAGTGGTGCCAGCTTTGGGCAGGTGCTGGCTTCGGTACTGTTTATTTTGGTCGACGCAGAGATCGCCCTGTACGCTGCTTGGGTTCTCGTAAGGTGCGTCGACCATTTTGCGGTTCGTCCCTTTAACGGGGCAATGGGGGGGAGGCTCGCTCTGTTCGTTCATGCCTGGTTCCATGATTTGTGGGCCTTTCGGGTTGTTTTGTGCGGCCTGCGGTGGCGTTGGGTGGCTCCTCCTCCTAAGGGGGGTTTGGGGCTGGTGGGGCAGGCCTCTTCTCCTGCGCCCTGTCAAGTCATCTTGCAGTGGGTTCGCTTGGGCGTGGTCGAAACAACCTCTTCTCTCAGGCGGGTTCCTGCCTGTTTCCGGTCCTGAAACGGGCCTGCGCACACTTCTAGTTCATCCTGGACTTGTCACGTTTGAACCCGTGGGTTAGTGCCTGTTCTTTCGGATGACTACTCTGTCCCTGGTCCGTCTTCTGTTGGGGCCGGGCGCTTGGATGACATCCCTGGACCTCGGGACGTGTCTTGGCACGTCCAAGTGCATTCGGGGTTCTAGGACTGGCTCGGTTTTATTGTGAGGCATCAAGGTTGCCACATTTGTTGCCTTCCATTCTGCTTGAATCTGGCACCTTGTGTTTTTCACACACCTTACTCAGGTCATGGTGGCCCACCCGCATCTGTTCGGTGTTCGGGTTCTAGCCTTCTTCGACAACTGGCTGGTTTGGGCTTCCCGCCAGTCAATGTGTCTGCTCACCAGGGATTTGTGTTTTTCCTAGCTCGCCGTGTTTGGTTTCCTGGAGACCTGGCAGATGTCCGATCTGGTTCTTCGGGGACGTCCCTTCCGGCTCTTGCGATTGCTGGGTTCGGTCTCGGGGCTTTTCATTCGATTGCTGGGTTCGGTCTCGGGGCTTTTCATCGATTGCTGCCTTGCCGGGTTCCTCTTGGGTCTTTCGGGGTTCTGTGCCTTGGCGCCTACCTGAGCCCTCACTCGTCTTCACTGCCACGTCGTCTCCTGGCTCAGGCTTTGTGGCCTGTGCTCACCTGGCTGGCCAGGGACTGTGGGGGTTGGTTCTTCCGTCTCGCTCACAGTGCAATGCGGGTGCAATGCTATGTGAATGTCGCCCCGGGGAATTCAGGTCACTTGTGGATCATCGTGCCGGTTTCTTTCGGATTGTTCCTTGGTGGTTCTTTACCTGACCCATGGGGGTTCCGTGCGGTCCTTGGCTCTTTGGGACTGGTCACTTCGGGTGACTTGTCTGCTGAGTTCTCGGGATTTGGCTCTCCTGGCGGTTCCCAAGGTCCTGGCTCGCTTGGAGACTTACCAAGGAAGAGTTGTCCTTCTGGCTCCTTGATAGCTGGCCCAGCCTTAGTTTCTGGCACTGCTTGCTCAGTGTCTGAACACATGGGTCTTCCCGCGGCTCCACCTCTTTCTCCAGATCGGTCTGGCCCAGTACAAGGCTGATTCGTTCTTCTCCTTGTGTCTTTGCATCTGGACTTTTTGTCCCTCCTTTCTTGTCACTTGTATGGGTGCAGGTGGCTTTGTTGTTAGTCTCCCACTTGCGGGCTTCGTCTCAGCAGCAGCATGAAGTTCCTGACGGTCCTTCCAGTTCCTATCACTGCGCAACCCGTTCTCGCAAATTCGTAAAGTCAATATTGACTTATTAACTACGTGCATAGGTGATATACTAAACATAATAGATACCCTTAAAAAGATTCATAGAAAACACCAACCTTACCTAACCTTGTTAGTATCTTAAGATAAGCATCTTATTGCTTCGTAATTACAATTATTACTTAATCTATACCTATTATAGGTTAGGTAATAATTGTAATTACGAAGCAATAAGATACTTATCTTAACTTACTAAGTAGGTTAGGTAAGGTCGGTGTTTTCTATGAATCTTTTTAAGGGTATCTATTATGTTAAGTATGTCACCTATGCACATATTTAATAAGTCAATATTGACTTATTAAATTTGCGAGAACGGGTTGCACTGCGTAGGTGTACTTCGGTCTCTGATAGGGTTATCTTGTCCTTCGTTTTGTGGTTGTTTCAGGACCATCCTTTTATGCCGGATACTGTCGCCTCGTATCGTGCAGCGCTGGCAGAGCCGCTCTAGCTTGCATTCGGTATTGATGTCACTTCTGCCCCATTCCACCAGCTGTCTCATTTATTGTTTCACCTCCAGCCTGCTCATGGCCCCTCCAGTGCCGTTCTGGTTGTTGAACTGGGTGGTCTCTTCTCTCTTCCCCTCGGTTTGTCGTGGCCCCCACGGTTCAGGTTTGTTTTTTCAGGTATCTTTTTTTTTTTTTTTTTTTCCTGTTGGCGTTGGCCTCTGGGGGTCGGTTCTGGGAACTTCAGGCTCTAGTCTGGCACAGGAGTTTTTCTGCTCATTTGGTCCTGTTGGTTGTTCAGTTCATTTGCAGCAGTCTCCTTTTTTCTGGCAATGCATGGGTCTGCTGCTTCCCGGAGGGGGTCCTTGGGTTCTTGATGCTTGGTTGGTCAGGTCGGGGGTGCAATATGTGTTGTCTTCGGTTGCAGCTCTCTGCTGTTCTCTGCGCATCTTGGCCTCTATGGCCATGGAGCGCTTTCGATTCCCCAGGTTCCCTTCCTTCCTTCCTGTTCCGGGGTTCGTGTCTTCCGGGTTGTCTGTAGGATCCTTCCATTTGCCAGTTGTCTTGTTTTTGAGTTAGGGCATGTAGCGTCTGCCTCCCGGGTCCTTCCCTCTTTTCCTTACCTATATGCTGAGATAGCTCCAAGGAGCCAACGGGGCTTTCCCCAGAAAACCAGCGTTGAATGTAATGAAACGCCATTTTCTGGGTGAGACCCGGAGGCTTCCCGGCATTTCCGGTCGGCGGTGTTTTCGCGTGTTTCTAACATCCAGCTTAAGAACTACCAATTGGATCGCTGGCACGAGGGTCTGGGGCTCCCTTTTTCCACTCCCTGGGAGCGGGGCTTCAGCAGACAGCAACGTGATGACGCCATGCTAGTTTGCTAGTTTTCATTTGGGGAGTTCTGTCCACTCGTTTAGCTTTCGGTAGTAATATTTTCACCAGAATAGGGGTTTGTTTTGGGGTGCCTACCCTTCTGGACGCCCAGCCCGGTTAATGGCAGACATAGAATGGTTCACACGCTGGACCAAAGAGACAAAGCTCAACCTCCGCAAGCACAACTAGGTGAGTACACACATGTGCATTCTATAGGCCATTGCTCCTCGTGCCTTTCTGAGGGGGCCAGGTTCTGGCTAGTGGTTCCAGGTAGGCAAGAACGCCATGCAATTTGATGCCAGAAAGCTAATAGTTACATATCAAACTGGATAGCTCTGGGGAGCCTCCGGGTCTCACCCAGAAAATGGCATTTCATAACATTCAACGCTGTTTTTTTATTGTAAGAATTGCTAAATTATTTTATGTACTGTACAGTGTTAATTTGTACCTAAGTATAGTAATAATGTTATTGGCAGAACATATATTCTTGCTCCTTTGTAAAACAGACAGATTAACCACTGTGCTGCGCCAGCCGAGAAAACTCGTTTGCTCATTACAGCCCCAACCGAGAAAACACTATTTTAATTTTCGTACCCATTTGAAACGTGCATACGGTTGGGAAGGGGGGGGTGTTGGAACGAAATGGACTCTTGGGACCTCCAAGAGGATGGAGGTAGCCATCTTGGAAAAAATCCTAGAATGCCCTACGGCTGCTGGCTTGCTTAGTTCCCAGTGAGCAACCATGGGTGGAACACATGCCTCTGGCGCCTAAATACCTGTCCGACACGGTGTTGAAAGATCACTCTCTGTCGGTGAAATTTAGGCCTAGTTGTTTAAGGAACATAAGGGTCATAATTTTGATGAAGCTAGGCACAATTATGTCCTAACACAAGGGTCGGGTACCTGAATCTCTTCCAGAATACCTGAATCTCTTCCTGAATACCTGAATCTCTTCCTGAATACCTTACAAAGCGATCTTTTCAAGACAATCTTACAAATTGATCTTTTCCTATAATATTTTCAAGACTACTTTATACTTCACAAGCTTGGCTGCATACCACCTGCAGGTACTAAAGCCAAGGGTGTATGTGAGTGCATCATTTGCATGCACACAGAACGAAGAATCAGGAATCGAAAATCTGTTTATACCTGGTTCAACGAGAGCGAAATCGCACTGTGTACCATGGACTGCTTCTTTAATTATCACTCACTTCCAAAGTACTGAGTGGGTTACTGTATAAATAGTGTGTGAAACTGTACATAATGTAATATTAGTGAATTTTGAACAAGTAATATTGCGACAATAAACATTTATTGTGGACACATTACTGACATGTATCAATTTCAAGGAACATTATGAATGTTCTACTATATAAATATTGTAAAGATACCTAAATGCATCAGATATGATTATAAAATCATTATTAAGCATTGAAAATACATTGAAATATTATTTGTAAACATATTTGTGGCAACTCGCCAGGCTGCTTCCGTGTCTCTTCCTCCTTCCTCTTCCTTCCATGCGCTGCTTCCTTCTCTCTTCCTCTGGCGGCTCTTGCGCCTGCGGTCCCGCCTTCGCCCATTTCTGAGGGGTTCCCGGGTCACGAGGCGGTTGTTTGAGGGTTTGTGCGGGAGCCTGAACTTTGCCATGATGGTCTACCTGCCGGGTCGGGTGTGGCTTCGTCCACTGTTCTGGTTCCTTCGGGGCCTTTCTGCCTCTCTCGCAATCGTTGGATTCGACCTCTGGGGGCTTTGCGTCGGTTGCTGCGTCGCCGGCTTCCTCTTCGGGTTTTTCGGGGTTCGGTGCCTTGGCGCCTTCCCGAGCCCTTGCTCGATGTGTACACGGACGCGTCATCTCTTGGCTGGGGTTTTGTGACCAGTGCTCACCAGGCCGGCCATGGGCGGTGGGGTCCGTCCTTCCGTCGGGCTCACAGCACGGTGCGGGAGTTCGCGGCGGTGTGGATGTCTCTACGGAGGATTCGAATCGCTCGCGAATCGACGATCAGGCTCCATTCAGACTGCTCCCCGGTGGTTCATTGTTTGAACTGCGGGGGTTCGATGCGGTCCTTGGCTCTTTGGGGCTGGTCGCTTCGGGTGACTCGTCTGCTGAGTTCTCGGGGTTTGGCTCTCCTGGCGGTTCATGTCCGGGGAGTGTCCAACATCCTGGCGGACGGCCTGTCCAGGTTCCGTCCCCTTTCCACGGAGTGGACGGTCGATGCCGACTCCTTCAGTTGGCTGTGCCGGATGTTTGGGACCCCGGACGTGGATCTCTTCGCGTCGGCGTGGTCTAGACGTCTCCCGGTTTACGTGGCGCCCTTTCCCGACTGCGAAGCCATCGGGGTCGACGCCTTCAGGCAGGACTGGGCAAGGTGGGTGTACCTGTACCTCTTTCCCCCCGGTTCTGCTGTTGCTCCAGGTCCTGACTCACTTGGAGACTTATCGAGGTCGAGTTGTCCTTCTGGCTCCTTGGTGGCCGGCCCAGCCTTGGTTTCAGGCGCTGCTTGCTCGGTGTCCGAACCCGAGGGTCTTCCTGCGGCTTCCAGCCCTGTACTAGGCTGGTTCCATCTTCTCGAATCTTCACGTCTGGTGTTTTTGACTCGGGTTTATCATTCCTTGTATGGTGCGCAGGTGGCTTCTTTGTTGGTCTCCCACCTGCATGCTTCGTCTCAGTGACAGTATGAGGTTTCCTGGCGGTCCTTCCGATTTTTCCTATCACTGCGTCGGTGTTCTTCGGTCTCTGATAGGGTTGTTCTGTCCTTTCTCTCTTGGTTGTTTCAGGACCGTCATCTTATGCCAAATACTGTCGCTTCGTATTGTGCGGCTTTGGCAGAGCCGCTTCAGCTTGCTTTCGGTGTTGATGTTACTTCTGCCCCGTTTCGCAAGTTGTCTCGGGCGTTGTTTCACCTTCGGCCTGCTCATGCGCCGCCTGAGCCATCTTGGTCTTTGGACCACGTGCTCTTGTTTCGCTCTTTGTCTCGATTTGTTGTGGCCTCTTCCATTCGGGATTGCTTTTCTAAGGCTCTTTTCCTGTTGGCATTGGCCTCGGGGAGTCAGGTTGGCGAGCTTCATGCTCTCCTCCAGCGCCGAGGTTTCTGCTCTTTCGGTCCTGGTGGTCGCTGTGTTCGTTTGCAGCCGTCTCCCTCTTTTCTGGCGAAGAATGAGACAGCCCTCCCCGCCCCGAGAGGGGGAGGGGGGGAGCCCCGGACCTACCGCACCGGCTGCCCAGCTTCAGTTCGCAAGCTAACGTCAACCAGGATAGACGCTTCTCTGGCCTCAGTTTCCTAGGCGGTGTTTACCTTGTGTGGCGTTCACTGCCGTATGTTGTGTTGTGTGGTGGCCAGGAGTACCTCATCAGTGCCAGGGCTGCATGCGCTTAGTGGCTTCCTTCTTCCCTAAGCGCCCTGTGAGTACTGCCCCTGAGTGACAGGGTTATCTTCCCTGGGGCGTTCGGGAACCATTCCCGTAGAGGTTCTTGCTGCTCGACATTTGCCTCGCCCTTGTGGCCAGCTGGGGCTTGGGGCCCTTGTTTGGCCTTGGGTAGGGACTGGTATTGTGCTGGTTAGGGCGTCAAGGTGTTGCGCGACCTGCCACCTATGCAGTGACCGGCTCCTGTTGCCTCTGGGGACGGTGTACTTTTGTGGGGGTTTTCTTTTGTTTTTATTTTCATTTGCTTGGTGGGGGTCTGCCTAGTGTGGCTATAGTGCCACTGGTAGTGTTTGGTGGTCCTCTGCTAGGCCCCCCATGATTGTACATGACGCAGGGGTTTTCAGTGTTGTCATCTACCCCTTGTTCGTTTTGGGTGTTAACCAGTTAGCAACACCTTGCCCGGGATTCCTGTAGCAGTCAGCCTACAGGCCCTGAAAAACCCTGTCGGGGCTCAGTGGACCACTGGATGTGTCTTCCGGGTTCCATCCCGTCTTGTGCGGGATCGTTGGTTGCTGTGCCCTTGTCTCAGGGTGACGGTCTCCACTTTTACCTCCGTCATGCTGCCTGTTGGGTTACTGACACCTTGACCCTGAGTCTTGCGAGATGTTTTCTCTGCTTGTTCTCCAGTACAGGGGGTACCTCCGTTTAAGAGTTTAACCCATTCCTGGAGACAGCTCGTATTTCAAAAACTCGTAATTCGAAGCTAATTTTCCCATAAGAAATAATAGGAGATGAATTAATCCATTCCTGACTACCCAAAAACCTTACTTCAAACTAAATTTTATTCCTAATTCATCTAAATAAACCTACAAAACTATGTTCAAGTTATTACTTACCCTTGCTGATGAATGCTGTAGGCGTTTGGAAGATGGTGAGGAGGGGGGAGGAGGAGAGGTGTTACTGTTTGGAAGGGGAGTCCCCTTCCATTATAACATCAGGCAGTAAAGATTTTTCTGGTGTGCACTCTCTGGCATGTTTTGCCTGCATACCACTAGGTCCTGGTTGTGGCTCACTGCTTGATTTTCTCACAACAAATCTGTCCATGGAAGATTGTTTGTCCTTCTTCGCAAGATGTCTCTGTAGTGAGGCATCACATTGTCATTGAAAAGATTAATGCAATGCCCTACTACAGCTTTCTCTGGGTGAGTCTTTTCAATAAAAGTTTGCATTTCTTCCCACATCTGAAATCACTTCTTAATGTCTGCAGAAGGGAGTAGAAGAGTGGGGAGTAGAAGAACTCCCAGAACCCCATCAACCAGGTATCAACCAGGTAAAGGACATTCTGTACTGCCTCATCCTCCTCCACTGGATAAACATCCTCAGCTGGGTCTTCTTGCTGTTCCTTTTGAAGGGCTTGGAGTTCTTCGGTGGTCAGTTCTTCGTTATGTTCTTCCACCAACTCCTCCACATCATCACCATCCAATTCCAAGCCCATTTGCCAGCCCAGAGTAACAATTTCCTCAACAATAGGCACATCATTTACAGACTCAAACCCCCCTCAAAGTCTAATTCTGTTACACATTCAGGCCACAATTTTCTCCAGCCAGAGATCAGGGTTCTTTGAGTCACTTCTTGCCAGGTTTTGTCAACGAGTTTTAAAGCACTACAAATGTTAAATTGGTGTTTCCAGAACTCTTTGAGGGTGAGTTTTGTGGCTTCAGTCACTTCAAAACATTTCCAGAAAAGTGCCCTTTCATAAAGTTTCTTAAAATTCGCTATGATTTTCTGGTCCATAGGCTGAATTAGAGGAGTGGTGTTAGGAGGAAGGAACTTTACTGTGAGAAATTTACTGTGCAATAATTCATCTTCCAAGCCTGAAGGATGAGCAGGAGCATTGTCGCAGAGAAACAGGGCCTTGAGTAGGAAATGTTTCTCCTGCAGATATTTTTCTATGGCAGGGCACACCACTTTATTCACACACTCTGAAAAAAAAAAATCCTAGTCACCCATGCCCTTCTATTAGCCTTCCACATCACACATTTGGTTTTTCTGCACTTTATACTGTTTGAAAACCCTTGGATTTTCAGAATGATACTCAAGCAAGGGTTTAATTTTCAAATCGCCACTCGCATTTGAACACAGCACAAGCGTAAACCGATCTTTCATAGGCTTGTGTCCGGGCAATGATTTTTCCTCCTTGGTAATGTATGTTCTCTTAGGCAATCTTTTCCAGAACAGTCCTGTTTCATCACAATTAAAAACTTGTTGCGGTAGGTATCCCTCAGCCTCCGCAAACTCTTTAAATTCTTCAATAAATCTTTCAGCTGCTGGTTTGTCTAAGCTGGCTGCCTCCCCATGCCTCACAACACTATGGATACCACATCTTTTTCTAAATTTTTCAAGCCATCCCATGCTTGCCTTAACCCTTTAGTTGCGCAAGACATCATATGATGCATTGAGTGACTTGCAGTAACTTGCGCTCGGCATCATATAATGTTTTGGAGTACCACGCAAGATTTAAATGGCCCGCGGACACACGGGGTTCACCACACCTTCATCAGGGCCCTTGTAAACAGACGCCATTTTTTAAAAAAATTGTGGGCCAAATTCCGGGGTGTGAGGGGGCCTCAGTATTGAGTGAGCTACCAAGCCTGACGCACGCAGCATGAGCTCACAGCACAACTGTTCAGCTTGTGACCACAGCATCGCCTAAAAATGCCATAATATACATGTTCTTGCTATTATTTAGCGATGATATTATTACAGAAGCCCCCTAACTGATAAAACTGACCAGGGTTCTGATAATAGCAGGATTGTGGTGATATTTAGCGCTGTGCTCCATGGAGGGAAGAGTAATGCTGTGGGAGGGAGGGTGGTGGCGTTGTCTTCTGACTGTGTGTGGCCACCTTTTATTGACTGCACTCACCATACCAGCTTAGTGGTTCGCTATGGTGAACACAAATGTAGATACTTATATATAACGTGTGTATAGAGTGTAATAACAGCAATAGGAGTAGGTTGGGAGCTGCCATTTTGGTGAGGGAGGTGCGTCGTCTGCACGACTTATCATGTTGTTTACTGGTGACCACTATGGTCTTTGGGCACCAAACCAGTTTACTTCTACAAGTATGGTGAATAAAACAGGTAGATACTTATATATAATGTGTGTATATAGCATAATAATGCCACAAACAGTATTGTTGGAGGAGAAATATTAGTGCGTCTGGCCTTGAGGGCGGCCGCCACCAGCTGACTGTGTGAGTAGCTACGTCTTTGTGCCTTTACTCACCATACAAGCTTAGATGTACAGTTATGGTGAACAAAACATGTAAATACTTATATATAACATCTGTATATAAGAGCAGGAGGTGGGAGGAGAATGGTTGCAAGTCAGGTGAGGTGAGGGAGGGAGGGAGTGGCAGCCAGTGGCGGGCTGCCACTGGCTGCCACTGGCTGCCACTGCCACTGCCACTGCCACTGGCTGCCACTGCCACTGCCACTGCCACTGGCTGCCACTGCCACTGCCACTCAGCATACCAACTTAGTGGTTCGTTATGGTGAACACGAATGTAGATACTTATATATAACGTCTGTATATAGTGAATAAAAGCAAAAACTGTATTGTGGGAGGAGAATGTGGGTGAGTCAGGTGACTTGAGGGAGGGAGGAAGTAGCAGCCAGTGGCGGGCTGCCACTGCCACTCAGCAGGCCAACTTAGTAGTTCGTTATGGTGAACACAAATGTAGATACTTATATATAATGTCTGTATATAGTGAATAAAAGCAAAAACAGTATGGTGGGAGGAGAATGTCAGCGAGTGAGGTGTTGAGGGAGTGAGGTGTTGAGGGAGTGTGTGGCAGCGAGTGGCTGGCTGGTGTGTGGCGGTCACTCCTCTTTACTTTTTGATTCATAATAGCAACTTAGTGGTTTGTTATGGTGAACAAAACATGCAGATACTTATATATAACCTGTGTATATAGTGTAATAACTGACAAAGTATTTGTTCACTGTTTGATGAACATAATTGAATCAACAATATGCACACCATATTTTTGAGTACAGCGATGATTCACTCATTTTATTATATAAATATATCAAACTACACACTATTGAATAATATTACAGCAAAAAACTGCAAAAATCAATCAGAGACATTGAAATAATTAGGTAATTATCTCTTTGTGGCCACTCCGGCCTGACAGCTGGCGAGCAACAGACCGTCTGGGATGCACACTGAGTCAGCGCCTGTTTTTTGCCAGACTTCCCCACCCTATAGCGGCAATATATGCCACTAACGATTTTTTTATTATTTTTCCCATGATCAGTGAACACAAATTAACATATTAGGATTTTTTTTTTTTTCAAAATTACATGCGCTTGTGGGGAACAAAGGAGATTATACCCCTAGCATGTTAAGGGTTAAGGGTTAAAGTCTATCGTATCTGCACTCGTTCCAGGGGTTTTCTTTACAAGGTCTTCGTGCAATACCCTGGCTTTCTCACAAATGATGGCCTCTGAAACACTATCACCCGCTAACTCCTTGTTGTGTATCCAAATTAATAAATTTGGATAATTCCACTTTAATTTAAAATTCCACTTCCTCAAGTATTTGTGGTCTTTGTTTCGTGAGTGTTCTTATGTCTTTTGCCACTTTAGCACTCGTAATGTCCTTTTTCTTGCTAAGTATAGTGCATATCATTGACGTGGCTTTGTTGTACTGCATACAACGAACAACAACATGTGTACCATTTTCATGCTTCCGAATGATCTCTTTGTTTTTCCTCTATTGTCATCCTCACATGTGCTTTCATGCCTTGATCCTTACCACTGGCTTTCTTGGGACCCTTGGTGTGATATATAATAACAACTTTTATGGTCAAATGGCCAACAAAACAGTGAAAATCCTTGTGAAGAATTCAGGCGGGATAGCCACTGGGCGCGAGGCACTGGTAACTGAGCGGCGATCGCCGTACCACCACGCGCTAGGTCGGCCTGTACGCCTATCAACACCCTCGCCTTCCGAGGCAAATTTTCCGAGCAAATCCTGCTCATATTCCAAAAAACTCGTTTACAGGGACACTCGTATTCCGAGGTACCACTGTACTCTCCTGATGTCCTTAATGTTCAGAGTACAGGCGGCATCCGTGTTGCATGCTTAGTTTAGATTGGTTTCCCACCTGGATGCCCCGGGGCCGTCTGTTTTTGTTAGGTGCTGTTCGCCCCTTTTCCCTTCTTGTTCCCGGCTCCTGACCATCTGCGGACCAGGAGCCCGCATGTGTGTATATGTCTGTGTGTGTGGATATTTTCTTTCGGATGGGGCTCCATTCCCTTTGCTGTTGACGGGGCGCTGGGGGGCCGCTTGCTCTGTTGGCTCTTGCTTGGTTCCGCAGTTCCTAGGCAGTTTTGGTTCTCGTCCGGCCTCTCATGGTGCCGGGTGGCTCCTCTCCTTTTGGCGGGTTTGGGGCTGGCGGGATGGGCTTCTTTCCCTGCGTTTCATGTCATCTTGGGGTGGGTGCTTCCCCGGGAGCACCTTCCCTGTTCGCACCAGATCCACAAAATAGAGAATATCCTTGATAGCCTACTAGTGAACCCAGTACCAGATTTTATCTTCCTTGGGGACTTCAATCTACCCAGTTTAAATTGGAGAATAGTAAACAATAACATTATAGCAGGAAATCAACCTGGAAATTACCAACCACAGGTCAGAGAACTACTGAGATTCTGTGACAAATTCTCGCTCAGTCAGCAGATTACAGAACCAACTAGGAACGAAAACATGCTGGACCTGATATTCACAAACAATGATGAGCTAATCAGAAACATTACTGTCTCAGACACTACGTACTCGGACCACAAGCTCATTGAAGTGCAAACTAACATTAATAACGGTAGAAGGCCCAAGAGAAACAACAAGCGAGAAGGGTTATTCAATAACTTCAATTTTAATAATAAAAGAATAGACTGGGAGAAAATAAACAGGGAACTTACAAACATTCAATAGAAAAAAGTTCTAAAAAATAAAAATCCTACACAAGGAATAGAAAAACTGACTTCTGAAGCATATGAAGTCTGTCTGAAACATGTTTCTTTGAGGAAAGCCAGAAAGAGGTCCAATGTAGAAAGAGAATGCAGACAACATTACAAAATAAGGAAGAAATTAACGGAAATGCTTAAGCAGACGCGACTTTTCACACAAAGAAGGAATAATTTAAACAGGGAGATTGAAGAAATCGAACAGAGACTGAAGCATTCATATCAGAGCGAAGAAAAGCAACTAGAACATAAACCAATTCAAGAAATTAAGAAAAACCTAAGAAATTTCTAAACACATGCTAAATCAAAAGCCAAAACCACTGCCAGTATTGGACCTATTCATATTAGTGAAGGTTCATACAATGAGGATGACAAAGGAATTAGTGAAATCCTAAAAAAGCAGTATGAGCACATGTTTAGGACTCAGATAAACAGCATGAAAGTGGAAGATCCGGACAACTTCTTCATGGGGGATATCCAAACACCTGTAAATATAACCGATATCAACACAAGCGTAGCAGATTTTGAAAGAGAAATTGACAATATGCCCATGCACTCAGCCCCGGGTCCAGACTCATGGAATTCAATATTTATAAAGAAATGCAAAGTGCCAGTAGCACAGGCACTCAGTATAGTGTGGAGGAAGAGCTTGGACACGGGGGAGATACCAGATCTCGGGTCAGATGCGCTGAAAGCAGCAGACATAACCCCTTTACACAAAGGAGGGAGCAAAGCATTGGCAATGAATTATAGACCAGTTGCACTAACATCCCACATAATAAAAGTATTTGAGAGAGTGATCAGGAGTCAGGTCACTAGTTTCATGGAGACCAATGACCTCCACAATCCAGGCCAACATGGATTTAGAGTGGGAAGATCATGCCTCTCACAACTACTTGACCATTACGACAAAATCGCTGAAGCACTAGAAGAAAAACAGAATGCAGATGTTATATACACAGACTTTGCAAAGGCATTTGACAAATGTGACCATGGAGTGATAGCACACAAAATGAGATCAGTGGGTATACCTGGTAAAGTAGGACGCTGGATACTCAATTTCCTGTCGAACAGAACACAAAGAGTAACAGTCAATAAAGTAAAATCGAGTCTGAGTGCAGTTAAAAGCTCTGTACCTCAAGGTATAGTCCTTGCACCACTGCTTTTCCTTACTCTCATATCAGATATAGACAAAAATACAAGTCACAGCTTCGTATCATCCTTTGTAGATGATACAAAAATCAGCATGAAAATTACCTCTGCTGAAGACATTGAAAAACTACAAACAGACATTAACAAAGTTTTTGATTGGGCAGCAAAAAACAACATGATGTTTAACAGTGATAAATTCCAGGTACTCAGATACGGCAAAAGTGAGGATCTGAAATATAATACAGGGTACAAAACACAATCGAATCTACCCATAGTAGGAAAACAGCATGTCAAGGAATTTGGAATAATGATGTCCGATGACCTAACGTTTAGGGAGCATAACCAAGCAAGTATTGCGTCAGCCAGAAAAATAATAGGATGGATTACGAGAACCTTCAAGTCCAGAGATTGCCTCACAATGGTTGTACTCTTCAAATCACTTGTGTTGTCCCGTCTTGAGTACTGCTCAGTATTCACTTTCCCCTTCAGAGCAGGAGAGATTGGCCATTTCCCTGGGGGTTCTGTCTGGGTGCTGTGCTTTGCCCTTCTGTGGTGCAATTCCACCGGCAAATGTGGTAGTTTGGGCTCCCCCGGGTTCGATTCCAGGTTCCTTTGGGTTCTTTGGTTTCATTCCGGAGGTTTCTTCTCTTGGACCCCCTTTGTGGGTTCAGGGGGGCTTTGTTACCTCGTTTGTGACCTGGTTTTGCCTTCTGGGGCTCCGGGGTCTTCCTGGCTTGCAGGCTGATCGTTTTGGGTCTTGGCACGTGTTGTGGTCGTGCCGGGGCCTTGGTTTTTGTTGTTGAGGTGGGCCTTTTGGTGCAGTTTTTGTGCTCTCTTGGTGCCTTCTTCGTCTGGCCGGCGTGGTGCTCTCTGCCCACCATTCGGCGGCTTGTCTTTTCTTTTCTTTTCTTTTCTTTCTTTATTTTATTTTTTCATTTTTATTTCCTTGTATGTTTTTATACATACATTGTGTATATGTGTGTGTGTGTAATTACCTAAGTGTTATTACCTAAGTGTAGTTACAGGATGAGAGCTACGCTCGTGGTGTCCCGTCTTCCCAGCACTCTTTGTCATATAACGCTTTGAAACTACTGACGGTCTTGGCCTCCACCGCCTTCTCACTTAACTTGTTCCAACCGTCTACCACTCTATTTGCGAAGGTGAATTTTCTTATATTTCTTCGGCATCTGTGTTTAGCTAGTTTAAATCTATGACCTCTTGTTCTTGAAGTGCCAGGTCTCAGGAATCCTTCCCTGTCGATTTTATCAATTCCTGTTACTATTTTGTACGTAGTGATCATATCACCTCTTTTTCTTCTGTCTTCTAGTTTTGGCATGTTTAATGCTTCGAACCTCTCCTCGTAGCTCTTGCCCTTCAGTTCTGGGAGCCACTTCGTAGCATGTCTTTGCACCTTTTCCAGTTTGTTGATGTGCTTCTTAAGATATGGGCACCACACAACAACTGCATATTCTAGCTTTGGCCTAACAAAAGTCATGAACAATTTCTTTAGTATATCGCCATCCATGTATTTAAATGCAATTCTGAAGTTAGAAAGCATCGCATAGGCTCCTTGCACAATATTCTTTATGTGGTCCTCAGGTGATAGTTTTCTATCTAGAACCACCCCTAGATCTCTTTCTTTATCAGAATTCTTTAAAGATTTCTCACATAATATATAGGTTGTATGGGGTCTATGTTCTCCTATTCCACATTCCATAACATGACATTTATTAACATTAAATTCCATTTGCCAGGTGGTGCTCCATATACTTATTTTGTCCAGGTCTTCTTGAAGGGCATGACAATCATCTAAATTTCTTATCCTTCCTATTATCTTAGCATCATCAGCAAACATGTGTGTGTATGTATGTATGTATGTATGAATGTGTGTATACTGTATATATATATGTCGTACCTAGTAGCCAGAACTCACTTCTCAGCCTACTATGCAAGGCCCGATTTGCCTAATAAGCCAAGTTTTCATGAATTAATTGTTTTTCGACTACCTAACCTACCTAACCTAACTTAACCTAACTTTTTCTGCTACCTAACCTAACCTAACCTATAAAGATAAGTTAGGTTAGGTTAGGTAGGGTTGGTTAGGTTCGGTCATATATCTACGTTAATTTTAACTCCAATAAAAAAAAATTGACCTCATACATAATGAAATTGGTAGCTTTATCATTTCATAAGGAAAAAATTAGAGAAAATATATTAATTCAGGAAAACTTGGCTTATTAGGCAAATCGGGCCTTGCATAGTAGGCTGAGAAGTGCGTTCTGGCTACTAGGTGCGACATATATATATATATATATATATATATATATATATATATATATATATATATATATATATATATATATATATATATATATATATATATGTATATATGTATGTATGTATGTATATATATATATATATATATATATATATATATATATATATATATATATATATATATATATATATATATATATATATATATATATATATATATATATATATATGACAATGTCAGACCACGGAGGAAAATGAAACAGGAAATTTCCTTAAGTACTTTCGTATATTAAATACATCTTCAGAAGGAATGATTTTACAGATCGAGTGATGGGTATAAATAGGCAGGAGAGAGTGGTGAAGTGGGGTGAGGTGCAATACTTGGACAACGCAGACGGCCCATTGGCCCATCAGATGCACCCAATTGGCCCATCCGATGTAGCCCAATGGCCCATCTGATACAGCAGACATACAAACATAATACATAGGTAATTATAACACAAAGAGGTAAATATAAAAACCTCTTTATGTTATAATTACCTATGTATTATGCTTGTATGTCTGCTGTATCAGATGGGCCATTGGGCTACATCGGATGGGCCAATTGGGTGCATCTGATGGGCCAATGGGCCGTCTGCGTTGTCCAAGTATTGTACCTCACCCCACTTCACCACTCTCTCCTGCCTATTTATACCCTTCACTCGATCTGTAAAATCATTCCTTATATATATATATATATATATATATATATATATATATATATATATATATATATATATATATATATATATATATATATATATATATATATATATATATATATACATATATATATACATATACATATATATATATATACATATATATATATATATATATATATATATATATATATATATATATATATATATATATATATATATATATATATATATATATATATATGCGAACAAGCCTGAATGGTCCCCAGGACAATATGCAACTGAAAACTCACACCCCAGAAGTGACTCGAACCCATACTCCCAGAAGCAACGCAACTGGTATGTACAAGACGCCTTAATCCACTTGACCATCACGACCGGACAAAATGAGGTGATAGCCGAGGCTATTTGAACCACCCCACCGCCGGCACTCGGATAGTAATCTTGGGCATAGCATTTTACCAAATCACCTCATTCTTTGGGGCACACGTGAGGAACACAAATGCGAACAAGTGAATGGTCCCCAGGACAATATGCAACTGAAAACTCACACCCCAGAAGTGACTCGAACCCATACTCCCAGAAGCAACGCAACTGGTATGTACAAGACGCCTTAATCCACTTGACCATCACGACCGGACAAAATGAGGTGATAGCCGAGGCTATTTGAACCACCCCACCGCCGGCACTCGCATTTGTGTTCCTCACGTGTGCCCCAAAGAATGAGGTGATTTGGTAAAATGCTATGCCCAAGATTACTATCCGAGTGCCGGCGGTGGGGTGGTTCAAATAGCCTCGGCTATCACCTCATTTTGTCCGGTCGTGATGGTCAAGTGGATTAAGGCGTCTTGTACATACCAGTTGCGTTGCTTCTGGGAGTATGGGTTCGAGTCACTTCTGGGGTGTGAGTTTTCAGTTATATATATATATATATATATATATATATAGGTATAGGCAATAGGTATAGGTATAGGTATAGGTATAGGCAATAGGTATAGGTATAGGTATAGGTATAGGCAAGAGCTCATTCGGCATCAACTAAACAAGAAGAAGGAAGCCCTCCAAACCTTTATAGAGCAGGCGGAGCATCTGTTAAACAAATGGACCCAGTACGACATCCCTATCCAACTCAAGCAAACCATCAACAGTGAACTATTTAACCTGAAACAACAACATAAAACTCTTGTAGAAACAAAGACACTCCGTAAGTTAACATCCCTAAACGGTGGACAGCTAATAATCCCTCGTCCTAAAGATGGCTACTTTAACCTGACTTCTTATGATCTTACCCAGGACCAACGAGACCTCTTAAATCTTGGTCTAAATTGTCAATTCTTATCTAAACCAAAGATGCATCAAAAACGCCTGGAAATCGAAATGCTTCTGGACGATATCCATAAGCTAGAAGACAACAAAAAAGTCATCACCACGGACACACTTCAAGCTGAACTACTTGCAGAAGCAGGGAAAAAACGAGGAACATATTCATCTACAATCTTAACCCCACGACTCAAAGAAGCAGCGAAACAACTAAAAAATCTGAAAGACGTAACAATAAGAAAAGCCGACAAAACAGCAGCATATGTATTGATTCCTACCCATGAATACATGAACAAAATTAGCGACATCCTAAGTGACGACTCCAAATTTCAACGAATCACGAGGAACCCCGTAGAAGACCTTAAGCGGAAAGTAAACAAAACAATTACAGCAATCAACGCAAAGAAAGGTAGTGTGCATTTCAATAAACTTCAAGGCGACTATGGCTTAGGATATGCCTACGGCAATGTTAAGACGCATAAACCAGGTAACCCACTACGCCCTATAATCAGCCAAATACCAACCCCAACTTATCACCTGGCAAAAAAACTCAATGAACTCCTAACTCCATACACTCCAAGTAAGTTTAGTCTACAATCATCAGCAGATTTCCTAGAATTGATCAAATCTACCCAGCCCGATGGAATCATCGCTTCCCTGGACGTTGAATCCCTTTTTACCAACGTCCCAGTCGACACAACCATAGGAATGATACTGGACAGAGTATACAGAGACGAGAGCACCCCCAAATTAGACATACCTGAGCCACACTTGAAAAGTCTTCTCGAAGCATGTACAAAGGAAGCCCCTTTCATCAGTCCACAAGGAGACATGTATTTACAGATAGACGGAGTAGCAATGGGCTCCCCCTTAGGAGTTTTATTTGCTAATTTTTATATGGGAACCATCGAAGATAGGGTCTTCAGTAGCAGACAAAAACCAACTGTATACTGCCGTTATGTAGATGACATATTCGTAATAGTAAAAGACTCAGATGAACTAATTGACCTAAAAAGACACCTAGAGAGAGAGTCAGTACTCCGATTTACACATGAAAATAGTGAAAATAACAGTCTGCCATTCTTGGATGTACTAATAACAAAAACAGGAACCTCTTTAAGCACCAACGTATATACCAAGCCCACCAACATAGGATTATGCCTGAACGGTAGAAGTGAGTGCCCCCAAAGATACAAAGCCAGTGTTCTCAATGCTTATATTCGTCGAGCGCTTACCCACTGCTCTGAATGGAGCAACGTGAGTAGAGAGTTTGAAAGAGTAACTCAGGTATTGGTGAACAACGGATATAGCAACGCGGAAATAAACGCTGCTATAAGAAGACACTTGGACCGTTGGTATAATTCAGAACCTAGAACAGAAACCACAACACCCCCAATAAAATTATATTACAAATCAACCATGCACAGTGAACATATAAAAGAGGAAAGAATAATGAAAGAAATAATCCGTAAAGGAGTAAAAAGCACTACTCCTAACCAAAACATAAACCTGATAATATTCTACAAAACCAAGAAGACTTCCGAACTCCTTATCAAAAACAGCCCGAAGCCGACGGAGAACCCTCTACAGCAGTCAAGCGTTGTATACATGTACACTTGCCCCCACGAAGGATGTAACCTTCAATGTAAGTACATAGGTATGACGTCGACCAAGCTGACGAGGCGTTTGACATGCCATCTTCAATCTGGTGCCCCTAGGAATCACATGAGACAAGCCCATGACATTACTCTAACAAGAGAAATGTTGAACAAGAATACTTGCATAATAGATAAAACCCAAGATTCAAGAAGATTACAAATTCTTGAGGCAATTCACATAAGAATAGAGCGACCTACCATGAACACCCAAATCACGGAACTATTTACTCTACCCACCATGAGAGTAAGGACAAGACAAGAACATATCGATGCCAACACAGAAGACAATGTCCAACATAACAGGCCAATTACACTGGATTAATCTTTGTGTTTAGATAGGAGATGCCTCGTATGGGCCAATAAGCCTTCTGCAGCCCCTATGTTTATCCCTTATGTATCCCCCCATGTTTTTCACCTTCATTGTATTATCACCTGACCTAATGCGGGTATAAAATCAACTAGTATTGTAAGATTGTTCACTTGAGAATGAACCATGGAGGTTCGAAACGTCGTGCAAATTATACAAATAAGTGTAATACACTCTATAGTAAATCACTTCTTTTCTTCACCTTAAAAGTACGAAAATGAGTTTTGGAGAACTCCTATTCCAATTAAGCCCTGATGCTAAGAAAATAGTTAGAGGGATAGAAGCCCTAAACCAGAAAATAATAAATACAGAATATGCGGTCATATTCAATGAAACATGTTTGAAAGAAAACCTGCTGCCAGTATACACCAATATATATATATATATATATATATATATATATATATATATATATATATATATATATATATGGGGAAATATATATATATATATATATATGTCGTACCTAGTAGCCAGAACGCACTTCTCAGCCTACTATGCAAGGCCCGATTTGCCTAATAAGCCAAGTTTTCATGAAATAATTGTTTTTCGACTACCTAACCTAACCTAACCTAACCAACCCTACCTAACCTAACCTAACCTATAAAGATAGGTTAGGTTAGGCTAGGTAGGGTTGGTTAGGTTCAGTCATATATCTACATTAATTTTAACTCCAATAAAAAAAAATTGACCTCATACATAATGAAATGGGTAGCATACACATACAGTGATACCTCGGTTTAAGAGTTTAATCCGTTCCTGGAGATGGCTCATATTCCGAAAACTCGTAATCCGAAGCTAATTTCCCCATAAGAAATAATGGGAAATGAATTAATCCGTTCCTGACTACCCAAAAACCTCACTGCAAAGTAAATTTTATACCTAATTCATCTAAATAAACCTACAAAACTATGTTCAAGTTATTACTTACCTTGCTGATGACTGCTGTTGGCGTATGGAAGATGGTGAGGAGGAGGGAGGAGGAGAGGTGTTACTGTTTGGAAGGGGCGTCCCCTTCCATTATAACATCAGGCAGTGAGGACTTCACTGGTGTGAACACTCTGGCACGTTTTGCTTGCATACCACTAAGACTTGTTTGTCTTACTAAGAATCTGTCTAAAGACACTTGTTTTTGCCTACATTTTAATACTTGTCTGTAGTAAGACATCACATTGTCATTTAAAAGGTCAATGCAATGGCCTGCTACAGCTTTATCTGGATGAGTTTTTTCAACAAAACTTTGCAATTCTTCCCATACTTCACACATTTTCTTAACACTTTAGCGTAATCACAGCGCTCGAGAGCGTTACCACTTTTTGTGTTGAGGTCGCACAGCGGATTCGCTCACGAGTCACGAGAAAAAATATTTCTATGAACTCTATTCATTATGCGATCGACTTTGGGATAGTTTGAAAATGTTCGCCGTTTTCTCTAATAGCCGCATAGCCTATTTGGGAGAACGGCATAGCATTGCACCATCGAGGTAAGACCATTGTATTGTTGACACAACAAGTGTAATCGACGTAGTTTTTTATTTGGTGCCGGTCTAATGCATCCTTGTGTGACATTTTATACTTATGTTCTTCTAGAACATTCTATTGCAAACACATTGGTACAAAAATAAAATACGTACATTGAAAATTAATGTCAGAACAGTGAAAAGAATATACACTTTTCAATGGGGGTTTCACCGATGTGCCGTCACGGGTAACACTTCGGCCACTTCCCACACTCTTGCGGGTGGGCTGCGACATTGATTCTACATTTATATGCATATGTCCGTGTAGGGAATTTTATTGCGATCTCAGTGATACCAAATTTAACGCTGTAGGACAAGTGTGGAGTTGACAACCCTGAAAAGAGTAGAAACATTTCGTCGTCGAAGACGGGACACCACGAGCATAGCTCTCATCCTGTAACTACACTTAGGTAATTACACTTAGGTGCAAGATCTGGAGGTTCAGTTTAAAACAGCCATCAAACACAAAAAACACTCGGCTCATTACAATCTACTCCAGAAACTGGCGGTGATCATGGGTCTGAAAATTGTCTACCTCAATTATTGTTCAGTAAAGTCTCAGAAACTAGAACGTATCAACCAAAAACTTCAGTCTTTTACCGGCAGGGAGAAAGAGGCTATGGACACTGATTCCAATGAAGAGCCAAATTTGGCTATTTTGGAAATGTAAAATAATATGGAATGGGAAATCTATTTTTGTAGCATAAATTGGACTTATTATTTTAATATGTGGCTAATTGAAGAAGTGTGTTAGATTTGCCTCATTAGTGTGTGTTTCAGAGTAGGCTGATGGCTGTTTTCTGCAGACTACTGTAGAAGAATTTCAATCATAGGTGCTTACCTTGGAAAAACTTCGTCATGTCATCTTGGTGTGGGTGCGTTTGGTCGATCCTTCCGGGGTTCCGCTTGTTCTAAGGCAGACATGGGACTTTGCGGCTCTGCGGTTCTTCTGGACTTGTTCAGTCTGCGCCTTGGATTCTTTGCCCTCTTCAGAAGACTGTTGTCTCCGGTCCGACTTCTGTTGGGGCCGGGTGCATGGATGGTGTCCCTAGAACTCCGGGTCACTTCTTGGCACGTTCCTCTCCAGGGTTCCCTGACTGGCACAGTTGGTGGTGGGGCTTCAGGCTTGCCGCTTTTGTTACCTTCCCTAGTTTGTAATTGGCACTTCGTATATTTACGCATCTTTACTGGATCTTGGTGGCCTGTATGCGTCTGCTCAGGATTCCGTTTTCTGGCCTACCTCGACAACTGGCTGGTGTGGGCTCCCAGTTGGTCCACTTGTCTGCTCGCCAGGGGGTGTGGTTCTTTCCAGATCACCGTGTTTGGGTTCCTGTTGAACTGGAGGATGTTCCATCTGACTCTGTTCCGGGTTTGGCCCTGGCTGGGTCTTGTTTAGGACTCTTGGACCGCACATCTTTATCTCTCCCTCCAGAGGCGTTGCCACAGCTGCGGTCCCACCTTCGACTGTTTCTGAAGGGGTCTTGGGTCACTCAGCAGTTGCTCGAGCAGTTGTGCGGGAGTCTGAACTTCGCCGTGCTGGTCTACCCACCGGGTCAGGTTTGGCTTCGGCGTCTGTTTTGGTGCCTTCGGGGATGCTTCTTCCGCCTCTCTTTCAATCTTTGGGTTCGTCCTCCGGGGACCATGTGTTGGTGCTGTGTTGCCAGCTTCCTCTTCGGGGTTTCGGGGTTCAGTGCCTTGGCGCCCCCTCGAGCCTTCGCTCAATGTGTTCACGGCCGGGTCATCTCTCTTCTTGGGCTTTATAACCAGTGCTCACCACGCCGGCCACGGACTTTGTAGTCCGTCCGTCCGTTAGGCTCACAGCATGGTTTGAAAGTTCGCGGCTGTCTGCTTTGTGCTTTGGAGGGCTCCGATCACTTGGCGCTCTACCATCTCGTTCCATTCGGCCTGTTTCTCCGGTGGTTCCTTGCCAGAACCACGGGGATTCTCTTCGGTCCTTACCCATTTGGGGTTGGTCCCTTCAAGTGGCTCGCCTGTTGGATTCTCGGGGATTTGGCTCTCCATGTGTTTCATGTCCAGGGTGTGTCCTACGTCTTGGCGGACGGCCTGTCTCAGTTCATTCCTCTTGTCACGGATTGGCCAATCATCGCCGACTTGTTTCGTTGGCTCAGCCGGACGTACGGACTCCTGGACATGGACATCCTTGCATGTGCATGGTCTCGGTGTTTCCCATTCTATGTGACGCTCTTCCCTGCCTGCAAAGCGTTCGTGGTGGATGCCTTTCGGCAGGAGTAGTCGAAGTGGAGTTACCTGTACCTCTTCCCCCGGTCCAGTTGTTGCTTCGGGTTCTGGCTCGGTTGGAGTCCTTCCCAAGTAGAGTAGTCCTTGTGGCCCCTTGGTGACCGGCCCAGCATTGTTTTCAGACGCTGCTTGATCGGTGTCCGAACCTGGGGTGTTTTCCGCAGCTCCACCTCTTTCGGCAGGTCGGACCAGTCCGGTATGTGGCTGGTTCAGCCTTCTCCTCAGCTCCTCGCGTCTGGTCTTTTGATGAGGGTGTATCACCATCTCTGTGATGATCAGGTGGCTTTGTTGACGGTATCCCACCTGCGAGCTTTGTCTCAGCGACAGTATGGAGTTTCCAGACAATTCTATACGTCATTTTCTTGCTCTTCGTAGGTTGTCTTCCCTTTCGCATTGGATTGTCTTGTCTTTTCTTGGTTTTCTGAACCGTTCCTTGATGCTTCTTACTATCGCCTCGTATCGTGTGATGCTGGCGGAGCCGCTCCAGCTGGCATTCGGGTTGGACGTCACATCCGCCCTGTTCCATACGCTTTCTCATGCTTTGTTTCACCTCCGGCCTGCTCATGCGCCGCCTGAGCCGTCCTGGTTCTTGGTCAGGGTGCTCTCTTACCTTTCTTCTCCTCGGTTTGTTGTAGCCCCTTCGGTTCATGATTGTTTTTCGAAGGTCCTACTTTGTTGGCAATGGCCTCTGGGGGTTGGGTCAGGGAGCTTCCGGCTCTCCTCCGGCACAGGGGTTTCTGCTTTTTTTGGTATTGGTGGTAGTTTTGTACATTTGCAGCCTTCTCTGCCTTTTCTGCTGAAAGCCGAGACGGCTGCTTTCTGGAGAGGTCCTTGGGTTTTTGATGCTTGGTTGGTTTGGCCGGGGGTGCATCATGTGATGTCCGGTTGCGGCGTTTCACCGTTACCTGTATACTGTAGCTGGGGATGCGCTTTGGGTTGATCTAGTTTCCCTCGTTCCCTGTTCCTGGGCTCGGGTCTCCCAGGTCGACCGCAGGATTAAATCTAGCCAGCCTGCTGTCTATCCTCTCACCCGTGCCATTCGAACGTTTGCAGCTTTCGCTGCCATGTTTGGTAACATGTCTTGTGCTCCATTCGGGCATGGGGATTTGGAGGTCGTACAGATTCCTGGCTATCCGTTATTTGTGCGAGCGTGTCTGCGCTTGGGTTGCTTTGGGTCGCAGGTTGCAGCCTGTTGTCTCGACTTCGTGTTGCGGAGTTTGTGGCGACCACCTCCCGGGTCAGCCCTTTCTTTTCCTTTTCTTTGGGTATGAAGCTCCAGGGAGCTGTAGGGGCACCCCTCAGAAAACCAGCATTGAATGTAATGAAACACCATTTTCTGGGTGAGCCCCGGAGGCTCCCTGGTAACCCTCCCTCCCACCGGTCGGCATTTTTTTCGTGTTTGTTGGAGCTTAGCTTCTGAACTGGAGTGCTTTGCAGCCGGCACGGTGAGGTCTGGGGCCCCCCTACCCCTCTCAGGGAGGGGAGGGCTGCGCAGATGAGCGGTGCGGCAGTAGTGTGTTACATTTGTTTGTTTGCTTGTTTCCTTGGGATTGTAAGGAGTTCTATCTCCCTGTTCGGTTTTTGTTGTTAGTTTCTTACCATGTGGGGTTTGTTTTGTTATGCCTACCATTCTGGGGTGCCTAATCCCGGTCGATGGCAGATAAGGAAAAACCCCAATCGCATGGGTTTTTTTCCAGGGCCATTGCTCCCTGAAACCTCTCTGAAGTGGCACAGGTCCCACTGGTTCTGGCACTGATCCCCGGTAGGTCTGAACTCCATAGCTAATGGCCCAGTCTAATATAACATTATATATAACTAATATATAATTCTGGGAGAGCTTCCGGGGCTCACCCAGAAAATGGCGTTTCATTACATTCAACGCTGGGTTGTTTTTTTAGAATTCTTGATTTTTGGCGCACAGGGAGAATGTCATAATTAACAAAGTGCATCACAGTGGTTAAGGTACAAAAAACCACAAAATTTATGGTTGGGGGGTTGGGGAAATTTAATTTTTTGAGCAGTTATGACAAACTCCCCTGTAAAAATGTTTAAAAAGTGTTATTACACATGGAAACATTATTCAACAATTTGAACTGTAACTCTCAAACACATTACTTGTTGACATACAAGGATCAAGGTGTCATGAAGGAACTTTAAATGACACCATATGATAAAACTTTACTTTATATCTTTTTTGACAAATGTACACATGCAGGATGGAAATGTTTGGGCATGTTTCTTTACACCTTGGCTCGCCTATCGATGTAGTACCTGGGAGTTAGACAGCCTGTGGGTTGCATCCTGGGGAAGGTCAGTCATTGGGTTAATCAGACCTTGTTACTGCTAGGCTAACAAAAGTATTAGGTGTAAGAAAACATGTATGTATTATACATCAGTATACTGTATTCACAGGCTGTAAATGATTATTTTAGACTTTAAATTTTAATGTATTCCCCATTACATTTTAAATATTGATGAAATTGCCTTATATGGAAAAAGTTTTAGATTTGCACTTCTGAATGGAATTTTTGCCTATGTGGTGGAGGATGCCTTGTTGTCTACATGGTAAAAATAATGCATAACTCCACTGCCAGACAACCTGCAGATTGAGTCTTATTTTACTCGATCTGTGTCAAGCCAAAATTTTTGTCTGCTGTATTTGCAAGACATTGTTCATTATGACTATGCTTCACTTTGCACAGTAAGTTATTTCTGCATGATATGAGGGTAACTTGGCACAGACACCTGTTATCACTCACCCACTTGTACTAATGCTGATAAGATCCTTTGATATCATCTGTCTTCCGCTACCCATCAAGGGGTCCATGCAGTCTTATAAGAATTCTTCTTTACCCAGTGGGCAAAATGTGCTCGAGTAACCTTTAATAAATGTAATATCAACATTATCAACATTGATTCAATGTTACAATAATGTCATTTTCCCAGATTTGCTTGGGTATTGACATACCCATTTCAGTCAAACATTTGATAAAATATACATTCTAAAAAATATTAACTTGTATTAAATATGTTTACATAAGCAGAGAAGTAAAGATACTGTACTTTGTTTACTCTATGTGCAAGATTTTAAGTTAGTATCCTTTATCATCCAGAATTATAATGCTCAGATAATGTCACACATAAGAATTTATTAGAGTAAGATTTAGAGTTACTTACATAGACCCTCTGGAGGTGTTTTGTCCATTAATTGTTATTGGTATATGGTGGGTTCTGGAAGCCTGTGTTATTGCCACTTTTATTAGTAAAAATAACCTATTGCAGTGTATTAACCTTTGAATAAGTTACTTTATAATTTTAAGTATAGGAAATAAAATTTAATGTGCTATAGAGGAGGCATATCATGTGTGAGTAACTCACCTCTCCGATGTGTCTGATCATTCAGTAGTAGTGTTAGCTGAGAATATATTGTCTAGTAAAATGTTCAAAAGGAGTTTACCTGATTGATAATATGCAATTTAGATTTTAATCAACAATAAGACTTTCTAGTAAAGATCAGAAATGGAAATCTTGTCATATATTGTTAAGAACAATGTTGTTTTTAGAAGTAAATGCTGTAGTGTTATTTAATTACCATTTACCATTTGCTTTATAGGCTGTTTACTCTGTTATTCTTTGGGGGATGGGGGGGGGGATTATAATTCACAGGAATTCTGTACATAAATATTGTACCAAATTTTAAGCATTCTTATTGTGCCCCATTACATGCTTGTGGAAAGCATCATAAATATTACAGGATGAAATGTTGCAGCTGAAGGAAATAATGTTGTAGCTGAAGGAAATAATGTTGTACAGTATACTGATAGAGTACTCCATATTGATAAATGTGGTATACTGATATACGGTACTGAGAACCACCCATTTTACTAACAACAGCTTCTAACCCTGATTTCAAAGTTTGGTTTAATTTGTTCACAACCATGATGGCATATAATGTGAAAATAAACTGATAAAATGTGATATTTCAAGTATGAATAATTTAGCATCATGGTACAGCATGTGGCCCAAAGCTCTTCAGACATGGCAGTTGTAGAATACCTCGTAACTTTTCCTCCTGCCTAGGTGCCCTATAAGTACTGCCCTAGAGCTTGGGGCCACCTTCTACAAGTCACCCTGGGGTTCTACCCCCGCTGTGTCTTTTACTGCTCAGTACTTGGCCTCCCCTTGGAGTCAACTGAGGTTTCTGGGGGGGGGGGGCCCTACGGCTTCCCGGAGCTTACTAGGCTGATATGCTAATGTCAGACTTTGGCATCAATCATGTGTATGGAGTTCTTTTGGGCCTATTGGGGACCACGAGCCAGAACCTGGCCCCCTCTAGAGAGGCAAGGGGAGCAATGGCCTATAGAAACCTCCCATGTGATTGAAAGCATTCTATGTTTGCCATCGACTGGGTTAGGCACCCAGAAAGGTAGGCGTCCCAAAACAAACAACTATTCTGGTGAAAATTGTAACCAAAAGCCGAATGAGTAGATAGAACTTCCCCAAACAAAAACGAGCAAACTAGTATGATGTCACCTGTCGTCGCGTCGCTGTCTGCACAGCTCTCCCCCCCCTCCCCAGGAGGGGGAAGGGGTAGCCCCAGACCCACTGCACCGGCGATCCACACCTCAGTTCTTGAGGCTGATGCTATCAGCTCGGTTGTGTGCTCTGGCTTCAGTCTTTTTGCAGCACTGTGCCTTGTGTGTGGCTGCTGTACTCCAGGGGTGCGAGAGCCAGGAGTTATTCTTCAATACTCAGGCTGCATGCACCTAGGGTTCCCTTCCCTAGGTGTCTTTTAAGTACTGCCCTTGGAGCTTGGGGTTACCTTCCACAAGATTCTCGGGGTCTGCCGCTGTGTGTCCGTTTAACTGCTCAGTTTTTCAGCCGCCCTTTGGGTACTTGGGTGTTTTGTCTCCCTAGTTTACCTTAGGGTAAGAGGCAGTTTTTGCACTGGTAAGGGGTGCAGGGTGCTGCGCAGCTTGTTGTCACCTATCACAGTGGCTGACTCTGTTCCTTGGGGTATGTTGTCCTCTTGCGGGGTTTTGTTTTTCTTCTTTTTGCCTTGGTAGGGGGTTCTGCCCTACTTGCCACTGGTGTTTAGCCTCACCCTGATACTTGGTGGTGCCCCCTGCTTGGTCCCCACGAGTGTACACGTTCCTGGGGTCCAGCTTTAGACAGCTTGTTTGGTAGTTTTGGGCGCTGGTTAGCAGTACCCTGCCTGGGTTTACCTGGGCGTGAGTCCTCTTCAAGTAAATGCTCAGGACCCTGGGAATCCCCTAGGGGACGTGTTGGTCCGATGGATGTGACCCCGGGGTCGCCCCTCGCTTCATGCGAGTTTGCGGGTTGTTCGGTCCCCTTGTCTCAGGGTGACCCTCACTGTTTTTGCCTCCGTCACACAGCCTGTTGCGTCGGTGACACTTTCGACTTTGAGTCCTGAGAGTATTGCTGCTTACTGGTGACTCAATTTACCCATTCTGTGGATGATCATCTTCGGTTACAGGCTGCGCAGGCATTGCATTCTAGGTTTTGTTTGTTGCAACGCGCTCGGTTGGTTGCTCACCCGGATGCCTCGCGGCTGCCCCGTTTTGCTTATAGGGACCCGGAATTTGGGGTGGGGGTCACTTCAACCCTGGTTCAGTCCACACCTAGTTCTTCCACTTCTGTTGTTCGCTCTGGTTCCCCTCCCCTGCTTCCTGCCCCGAAACGTTTGAGGGTTTCAGAGTCGGGGCAGGGGTTAGTTGGTCTTGAGACTTGGGCAGCCTCGGGGGATGCCCCTTCCGATGTGGCAACAGAGGCATTCGAGTCTCCTCCCCCAGCCGAAGCCTCTGGGTCTGACCAGTTGGCCTCATTCTATCCAGCTTCTACGGCCCCGGCCTTGTCTAGTGGGGTCGGTGCTTTGGGGAGGAGGACTCAGCCCCGGATCCTACGGAGGAGGACCCTGAGGCTGGGGGGGGGGGCTGACTTGGGGGGCCTTGGGCCCTGCTGGACCCTGCCTGGGTTTTTCTGCCCTCTGAACGGGGCTTAATGTTACAAGGCGTGGGGTTTTCTTTTCCCCCCCCTCTGCGTATGAGTTGGACTTGGTGTCTGCCCCCTCCCCTAGTTTGGTTCCGTGTTTTCCCGGGTGCTTCGGTTCTGTCTTTCCGGAGGTTTTTGGCTTAACACATCCAACCTGCTGCGGTGCAGGCAGCCCTTGCGGCAAACCTCCTGTGTGACCCAGATTATGCCTCGGCAATGGATCCCTCGGCTTTCAGGTTTAGGATTTTGTTCCTTTTCTGGCTCCATTTCGAGGTTCCGGAGTTGTCCTGGCTGGCAGACTGTCCTGTCTTTGCCTTGGAGGCTTGGGACTCCTCCTTGAGTGGCGGGAGGCTTCGACGGTGCTTCAGGTTTTCCTGGGGGGCGACCTTGACCACCTCAATGAGTACTTGTTTACTCCTGCCCTTTCCCGGAATGTTGGTGTCGTTCAGCTCCATGTGCAGGTTCCCTACCTTTTGGCGGCGCAGGCGGCAGAGGACTTGCGCGCTCGAGGCCTTTTGGTTGTCGCCTTGCGCTTCTTTTCCCTCCTGGAGCTGTCTTCCGACTGGCTCACGGAGAATGCGGGGACACTTGGGGCTGTTCCTGGATCTGGCCTCAGCGGCTCGCTCGTCAGCTGCCTTGCAAGCACTGGCAGACAGTGCTTGTCTTCCCTGTTGAATCCACTTGGGCCTTGGCTCTTAGGATGTCTTCCCCTTTTTGTCCTCTCTTGTTTGAGGCTTCCGCCATTGTGCAATATATTCAGGCTGCTTCGGCTTCTTGCCGTCCTATGTCAGACTTGCTGGTTCTCCGGGGGTCCCGTGGTGGACCTTCCCGGCAGGGTCGTGCCAAGGCTAGGGGTTCGTCTCGTCGTGGTAGGCCACTGGTGTCAGGTTCGGGTTCGGTTCCTCCTTCGGACCCGCCTTCGTCTGGTCGGCGTGGTGTTCGCTCTGTGCGAGGTTCTGGGTCTCGTAAGGGGCACTGGCCCTTTTGCGGTTCGCCCCATTGATGGGGTGATGGGGGGGGTAGGCTTGCACACGCTCACGAACAGTGCAAGCCTGGTCCCACGATTTGTGGGCATTTCCGGTCATTTCACACAGCCTCTGGTGGCATTGGGTGGCCCCTCCTTTTTCGGCGGGTTCAGGGCTGGCAGGGCAGGCTTCTTCCCCTGCGCTCTTGTCAGGTTTGGAGTGGGTTTGCTTGGGCATGGTCGAAACGACAATGTCCCTCAGATGGGTTCCCGTCTGTTTCCAGCCCTGAAACGGGACTGCGCGGACCTGCGGTTCATTCTGGACTTGTCCCGTCTGAACCCCTGGGTTCATTGCCCCTTCTTTCGGATGACCACGCTGTCCCAGGTTCGGCTCCTGTTGGAGCCAGGCGCTTGGATGGTGTCCCTTGACCTCTGGGACGCTTATTGGCACGTCCCGATTCATCCGGGGTTCAGGGACTGACTCGGTTTTGTTGTGGGGCTTGGTGCTTACTGCTTTTGTTGTCTCCTGTTCGGTTTGGACCTGGCACCTCGCGTGTCATGGTGAGCCGTCTGCGTCTGTTAGGTGTTCGGGTGTTGGCCTTCCTCGATGACTGGCTGGTTTGAGCTTCTAGCCAGTCTGCTTGTCTGCTGGCCAGGGATCTGGTTCTTTCTCAGCTTGCCGGGTTCAGGTTCTTGGTGAACTGAAGAAAGTCCCTTCTGGTTCCCTCCCAGGTTCGGACCTAGCTGGGCCTTGTGTAGGACTCCCGGACCGCTTCCATGTCTCTTCCTCCGGAGTCTCTCCTGCAGCTGCAGTCCCGCATGCATCTGTTTCTGGGGGGCTCCCGGGTCACCCGGCAGTTGCTCGAGGGTCTGTGCAGGAGCCTGAACTTCGCGATGCTGGTCTACCCGCCGGGTCGGGTTTGGCTTTGTCAGCTGTTATGGTTCCTTCGGGGACGTCCCTTCCGCCTCTCTCGCGATCGCTGGGTTCGGACCCCGGGGCTTTGTGTCAGTTGCTGCATTGTTGGCTTCCTCTTTGGGTTTTTCTGGGCTCGGTGCCTTGGCGCCTATCTGAGCCCTCGCTCGATGTGTTCACGGATGCGTCATCTCATGGCTGGGGCTTTGTGACCAGTGCTCACCAGGTTGGCCAGGGATGGTGGGGTCCGTCCTTCCGTCGAGCCTACAGCACTATGCGGGTGTGGTCGCGGCCCCTTCCCCTGTATGTGGCGCCCTTTCCCAACTGCGAGGCCGTCAGGGTCGACGCCTTTTGGCAGAACTGGTCGAGGTGGGGATTCCTGTACCTCTTTTTCCCGGTTCATCTGTTGCTCCAGGTCCTGACTCGCTTGGAGACTTACCAGGGGAGAGTTGTCCTCTTGGCCCCTTGGTGGCCGGCCCAGCCGTGGTTTCAGACGCTGCTTGCTCGGTGTCCGAACCCGGAGGTTTTCCTGTGGCGGAGATCATTTTGTTCGTCTGCAGCCTTCTCCTTCTTTTCTGGCGAAGAATGAGACTGCTGCCTTCCGGAAGGGTCCCTGGGTTGTTGATGCTTGGTTGGTTATGCCGGGGGGTGCGTCATGTTTTGTGTCCAGTTGCGACTCTCCGCCATTGTTTGCGCGCTACAGCTTGTGTGTCCGTGGACGCGCTTTGGTTGATCTAGTTTCCCTTCTTCCCTGTTCGAGGGTGCGGGTCTCCCAGGTTGTCGGCAGGGTTATTAAGGCTAGCTAGCCTGCGGTCGGGGTTCGCATCGGGGTCAATGCCTTCAGGCAGGACTTGGAGAGGTCGGGTTACCTGTACCTCTTTTCCCAGGTTCAGCTGTTGCTCCAGGTATTGGCTTGCTTGGAGGTTTATCAGGGAAGCGTTGTCCTTCTGGCTCCTTAGTAGCCGGCCCAGCCTTGGTTTCAGGCGCTGTTTGCTCGGTGTCTGAATTCCAGAGTCTTCCCACGGCTCCACCTCTTTCAGCAGATTGGTCCAGCCTGTTACGAGGCTTGTTCGTTCTTTTCCTCGTCTTCATGTATGGAGTTTCTGACTCGAGTCTATCACCTCTTGTATGGAGTGCAGGTGGCTTTGTTGTTGGTCTCCTACCTGCGTGCTTCGTCTTGGCAGTAGTATGAAGTTTCCTGGCAGTCCTTCCGGTTTTTCTATCTCTGCATAGGTGTACTTCTGTCTCTGATATGGTTGTTTTGTCCTTCCTTTCGTGGTTGTTTCAGGACCGTCATCTTCTGCTGAATACTATTGCCTCGTATTGTGCGGTGCTGGCAGAGCCTCTCCAGCTTGCGTTTGGTATCGATGTTCCATCTGCTCCATTCCACAAGCTGTCTCATGCATTGTTTCACCTTCGGCCTGCTCATGCGCCTCCTGAGCCATCCTGGTCTTTGGACCGGGTGCTCTCTTTTCTCTCTCCTCCTCAGTTTATTGTGGCCCCTTCAGTTCGGGATTGTTTTTCTAAGGCTCTGTTCCTGTTGGTATTGGCCTCTGGAACTCAGGTGGGGGAGCTTCATGCTCTCCTCCAGTGCAGGGGTTTCTGCTTTTTCGGTGTTGGTGGTAGGTTTGTTTGTTTGAAGATGTCTCCTTTTTCTGTGGGGAGCCCCTACGGCTCCCTGGAGCTTATCGGGCTAATGTATGTTATATTAGACCGGGACATTAGCTAAGGAGTCCAGACTTACCAGGGACCAGTGCCAGAACCTGGCCCCTTCAGAGAGGTTTCAGGGAGCAATGGCCCTGGAAAACCCCCTTGTGGTTGGGGTTTTCCTTATCTGCCATCGACCGGGGTTTACACCCAGAAAGGTAGGCATAACAAAACAAACCCCACATGGTAAAAACTAAAACAAAAAACCGAACAGAGAGGTAGAAACTCCCTACAATCCCACGGAAACAAGCAAACTTTACTGCTGCGCCGATCGTCCCCGCAGCCCTCCCCGCCCCGAGAGAGGGAGGGGGAAGCCCCGGACCTACCGCGCCGGCTGCCTAGCATCAGTTCGGAAGCTAAGCTTTAACCAACGCGAAAAAACCGCCGACCGGTGGGAGGGAGGGTTGCCAAGGAGCCTCTGGGGCTCACCCAGAAAATGGCGTTTCATTACATTCAACACTGGTTTTCTGTGGGGAGCCCCTACGGCTCCCTGGAGCTTCATACCCAAAGAGAAGGAAAAGAAAAGGCTGACCCGGGAGGACGCAGCCACAAACTCCACAATGCGAAGCCGAGACAACAGGCTGCAACCTGCGACCCAAGGCAACAAGAACGCACAGGAGCAGTCGCGCATAAACTAAACACTACCTAATTAACTCCCTGTAACCTACCTTACCCCTATAATGTCAACCCATGGTTGTTATTTCTAAACAATGCTGTTTGTCGACCATGTAACTGTTATCATTTTTATGAATTTTGCAAGTATTTACCTACTTACAAGTTTCTTAGATTAAGGACCTGCCCGAAACGCTGCGCGTACTAGTGGCTTTACAAGAGTGTAATTACTAGGCTATGTATCCTCACAATCCCAATGTACCTTCTTGTATATATATAAATAAATAAATAAATATCGGGACTACGTTAGCTGCTTTCCAAATATCTGGCAGTTCCCCTGTTGCCAGTGATTTGTTATACACTATGGAGAGTGGTAGGCACAGTTCTTCTGCTCCTTCCTTTAGTATCCAAGGGGAGATTCCATCTGGGCCTATAGCCTTTGTCACATCCAATTGTTAGGATATTTGTGGACCTAAGTAAGGCTTTTGACACTGTCACCCACCAAGACCTTCTTCTTAAATTACATCAATATGGCGTCAGAGGTCACTCCCAGCAATATCTTCAGTCCTACCTAACTGACAGGTTCCAGTATGTTTCTGTGAATAATTCCATTTCTCTAACACTACCTATAAACATCGGTGTTCCACAGGGCAGCATACTTGGCCCTCTCCTCTTTCTCATCTACATTAATGACCTTCCAAATGCCTCTCAACACCTCAAACCAATCTTATTTGCTGATGACACAACTTTTATCTTCTCCAATCCTGACCCTCTTGCTCTAAATGTCACTGTGAATACTGAACTAAATAAAGTCCATCTTTGGCTAACTGCTAACAAACTCACCCTTAACATTGACAAAACTTTCTATATTTTGTTTGGTAATAAATCCTCAAATGAAATTAATTTAAGAATAAACAATATACAAATCAGTAGTAAAGTTGATGGTAAATTCCTTGGTGTCCTCATCGATAACAAGCTGAATTTCCAGGGACACATTCTAAACATAGCAAAAAAAAGTTTCTAAAACTGTTGGCGTTCTTTCTAAGATCAGATATTATGTTCCTCGCCCTACCCTGGTGACGCCCTATTACTCTCTCATCTATCCTTATCTCAACTATGGTATTTGTGCTTGGGGTTCTATTACCCAAAATCATTTACGTCCTCTAATTACCCAACACAAAGCTTCTATTAGAACAATATCTAACTCTGGCCCCAGACAGCACTCGGTACCCTTACTCAAATCTCTGAATATGTTAGACATTAAGTCATTGCACATCCTCTCTTGTGTACTCTATATGTTTAAAACTCTGACTTGTAATGTCAATCCTGACTTTCAACGCTTCCTAGAAGGTTGTAACAGAACTCATGTGCACCGCACCAGAAACAAATACCTATTTGATATTCCAAGAGTTAGACTTAATCAAACTAGGAATGCTCTACAAATCAAGGGTTCCAGAATGTGGAATGACCTTCCCAATTATATCAAAGATTGTACCTCTCTCAACCAGTTTAAAATGAAAACTAAGTACTACCTAATTAACTCCATGTAACCTACCTTACTTCTAAATGTCAACTCATGTCTTACTATTTAAAAAAAAAAATGCTGTTCATTGACTAACTTGTATATTGGCTATTTTCTACCATGTTCCTCCCTTTTTTTATCTTTTATTATTTTTTTTCATTCAACACAATTTATACTTTAGGCTCAATTACTATTAAGTTTTAGTCTAAGTGTTTTTTAAGATCATTGTGTTCATTGCTGTCTTCTTTTATGTGCTAGCCATATGCTGTATTGTGCCTGCTAAGTTTTCTTAAATTACCATTCAAGCTGTCATTGCAATCATTCTGAGCTACCTATGTGCTTTAACCCTTCAATTGCGCATCGCATCATATGATGCTTTGACCGACTTGCAGTAAATTGCGCATCGCATCATGTGATGCTTTGGAGTACTACGCAAGATTTAAACGGCCCGCGGATACACGGGGTTTACCACACCTGCATCAGGGCTCTTGTAAACAGACACCATTTAAAAAAAAAATCGTGGGCCAAATTCCCGGGTGTGAAGGGCCTCAGTATTGAGTGAGCAACCAAGCCTGACGCACGCAGCATGAGCTCACTTCACTGCTGTTCAGCTTGTGACCACAGCATCGCCTAAAAATGCCATAATATACTTGTTTATGCTATTATGTAGCGATGATATTATTACAGAAGACCCCTGACTGTGATAAAACTGACCAGGGTCCTGATAATAGCAGGATTGTGGTGATATTTAGCTCTGTGCGCCATGGAGGGAGGTGTAACGGTTCTATTGTTACGTAAAGTATGGTGACAAATAAACACAGGCACTAAGATACTATATATATATTTGGTCGAATATACAGAAGTACACAGGTGATACTTTGGTGTGAGTTGAGCTCACTGAGCGTCGGTACAGTATCTCGCAAGTGTCTGCTCTAGACCACACTTGAAAGTAGACTCTGGTTAATGTTTGCTATTCTGCTGCTTATATGCTCTGGCAACACCTCACCGTGTTGCCCGGGCAACGCCTCACCTCATTCATCTCCAAAGGTTGACTGGAATATTAACAAAGCATTTGGAGCGAGTATATTATTGGGATAATCTACTCGCTACAGAACTCCCCCTCCCAGGGGATGAAAGGAAAAATACTTGATCAAGGAACTTAGCTGGTCGGTGAATTGTACGCCCTGCCCGTGTTACATAACCATCAAAGTTAACTTCCTCCTCTTCGCTGATGTCATCTAACTGGGGTCGTAGGGTGGGAGGTCGCACAGGATCGTCCGTCGTCGTAGGATCAGATTGTGGTGCGGCTGGTAACTGGGGTTGTAGGGTGGGAGGTCGTATAGGATCGTCCGTTGTCGTAGGTGGCGGTGCTGCTGGTAACTGTGGTCGAAAAGTGAACTGCGTAGTCAGCGGATGTGTCTCTGGATTTAGCAGTGTCGCAGACGTTTGAGACGAAGCCTGAAGCAGAGCAGAGAGCTGAGTGAGGCTGGAGTCGTGGAGCTCTATGTGGGAGAGCGTGGCGGCTCGATTGAGAATTGTGAGTGTCTGAACTCGGGGAGCGAGAGCGTGGCGGCTCGATGCGGTCGTAGTCTGCTGTCTGCTCTGTGTCGAAGCTGTAGCGTCTTGGGTTGATTAGGACTGTACACGCCGAGTACTACATTGTTGACTGTGGAAATTGTAGTCTGGTACCAAAAGATGTAGGCAGTGTGTGGACAAGCTCGGTGTAGCAGGAGAGAAGAATGTGCATAATTGTTGCGTCCTTGGGTCGCTGGTGGAGCATTTAGATCCAGGGCGGATGGGCTCGGGCACCAGGACATTAGGAGGTAATGTAGGCACGTAGTTAGGACAACGAGGTAATCACATCTAGAGCTGAATTGTCCTGAAGGCGACGAAGTGTCGGAAATGCAAGCTGTAAATCCTGTACTGCGCAAAGGGCTTGAGTCGGCCAAGTATCAAAATGCAGGGAACGTGTAGATGAATCTGATGACAGAGCAACTGTCGTGGGCGTAGGACAAGCAGTGCCCTGGCAGCGACGGAGAGTCGGCAGGACAAGCTGTAGATCCAACATGATGTAATCATTGATGAGGCTGTCAGATGAGTGAGTAACGATAGCTGACAGTGAGCAGTGAGTAACGTGGAGCAGCAAGCCGTAGTAGATGAAAATGCAGAGATGGACGCGATGAAAATCATAGCTGTGGCGAGGGTGTTGGCAGTGTTCCATCACAGCAAACAGTAGCAGTAGAGGTCCAGTGAGAGTCCATGTTGTAGTCCATCGTGGCTGGGTATCGTCGAAACTCTCTGGCGTCACCAATGTAACGGTTATATTGTTACGTAAAGTATGGTGACAAATAAACACAGACACTAAGATACTATATATATATTTGGTCGAATATACAGAAGTACACAGGTGATACTTTGGTGTGAGTTGAGCGCACTGAGCGTCGGTACAGTATCTCGCAAGTGTCTGCTCTAGACCAAACTTGAAAGTAGACTCTGGTTAATGTTTGCTATTCTGCTGCTTATATGCTCGGGCAACACCTCACCGTGTTGCCCGGGCAACGCCTCACCTCATTCATCTCCAAAGGTTGACAGGAATATTAACAAAGCATTTGGAGCGAGTATATTATTGGGATAATCTACTCGCTACAGAGGAGTAATGCTGTGGGAGGGAGGGTAGCGATGGCTACCCTCCCTCGATGTCTTCTGACTGTGGCGATGTCTTCTGACTGTGTGTGGCCACCTTTTATTGACTGCACTCACTATACCAGCTTAGTGGTTCGCTATGGTGAACACAAATGTAGATACTTATATATAACGTGTGTATAGAGGGTATAAACAGCAAGAGTAGGTTGGGAGCCGCCATTTTGGTGAGGGAGGTGGCGTCTGGCCTTGAGGGCGGCAGCCATCAGCTGACTGTGTGAGGTCCTACGTCTTCGTGCCTTTACTCACCAGACAAGCTTAGATGTACAGTTATGGTGAACAAAACATGTAAATACTTATATATAACGTCTGTATATAAGAGCAAAAACAGTATTGTGGGAGGAGAATGTGGGTGACTCAGGTGACTTGAGGGAGGGCGTGAGTTGCTGGCTGGTACACGGCGGTCACTCCTCGTTACTTTTTGACTCATAATAGCAACTTAGTGGTTCGTTATGGTGAACAAAACATGCAGATACTTATATATAACTTGTGTATATAGTGTAATAACCGACAAAGTATTTGTTCACTGATGAACATAATTGAATCAACAATATGCACACCATATTTATGAGTACAGCGATGATTCACTCATTTTATTATATAAATATATAAAACTACACACTATTGAATAATATTACAGCAAAAAAACTATGAAAAATCAATCAGAGATATTGAAATAATTAGGTAATTATCTCTTTGTGGCAACTCCGGCCTGACAGCTGGCGATCAACAGACCGCCTGGGACGCACGCTGAGTCGTCAGCTGTTTTTTGCCAGACTTCCCCGCCCTATAGCGGGCAATATATGCCACTTACGATTTTTTTTTTCCCATGATCAGTGAACACAAATTAACAGGTTAGGAAGAAAAAAGAATTTTTCTTTTTTTTTTTTTTTTTGGTATGCGCCTGTGGGTGTCAAATGGTATATAGCCATGCGCCATTTAAGGGTTAATATACCTACAATTTTTCTCTCAATTTTTATTTTTTTCATGCTATGTAACTGTTATCATTTTTATAAATTTCGCAAGTATTTACCTACTTACATGTTTCTTAGATTAAGGACCTGCCCGAAATGCTGCGCGTACTAGTGGCTTTACAAGAATTGAATTACTATGCTATGTATCCTCACAATCCCAATGTACCTTCTTGTATATATATATATATAAATAAATAAATAAATAAGACTGGGCTCTGTAGACCACGCTACATTGGGCCCAGACCAAGCTACTCCTTTGACCCTTACGACTACCCCCCTCAAGTCCCCAGTATAGTGACCACCTCATCACTAGGCGCTCCACCTGGAGCGGCTACTTCTCTCATTGTGATAACTGCGCCTTTACCCACCCCCCCATCCTCCCACTCGCGGAGCTCCGCGCCGACCACCCCGTCCCCCTCAAAGACGCACTCACACGATTCCATCCAGTTCTAATATGTTCCACGCCTTGTTTGGTCCTGCTACATAGGCTAAATACTTTGATCTCAATCATCTGGATTCTACATGTCCCGAAGATTTTTTCCTCCATAAACACCTCATTGATTTGGTGAATGTGTCTTTTTTTTTTTTTTTTTTTTTTTTTTTTTTTTTTTTTTTTTTTTTTTTAACCCCGCACCCGTTTTGATACACGCGTTGTTCCTGCTCCTTCTCGGGAAGCAGCTGCCCACTTAGCCGCATTTATTTATTTATTTATATACAAGAAGTTACATTGGGGGTTAACAGAGAATATAGAAAATAAGTTGAATTAACATTCTTGTAAAGCCACTAGCACGTATAGCGTTTCAGGCAAGTCCTTAAACTAATAGAATTTTTTTTTATAAATTAACAGTAAAATTGATAAAAAAAATTTAGCAGGTATTTTACAGCTTTACAGGTACAGATAATTTTAAGAAGAATAATTACAGTAAAATCAACAAAAAATGTTTACAGGTAATTTGAAGAAATTTTGACACAAAAGCAGATTTATTATTAGTAATTATATTATTAACTATTTATAGTTAATAATCATTAGATTAAACTTGCCTATGTTCATTATTCAACTTTATTCTTTACTTTCATTTATTACCTAGGTTGCCTAGCCTCGCCATACTCGCTTACTCCATTGTACCCCTGGCTTTGCCTGTGTCTCAAAATGCAAATTATTACTTACAGTGTACCTGCAAGTACTTGAAAGCAATCTACCTCATTTTTCTTTTCCTTTTTTTTTTTTGTCCATTTTGTGTTTGTATTGTATAGTCTTGTTTATAGTTTAATTTCCCCCCCCCCCCCCCCCCACCCCTATAATATCAAAATTTTGTTTTGTAATTGCCATTCTTGCCTTGTTTTCCTACAACCAGCCTTCTTATGCAAACAAGTATAGACCCAGAACTAAACCTCTTATCCACTATTTATGACAATCATCACTTTAATGATCAAAATTGCAGATATATTACAGCTCATGATGTAAACAATGTATTAACACAAAATCAAAATTTCTGATTGGGGAGAAAAAACAAGCCAGGAGTGGGGGGACCTTAATTTATTAAATAATGTTTACAGAGCAACTGCTGTACCACAATATAAATGATGTCGTGTGATATGACTGAGTAGAATGCCAGTACTGCAAAGATGCAACTAAGGAAATAAGTCGTAGCACATTAACCGTGCCTAGTGCCAGCTAGCCGAAGCAATGTTGCAGTACTCGCAATCAGCTTAATGCTATAATTAAAGACAACACCAGAGTTAATTGAGTGGCACAGCCAGTACAGTATGTATAAAATATATTCTGTATACACAGAGGGCATAGAAAAGAATAGATAAGAATTCCCAGGGGTAATGATATGCTAGTGCCTAGTTTACATGTAAAGTCTGCAACCCCCAACTTGCACTACAAGTGAGCACTTGACATATGGTAAGTAGCTGTGGGCAGCCCTAGACTTGGGGATCCGGTGCAGCACCCCCCAAATTTCTAAATTAGAAAGTATGCATAGGAGAAAACGTGAGGAGCTCTAATGTGCATAGATGTTCTGCAGTCAAGGGAGGAGGGCGGGTGTTTCGAGCGGAGTGGACCGGAGCTGTGGAGGACTGAGGGAGAAACTCCTCATGCATTTGCTTAAATGTGGGGCCCCCCCCACGGTGCGCGCTGCGTAAATGTTTTTTCTCCTTCCCTGAATTTCCCCGCTTATTTTAAAATAAGCAGTGGCCATTTCTGATCGGGGAGAAAAAACAAGCCAGGAGTGGGGGGACCGTAATTTATTAAATAATGTTTACAGAGCAACTGCTGTACCACAATATAAATGATGTCGTGTGACATGACTGAGTAGAATCCCAGTACTGCAAAGATGCAACTAAGGAAATAAGTCGTAGCACATTAACCGTGCCTAGTGCCAGCTAGCCGAAGCAATGTTGCAGTACTCGCAATCAGCTTAATGCTATAATTAAAGACAACACCAGAGTTAATTGAGTGGCACAGCCAGTACAGTATGTATAAAATATATTCTGTATACACAGAGGGCATAGAAAAGAATAGATAAGAATTTCCAGGGGTAATAATATGCTAGTGCCTAGTTTACATGTAAAGTCTGCAACCCCCAACTTGCACTACAAGTGAGCACTTGACATATGGTAAGTAGCTGCGGGCAGCCCTAGACTTGGGGATCCGGCGCAGCACCCCCACTCCGCAGGCCAGCGCAGCCGATCCCCCACCCCCCGAAGGGCGAGGTGCCCGCTGGCCGCAGAAGTAACTTATCTAGGTAGTGGAATAACGTCTTGCCTGACGTAGGAGTGGAACGCATCACTTTTCCACCTGCCGACTGCTCTGATTGCTGCCGGCGCCAGGCCATCCTTGGACGTCTGTGTGGCTCTGCCGATTCTGAAGGAGTGCGGAGCATAATCGTTTGGAGGCAGCCCTAGTGCTCGAATGGCAGCATGGAGCACCCATGTGAAATCTTGTCTGGTGACCGGGGCGCCCGTTTCGTCTAGGAATATAGGTCCTGGTTCCATGCCCCGTCGTCTTATGTAGTTCGCCATGGCACGGACCGGGCAGTACTTGCTGTAAGGGTCTGCACTCAGGTTTAAAGTGGGGGTACGACCTGCACTGTGCTTGTAGGAGGCAAACGCGATGTCGATCCCCGTCCGTGATAAAGTTAACTGGTCCAAGCGTAGCGTGTGTTGCCCCTTCCCCACATAGGTCACCTCCCCTGGCCGGAGGCAGGCGTAGAAGGCGAGGGAGAAGAGCGCTCGGTAGCAGGTCTTCTCGTAAGTCGAGCAGCAGACACCTCGCAGGGCCCCCAGTAGTCGATGCAGTAGTCGTCTGGTCACGGGCAATCGTCGTGCGGGGAGCCGTTGGGCCTTGTTGCGTGCTCCCTTAAGCAGTTGTGTGAATAGGAACTGGCAAGTAGGATCCTCCCTACCATGCAACTTGAACATGAAGGCGATTGCCGCAAGGTAGGCGCTGAGAGAGCGGAAAGCCAAGCCCTGAGACAGCAGCGACTGCAGGAAGTTCGCCAATGTCGAGGACGAGGCCTCGAAGGGACACTCCCGTCTCCTGTCGTCCGATATGTACGCCACGTACTCTGCCCACTTATGTTGATACGTGCGCCGTGTCGTGGGCTGCAGGGAGTCGAGCAGCGTCCTTACAGTTTCAGGGTGAAGTTGCAGGGCAGGAGGTGCTACGGGACTGCGGTTGGCTTCTCGGCGAGTCCTGCGTCTCGCAGGAATGAGGGCGGCAGTACCTGCAACTGGGAAAGAGCGTCACAAACCCCGTTTAACTTGCCCGGGAGGTGTGATGGAAGAAGCGTAATATTATGGGCGAGGAGAAGGATTGCCAGTGGCTAGACCAATTGCATGAGGAGGGGGCACCTGGCGGACAGAGATTGCAGCACGTTTACCACAGCGGCGTTGTCGGACCTACACACAAGCCTCTTGTTTGCTAACACTGGTGCAAAGATGGATATCCCCATGTAGAAAGGGTAAAGTTCGAGGAGCGCAATGTTGAGCCGGCTCCAGTCCGTAGGCCAGGTACCCCCGAACCAGGTCGCTCCGAGTGCGAGTCCGTAACCCTTGGATGAAGCGTCCGCGCACATCGCGAGGGCCGTGGCGCACCCCCATCCACCGTCTGGTGGAAAAACCGTTATCCCATTGAATGCGCTGAGGAAAGTGTGCCAGGCTCCCAAGTTGAGCTTCGCCTCTGCGTCCAGCAGGCAGAGGCGTGAGGGACGTTGTACACCTCGTGTGAGCGGGTGGAGTCGTCTGAGGAAGGCCCGTCCCCCCGGTATGACTGACGTGGCAAATTGCAGTTTGCCGATAATCCCCTGCAGGTCCCGCAGAGGGAGGCTCTCGGCCCGCAGAGCGTCTTCCACTGCAGCCCTGTACTTCATCCTCTTGTCGTCCATCAGCCTTGTCTCCATACGTCGGGCATCGATTTCAAGTCCAAGGAAGGTGAGGCAGGGGCGGGGGCCCTCAGTCTTGTGGGGGGCCAGGGGAACACCTAGGCGCTCACAGAGGGCAGTGAACACCTGCAGACTCCGCAAGCACTCGTTGTAGTTAGAACTCACGAAGAGGAAGTCGTCCAGCACCTTCACGACATCCCGCACGCCAAACTTCTCCACGAGGATCCATTGCAGGGCGTCGGAGAACGTCTTGAAGATCCTGCAGGAGGGTGCCGCCCCCATGCTGAGCATTTTCTCGTAGTAGTACCGCCCCCCGTAGGTGAAGCCGAGTAGGTGGTAGTCGCTGGGGTTGACCAGGACGATCCGGAACGCCTCTGCTATGTCGCACTTCGCCAAGTGCGCCCCTGGGGAGCATCTGACCACCAAGGCCACCGCGTCGTTGATGGACTGGTAGGTCACTGTTGTCATCTCCCGCGGGATGTTGGCATTCACGCTCTCGGAGGTATAGGGGTAGCTGAGGTTGTGCAGGAGCCTGTATTTGCCAGGCGTAGACTTCTCTCTCAGAGCTATGGGAGAACACTTGAAGTTCTCAAATGGGGGACCTCGAAGGGGCCCGCTATGCGCCCCAGGCTCAGTTCCTTGTCGAGCATAGGCCCCACTATATGTGGCAGGGCTGTAGTTGCTAGGGGGTTATGAGAGGAGAGGGGAGTCCGAGCCCCGTCGTAGCCGAGTAGGAAACCCCCCGGAAGCCTCCCACGATATAGTCCCGGAGGGGGTAACCCACCAGGAAAGCATCAAGTGCGTCTGCGTCCACTGGCGTTGTGACGTGTGTCTTTCTTCCTGCCCTTGTCCTGTGGGGGGCGACGGGAACGCTTCTCCTTGGCAGTGGCGACTCGAGGTTGGGCCTGGGGGCACGGGCAGTAGGCAGGGTGTCGCTTGTGGCAGCGCGAGCAGTAGTGCTTGAAGGTGCAGAAGGGGACGGTGCAGCCTGCCCCAGTTGCGTGGAAAGCGTAGCAGTATCCCGGTGGTAGTCCGTAGGCCCGTGCAGTGGAGAGCGAGCGTTCAGCTGGGGAGGCGACGGCGCGAGGCACCACCTGAATCCGCTCCTGCGCTGCACGTTGTACCGACCGAATCTCCAGATCGAGTCTTAGTGCGGTCCAAGGGCAGCCCGACCTCTCCTTGTCCCACCTGAACGCCTCGTCGTACCACATCCAGTCGCCAAGGAGGTTGCACTTCATGGACTTCACATAGCGGACATAAGTGAAAAGCGCCCGCCCCTCGGTGGGATGTCGCTCCAGGTAGATTGAAGCAAAGATGTCAAAGCTGTGACCCCACTGCTCCGGCGTCAGAGGCGGCAAGTTCTTAGTGGATAACTGGGCCTCAGAGGGAGTAGCATGGCGTGTCTCTGAGGGCCTGGCATCATGTTCGTATGCCAGCAGCTCGCGCAAGTCGATGTACTTGTTTGCCCAGACTTTCTCTCCTAGGGCCATTGGGACGTGCTCACCTAGCATTGTGACGGTGTTGCCTCGCGTCCCCCAGGGCTGTCCCACCCAAGGACTAGGGTAGGGGGGAACGAGCTCTCTCTGCGGTACTCACCGTTTGAGGACGTGCTGGAAGAGCTGTGTCGTCACCTTGTCGTGTGCCTCCTCGCCCTTGACTGTGGGCAGCGCACCGGGGGGATGGGAGGCTGTGCATGTAGGCCGGTTTGTGAGGGCGTCCGTGTCGTTCGCTCCGCCGGGGTTCGAGGTCTGCCGTCGCCTCGAGTCGAAGGGGGGGCTCCGAGCCTGAGCAATGAGCGTCTGCAGCATTGCCCAGTCGGCGGCCCGAAAGTTATGGGGGTTGGTCAGCCGCGCCCCCCGTGGCCATGCCGGTTGGGCGTGCATCGTGGATGTGGTCGCCGTCCGAGTCAGAGCCTCCCGAAGAGGCCTCCGAGGAGGAGGCGAAGCGGGCGGGTTTCACCCTTGCCCTGGGCGGTTGCGTCCTAGCGCCCCTTCGTCGGGGTCCTCTTGTTGACGCTGCCCTTGTCCTCTTCTTCACCGTGGGGGGGGTGGGCCGCCATCTCCGTACTGCGGAGAGGGGAAAAATAAGCGGGCGGCCAGGGCAGGTACAGGAAAGGAAACATGGCTAAGCATGTAAACATAGATAACTTATAAATGGTTTCCATGCTTATGTTTATAACATGTAAAGCAAAGCATGGCATAGAGAGGAAAAAAAACAAACTTGAAATAATGGAGGAATTAAAGTGACAACTAAACACAGGAAAGAAAAGCATAGGTAAATTAAATAAGAAAAGTAAACTAATATTGAGGAATAAAATACGCATGGATGTAAAGGAACTGATTAACCGAATAAATAAATAATACGCACAAACCTGAAACCAAGAAACGTGGACGTGGAGAAGGAAGTAAATGGATTGAAACGTGACTGTTAAGGAATTAACGAGGATAAAATAACCAGTGTAATACAAAAAGGGAAGTGGGAAGAGAATAATCCTGAACCTAGCTTAAGCAAGGAATAAAAGCAAGAAGACAGTAGGCAACAAATTGCAAAACAGAACGGGACACGAAGACTGAAATAATAGATAAGAGTAAAGGAAATAAGGCCCACCAATGACAGCAAAAAGGGGGGGGGGGGACGAAAGAATAATTAGGGACGAAGCTTAAGCAAGGGCGAAAAGGAAATGAAGAAAGTGGCAAAGTGTAACAAAGCTTAAGGAGACAAATGCAGTGTGAATTTAGATAATATAAGAAAAAAGATAAGGATCCTAAAGGAATGGAAAGAAGAATAAATGGAATATAACGAAGAAGGAGGAAATTAAATACCCAAGAAGAGGAAGGAACTGAAACCGAGTAAAAAGTAACAGCACTCTACTTGTAAACCCCCAAGATAAGATACAGGAGAAGGGACATTAAGTAGTCAGATAAGGCATAAGTGAAAGACAGAGAGAGAAGAAAAAAAAACCTGGAAAAGACTTAAAGAACTTAGAGACTTGGACATGACGTACAATAATACATAAGTAAACTAAAATAAAGTAAAATAAATAACGAATAAAACGCATAAATAAAATAAATAAAACGAAAATTGTAGCAGGAAAACAGAAAAGGACATAAGTAAAACGAAATGATAACTGAATAAATAAGCGAAAAGTGAGCAGTGCAAACAGAATAAGGACAAAAGTAATAACTGAAATAAAGGGATAAATAACGAACAAAACGGAGAATAAATAAAACGAATGAATGCATAGCAGATAAACAGAATAAGGACATAAGTAATAACTAAAATGTAAATGAATAAAACAGAGAAAAGACGAATAAATGGGAGCAGTATAACAGAATATAAGGACATAAGTAGTAAGTAAAATAAATAACGGATAAAACGGAAAGATAAATAAATAAACGCATAAGTGGGTAGCAGACAAACAGAAATAAGGGCATAAGTAAATTAAATAAAGTAAATATCGAATAAAGCGGAAATATATAAATAAACGAAAAGAAGTGGAGTAGATAACCGGAAAAACATGACTAGAAACATTAACGTTAGTAATAAGCGAATAAATGTGAACAGTACAAACAGAATAAGGACAAAAGTAATAACTGAAATAAAGTAAATAAAATTAAGCAGCTCTCACAGAGCGCTGCGTAAATGTTTTTTCTCCTTCCCAGAATTCCTTCGCTTATTTTAAAATAAGCAGTGGCCATATCTCTGTAATTAACTTGAATGTAAGGTCACTTAGCAAACACTTCGATGATGTTAGCGCCTTGATTGAAACTATTGACAACAAATTCCTTTTTATTATACTTATTGAAACGTGGTTAAAAGAGGATACTACTCAACTCTTTAACATGCCAAACTACTCAGCCATTCACAACTGTCAACCAATTCAGAGAGGTGGTGGTACTGCTCTTTACTACCACTAAGAACTAACATGCTTAAAAGTAATTAGAACTAGAGACTACTGTGGGGAGTATATCTTCGCCAGTTTCAGAGTCAAGGGTGCTGAGGCTGTCCTGACTGTGGGAGCAGTCTATAGAATTCCTAACACTAATGTGTCCGAATTCAACTCTAATTTTAGAAATCTAATACTAGATAACAGACTGAACAAAAACCATCTAATTATCGCAGGGGACTTTAATATTGACCTCTGCGAGCCAGAAAACCCTATACTGCTGTCGGCTTCCTCAACTGTATGAATTCCTGCTTCCTCGCACCCTTAATCACTAGACCTACTAGAATCACTGATAGTACTGCCACGCCTCTTGATCACATCTGGACCAACATAACCTCTCCGCTTGCCTCAGGGATAATCATCGATAGCACTATAGACCATTACCCAAAATTTCTCCTAACATTACCAAACCACTTCTAGAGACAAGGGAGATAAGCTTTAGGCTGCACAATGAAACTTCCATAGGCAATTTTATAGCTGCTGCTGCTAATGTCAACTGGGAGTCCGAATTAGGTAACATAGGGGACATCAACCTAGCAGTGCAATCTTTTCTTAAAAAAACTCTCAGCCTTTATAACACCCACTGTCCTATGCTAACGAAATGTCACAACAAAAAGGCTAAACAATCCTTGGCTTACAAAGGGGATACTTAAATCTATTAATAAAAAACATTACCTTGAGAAGAAGTATAGGTTAGGAATCGTCTCCAAAGAATTTTCAAAGAATTACTCTTCATTGCTACCTAAAATAATTAAGAGAGCCAAAATTAAATACTTCGAAGATAAATTTACCCACACATAGGGCAACATTAAGAAAATATGGAGCACAATTTCAAAAATATTGGGATCAAAGAAGATTTTAAATAACAAACCAATACTCCTGTCAAATAATAATAGTCTGCTTTCAGCCTCTGACACTGCTTTTGAGTTCAATAGGTTCTTCTCTTCCATTAGGTCATCCCTTACAAATGATATTCCATCTTCCAGTACTAATATTCAGGACTATCTTATAGGTAACTATCCACAGTCTCTGTACCTAATTCCACTGATGTTACTGACATAATCCTTTCCCTTAAATCCAAGTCTAGTGCCCTTGAGGAGATACCAACTCTTACTTACAAAAAGGTCTCTAGATTTTTAGCTCCTGTCATTGCATTGCTCTTCAACAAGTCACTTGAACTCCAAACCTTTCCAGATATTCTGAAAAAAGGGAGAGTAACCCCTGTCCACAAATGTGGTGATCCCACGGATGTTAACATCTTCAGACCTATCTCAATTCTGCCAAACTTGTCTAAAATATTTGAAAAACTTATCTACAAGCAGCTTTACTCTTATCTAGCCAAACACAATATACTTAGCTCTTGTCAATATGGCTTCAGACCCCAAAAAAGCACTAACGATGCACTTATTTGTAAGATTAACTTGATACATGCAGCTCTTGATAAAAAATGAGTTCCCTATTGGGTTATTTGTGGACTTGTGTAAGGCTTTTGACACTCAACCACCAAAACCTTCTTCTTAAATTACAACATTATGGAGTCAGAGGTCACTCCCTGCAGTACCTCAAGTCTTACCTTACTGACAGGCTCCAGTATGTTCCTGTGAACAATTCAATTTCTCCCACCCTACCCATCAACATTGGTGTTCCCCAGGGCAGCATACTTGGCCCTCTCCTCTACATTATATAATGACCTTCCAAATGCCTCCCAACATCTCAAATTAATTCTATTTGCTGACGACTTGCCCTTCATTTACTCTAGTCCTGACCCCCTTGCTCTAAATGTCACAGTGAATACTGAGCTAAATAAAGTCCATCACTGGCTAACTGCCAACAAATTTACCCTCAATATTAACAAAACTTTCTATATTTTGTTTGGCAATAAATCCTCAAATCAAATAAATCTCAGGATTAAAAATACTCAAATTTGTAACAAAGTAGATGGCAAATTCCTTGGCGTTCTCATTGACCGCAAGCTGAATTTCCAGGGACACATTCTAAATACAGTATATCAAAAAAAGTTTCAAAAACTGTTTGCATTCTTTCTAAGATCAGATATTATGTACCTCGCCCTTCCCTGGTGACACACTATTACTCTCTCATCTATCCATATCTCAACTATGATATTTGTGCTTGGGATTCTACTACCCAAAATCATTTACGTCCTCTAATTACTCAACACAAAGCTACTATTAGGACAATATCCAACTCTGGCCCCAGACATCACTCGGTACCCTTACTCAAATTTCTGAATATGTTAGATATTAAGTCACTGCACATCCTCTCATGTGTATTTTATATATATAAAACGCTGAACTGTAATGCCAATCCTGACCTTAAAAGCTTCCTAGAAGGTTGTAACAGATCCCATGAGATTCTCCTTAATATCCTGCTTTTGTAAAATGATGGAAAGGATTTTGTTAAATAGGCTACTCTACCTTGTAGGTGATAACATGTCCAATAATCTCTTTGGTTTTATCAAAGGCAAAAGTACTGCGGATTGTCTCTTAAAGTGTTTGTCTAATGTAGATGACAATTGTAGAGTTTTTGTTGATCTACAAGGAGCGTTTGATAAAGCCAATGGGGAAGTAATCTTATACGAATTAGCCAATCTGGGAATAACAGGGAGATTGCTACACTGGATAAGGGATTACCTGCAAGGCAGAAAAGGTCAGGTGTATTACCAGGGATACATGTCTGAGGAACGGAGGTTTCAGTTAGGTACCCCACAAGGGGGAGTATTAAGTCCCACCTTATTCAATGTATTAATGAACAGATTAGCATCAGAGATGTATCCTCCAGGGGTCACGACGATCATATATGCTGATGACATTCTTATACAAGGCACTTCTGGGAACAAAATTCAAGATGCTCTTAACATACTTGGTACAACCTGTCACAAGTTAGGCTTAGTTATAAATGCAGATAAAACCAAATACGAGTATAGGAAACGAAGAAATATAACACTTACTCTAAATGGTGTGGAACTGAGCCGTGTACAGAAGTACAAGTATCTGGGCATGTATGTTGGATACACATGTGAGAGTAAAAATGCTGAAATAAATCATATCAGCACCTTATGTAAAGCCCGTCTGCATCCTCTAAAAGCACTGGCTTTTTCTGGTAAAGGTGTTGGGGTACCTATCTTGCGGATGTTATACATAAGCACTGTTCGATCCCTGATAGACTACGCAGCACCCGTATTGTCTTACACAGGCCAAGGCAGAATTCAAAAAATAGAGCTGATACAGAACGAGGCTATGAGGATTATTCTTGGATGTCAAAGAAATGCAATGATTGAAATAATGAGAATGGAATTAAATTTACAGAGTGTGTGTGATAGAGTCCGTGACATTAACACTAGAGTATCTATTCGTTTCATGCGGAGAAAAGGAGGGGATAAGCTGTTTGAGAGCGTTCAGACCTGCTTGAGTGACGTACACACTTCCAGGAAACTGAGGGAGACTCGCTATACGAGAGGATTAGCTCATGACCTCAGGGAATACGACGTACTTGACTGCTGTAAACCCTCTCGAAAGTGTAATATGTCTGCTCCCTGGAAAGTACAGAAAATAGACGTCGAAATTGTACCCCTCAAGGTGAAAAAGATTCATCATGAACCGGGACAATTACGGTGTTTGTATGGAAGCATGATATCTCGGTTACCAAGAGGCAACAGTTTACATGTATATTGCGACGGGTCGGTGGCGGAGGATGGCAGGGCAGGGTGTGGTGTCCTAATAAGGGATTATACGGAGTTTGGGACTGTGGACAGGATAATTGAACTCCGGCTTAGTAATTATATATCATCCACACAAGCTGAACTGCAGGCCATTCTGGCGTGTTTGGAGGAAGTACGTCATGACGACAAAAATGTTTTTGTATTTGTCGATAGCCGAGGAGCACTGGAGTCCTTAAACAGTAGAAACCCAGTCTTCATGTCTATAGTGGAGGACTGTAAGAGAAGAATAACTGAGATACAGCTGAAAGGTTATAGTGTGAAATTCATGTGGATTCCATCTCATGTTGGAATAGTGCTTAACGAGGTGGCGGATGACTTGGCCAAACGTGCCACATCAAAACCACAAGTTGACATCGAATGTGAATTCACAATGAGACAAATAAGAAGCAAAATCAGAAATATTCAGGCACAGGCGGGAGTGGAGAGGAGAGAGATAATGTATGAGAGTAGTCAAACCATGCAACACTACATGTATGTGAGTCAAAACACCCATTTCACTTATGGTAAAAGGAGAAATGCTTGGAGTGACTCTGTGTACATGCGGCTCAGGCTTGGGTACAAATATTACTGGGAATATGGGATAGATGTTCATGGTAATGACACGAAGTGTAAACTATGTGGTATGTTAAGGTCTCACACCCTTGCCCATTATATTCTTGATTGTCCGTTGATTAGTGTATATAGAAACACTGAGATAAGGACTGTTCCTGAACAAATAGCCTGGATGTGTCACAACGGAAAGGTTGATGATATTCTTGAGAGATATAAGAATTTTGCACCAAGATTGTAATATTTTGTTGAATTATCTGCAGGTGTCTTGCAAATTGTCTATACAGTATACCTAGGTCATAAAAGTATTTGTGTGTACGTCTGATACCATACTACTTGTGAGGGAGGAAATGTATATGTTTACCTCTCAGAATGTTTGGTAATATGTTTATTTGTGATGTGTGTATATGTATATATTAACACGTTGTACTGAACGGGGTGAGAATAGCTTGAGCTACCTCATCCCTTTGTGTGTATTTTACCTCAATAAACTTATTTCAATTTCAATTTCAATTTGATATTCCAAGAGTACGACTTAGTCAAACTAGAAATGCTTTAAAAATCAAGGGACCTCGAATGTGGAATGACCTTCCCAATTATGTTAAAGACTGTACCTCTCCCAACCAGTTTAACTAAAAACTAAGTACTACCTAATTAACTAAATGTAACCTACCTCACCCCTAAATGTCTACCCATGTCTACGATTTTAAACAATGCTGTTTGTTAACCAAATTGTATTTTTGCTTTTTTTTTCTGCCATGCCCCCCCCCTTTTTTAATTTTTTTTTCTTATTTTTTTAAGTTTTAGTCTTAGTGTTTTTCCTGCCCGAAACGCTTTGCGTAATAGTGGCTTAATTTAGGCATTGTATGTACTAGCTCTATCTATAAATCCATAAACTTTTGTATCTCACCTTGTATGTATGTACTCTACCTGAATAAATATTTACCAGATCAGAATAGTACACAATAATAACAATACACAATAAATAAACAAGGATTACAAGGATTCCTTAAATGCGCTCATCTCTTTAAGTCATAACTGTAACATGCTCGTGTCCGAAGCTAGACACAAATACAACAAAATTTCTGATCAGGAGAAGGAAGACACCAACAGTATAGGGGCTTATTTATTACGTAGTAGAAGTACAGGTAAATAATTTCTGCAGAAGTTAAACAGGCGTCTAAGTAAGTCTTAACAATTGTATAACATAGCCGTGGCTAACTCAAAGTACACGAAACAACTTAAATTGTACACCCGTAGTAAAATAAAAGTAATCTTGTAGCCTAGTAACAAACTCTGCAGAAACCTAATGGCCTATTGTCTAGAATTATCAGTGAGGCGAATGTAACATAAATCTAACTCTAAGTATAACAGTCAGGACACCACGAATAAAATGTAAGTGAACAACATACCATAATGGTAAACCCTAGCTGGAAAATTGAAAATAATCAGGCGGCAGAAAATTACATAAGACTGGAAAAGCCTGATATGAATTTGGAGAAGAAAATAACCCCAGGCCAGAGGCCGTGCTGCCAAGGAATAAGGAGAAAGAATTTCCTGACTTAAGGTAGGGCTTACTAGCAGAATGGCTGTAAAGTCAAAGTAGTAGCTGCGGACAGCGGAACACTTGGGGACCGGCGCTGCACCCCCACTCTGTAGGCCAGCAGGCCGGATTCCCCATCACCCACCCTAAGGGCGAGTGCCCGCTGGCCGCGAGGGAAAACCTCAGGGTGGCAGAGCAACTTCGGCTACCCAACTAGGAAGTAAAACGTCACTCTTCCACCTGCCGACCGCCATTAGCGCCGTTCGGCAAGCCCTTCTAGAGGCGGCTGAGGGCTCCGCCAAGTCCAAAGAGTGAGGGGCGTAACCAGTTGGAGTCAAGCCTAGCTCTTTGAACCCCTAACCTGTGGGTGGCGACGGGGGCGCTGTTCCTGGGTGGGTTCTTCGCGGGGCCGTGCTAGAGGACATGGGCTGTAGGCAGGGTGCCTCCTTCGGCAGCGCCGGCAGTAGTGCTTGAATGAACATGAGGTGAAAGTGCAGCCGGGTCCCCTCGAGTGGTAGGCAAAGCAGTAGCCCGGGGGGAGCCGTGCTCCCCGGGCGCTAGAGAGAGTAAGGGCTGCCGGTCGCCCCGCCTCCTGCCACGTCGGCTGAGCAGCGGCCTGGGCGAGGCGTTGCACCGAACGAAATTCCAAGTCCAGCCCGACCTCTTCCTGTCCCACCTGAAGGCCTTGTCGTACCACATCCAGTCGCTTTTGAGGGCCGTTTTCATGGTTTTCACGTAACGTGCATAGGTGAACAGCGCCTGGGCCTCCGCTGGGTGCTTCTCGACGTAGATAGTCGCGTAAATGTCGAAGCCATGTGCCCACTGGTCCGGCGTCAGGGGCGGCTGCTTCTTACCAGCCGCCTGGGCGTCAGGGTTTTGCACAGAGTGGGACTCGAAAGATCCTGCTTCCCGTTCGTAGGCAAGCAATTGCATGAGGTCCACATACTTGTTTGCCCAGACCTTCTCTCGATGGGCCTGTGGGACGTGCATGCCCAAGAGTAGGATGCTGGAGCCCGGGATCGCCCGGAGTTGCCAGGGGCTAGTAAGAGGGAGGGGGGGGGCGCTCTCTCCTCGGGGGACTCGTCGAAAGAGGACAGACTGGAGGAGCTCGCACGTCGCCTCGACGTATGCCCCCTGGCCCTGGTCCGTGGGCGACGGTCGGTGGGGGAGGGCAGGACGGCTGTGGCAGCCGCGGCAGGTTTAGCCTCGGTGGTCCCCATGCCCAGAAAGCTTGTGACATGAGAGGGGCCCCAAGCCTGTGCGATGAGCGCCTGCAGCGTCGTCCATTCGTCGGCCGAAAAGGGTGGAGGCTGCGACACTGTGCCACCCCCTGCTTTGCCGGCAGGGGGCCTCTGGGGAGTGTGGTCGCCGTCCGTATCCGAGCCGCCCGAGGAGCTGGCCCCAGAGGAGGGGGAGGCGAAACGGGTGGGTTTCGTACGGGCCCTGGCCGGCTAGCGGCGTCCTCGCACCACTGCACTGTTGTCCTCGCGTCGACGCTGCCCGAGCCCTCTTCCTTGTTGCAGTTGCTGCGAGTTCCGGTTTCTCGCCCCTGCGGAAAGATGAAATACCCAATTCCAATACCCAATACCCAAATACCAATACCCAAATTTGTAACAAATTAGATGGCAAATTCCTTGGCATTCTCATTGACCACAAGCTGAATTTCCAGGGACACATTCTAAATATATAAAAAAAAGTTTCAAAAACTGTTGGCACTCTTTCTAAGATCAGATATTATGTACCCCGCCCTGCCCTGGTGACTCTCTATTACTCCCTTATCTATCCATATCTCAACTATGGTATTTGTGCTTGGGGCTCTACTACCCAAAATCATTTACGTCCTCTAATTACTCAATACAAAGCTGCTATTAGGACAATATCCAACTCTGGCCCCAGACATTACTCGGTACCCCTACTCAAATCTCTGAATATGTTTGACATTAAGTCACTGCACATTCTCTCATGTGTATTATACATATATAAAACGCTAAACTGTAATGCCAATCCTGACCTCAAAAGCTTCATAGAAGGTTGTAACAGAACCCATGAGCACCACACCAGAAATAAATACAGTTTTGATATTCCTAGAGTACGACTTAATCAAACTAGAAATGCTCTACAAATCAAGGGACCCAGATTGTGGAATGACCTTCCCAACCATGTTAAAGACTGTACCTCTCTCAACCAGTTTAAGATAAAAACGAAGCTATACCTAATAAATTCCCTGTAACCTACCTTACCCCTCTATTGTCAACCATACATATGGTTGACATATGGTACATACAATGCCTAAAGCCACTATTACGCAAAGCGTTTCGGGCATGAAAAACTTAAATGACTAAAGCTTAATACTAATTGAGCATAAAGAGTAAAATGAAAACATGGAATGAAAACATAGCTGAAAAAGCAGCACAAATACAATTCTGTCGACAAACAGCGCTCTTCAAAAAAACAGACAAGCGCTGTTTGCCGACAGAATTGTATTTGTGCTGCTTTTTCAGCTATGTTTTCATTCCATGTTTTCATTTTACTCTTTATGCTCAATTAGTATTAAGCTTTAGTCATTTAAGTTTTTCATGCCCGAAACGCTTTGCGTAATAGTGGCTTTAGGCATTGTATGTACTAGCCCTATCTATAAATCCATCACTCTTTGTAAAATCTCTTGTATGTATGTACCTTACCCAAATAAACATTTGATTTGATTTGATTTGATTTGATTTGATTATTTGGAAGCAAATCATCAAATGCAATTCAGCTACAGATAGACAACATTAACATCAGTAATAAAAGGGATGGCAAGTTTCTTGGCCTATTCCTAGACAAGGGACTCAACTTCAGCACCCACATTCAACACATAACTAAGAAAGTCTCTAAAACAGTTGGTATACTCTCCAAAATCAGATATTATGTTCCTAACTCTGCTCTCCTCTCACTATATTATGCACTAATCTACCCCTATCTTAATTATGGTATCTGTGCATGGGGGTCTACCACTGCAAACCACCTTAAGCCCATCATCACGCAGCAAAAAATCAGCTATCAGAATAATAACTAACTCTGCTTTCAGACAACACTCAGCTCCCTTGTTTAAATCCCTAAACTTGCTAAATATTAACTCCCTCCACACATTCTCTTGTGTCAACTACATTTACAAAACCCTGTTCTTAAATGCAAACCATGCTCTGAAACTCTCCCTGGACAGATGTAATAGGACCCATTATCACCACACCAGAAATAAATATCTCTTTGATATCCCCAGGGTCAAACTTAATCTGTGTAAACACTCTATGCAAATTAAGGGACCTAGTCTATGGAACTCACTCCCTAGTGAATTGAAAAACTAAAACTTTTGCCTTATTTAAAAGCAAAACCAAAAAGTACCTAATTTCATCTTCTTAGTTTCCTACACTGAGCTTTAAATTTGCTCTGCACCTAGTGTTACCCAATCTCCTCATTTTTATGTAGTATCAAACAACCTTATCATTGTGTTCATTGCTGTCTTCTTTTATGTGCTAGCCATATGCTGTATTGTGACTACCAATTTTTGTCAACTACCATTCAAGCTGTCATTGCAATCAGTCTTATATTGTTTCTGCTGTATTGTGCCTACCAATTTTTGTCAACAACCATTCAAGCTGTCATTGCAATCAATCTTAGCTACCTATGTGCTTTAATATACTGTACCTACAATTTTCTCTCGTCTTCTTTTTTTCATTCCATGTAACTGTTATCATTTTTTTGGTCTATAAATTTTGCAAGTATTTACCTACTTAAAATTTTCTTTGATTAAGGACCTGCCCGAAACGCTGCGCGTACTAGTGGCTTTACAAGACTGTAAATAATCACTGATTCTCTCAGCAAAAGCGGTGAAATTCTGCGAAGAAGAAAATGTATTACCATGAGTTAGTCGACTAACCGACTAAGTAGCGCGCGCGCGCTCCGAGCGGGTACTTAAATGCGAGCCGCGGACACAGCGCCCTCTTGCTCGCCTCCGCCTCGCCAGTTACACTACAAAACGAGTGAGTGAGAATAACGGACAGATAACCAATGTTCGATAAGGGCTGGAGAGAAACTGACGAAGGAGAGCAACAGCAGTTAGTTTAGTTCATTTATTATGCACCCCATACCCATCTTGTGGGCGGTAGTGGAAAGGGTTACAGAGGCACATAATGGGCTCAGGGACTGAACCCACAATTCATTTAGCTAAGCAAGTTACAATCTTGATGAGCTATTTACAAAATTCAATATAAGTCATCACATCAACAATGGGTTCGAGATCGACCTCAAGTACAGGTTCTAAATTAAGCAACTGACATATGTGGAGAGCTAGTGTCAAAATTTATATGTTTGTCCTGCACACCGCCCCCCATCCAGTGGGCAGCGGTGGATAGGTTACAATCACTTAGTTACTACCTACAGTTAGCAAACTGGGGATATTTGGCTAAAATTTCTAGTAGCAGATCATTTTGAATGAAATATTGACACATCGCTATAGAACATTGGTTATAGAATTGTCTCTAAATTCACGTATCTTTTCGCACTCCATCACATAGTGACGGAGGGTGTGCGAATAATTTTGTTGACACAGTTTACATTTGGTCAGGTCTACATCAGCAGATAATGAGAATTCCCAGAGATACTTGTAACCGAGTCTAAGCCGAGCAGTAGTAACATCTAGAAGTCTGCTGATTTTATTGGATGATCCATAAATGTGTGGCTCCTCTTGTATGATAGTATGATGATAGATGGAATTACTGGTGTCAATTTCACTTTGCCTCAGATCTACAAGATCTTGTTGAAGTTCTCGGTGTACTGCTGCTCTCAGATTGCTCATTGACAATTCAAGGTTACACTCAACGGCTCCTTTAAAGGCAGATTCTTTGGCTAACTTATCAGCTCTATCATGCATTCGGAGGCCAACATGAGATGGAGACCACATGAAATGGATTCTGTTACCATCCTTAATAATTTTGTTGTATTTGTGTCTAGCTTCGGACACGAGCATGTTACAGTTATGTCTTAAAGAGTTGAGAGCATTTAAGGATGATAAGGAGTCACTTACAATTAATGTATCAAGTTTTGAGACTTTTACACATTTCAGTGCAAGGATCAAGGCAAATAGTTCAGTCTGAAGGTGTTACGGACCCGAGCCCAGCGTCCGAGCACGGAGCAGTGACGACATCGCCATCTGTGGGTCAGCTCCCGAAACCCCCTCCAAATGGACAACGCCATCTAGTGAAGACGAGATATACCGGCCACAGGGGCTGGTTTCCCATCTTAATCAGCTCATGACATAGCCGCTGTTGACCTCTGGTGAGGTGACGCTTAGACAGCAACGCCATCTATGGAGTGGATAAGTGGGCGTTTGTGCCTAAGCCTGTAAGTGAGGTGCCCTAGGGTGTCCCTAGTACTGATGACGTGTCTGATTACAGAGTCGACCTGGGACTGCTGGATTGGACGATGGGCAGTCTACCCAAGGCAGCCAAAGTCTCTCCACGTGTTTGCTGCAGAAGCTGTGAGTTGCTCCCGGACGAACACTGCTGAGAGTGTTAGCCTGCCTGTGACGTGGCAGAGTTGAGGAAACGTCGTACCCGGGGGTTGACTGGTGAGAGACTAGCCACTGTGGTGAGGAGAGTGATCTGTGGAATCACACGAGGCTCCTGCCTAGGGCTCGCAACCCTAGTATCGGTCGTGGAGTGGCCTACGCAGCAGAGCTGATTGGAACCTGCCAGCTACAGGCTGGATTTGTGGTTGAAGGCCTCCACGACGGTGCACCCAGTGGGACTGTGATTTGGCTGGCCTGTGGCCAGGGTAGATTCGCCTAGGGAATCGAAGGATTCATCGTGAGGCCACAAGAAGAGAACCAGGGCTACTCGTCTTGAGCACCGTAGAGCATCCTGTGTCTTCAGAGGAAGACTAGTTAATGTACATAAGTGTAGTTATAGCCCCAGCGAGTGACTGTTTATATATTTGTTTATTGGTGGTGGTGAATATATATTTAAATTAGTGCATTTTTATCCCGTCCCCTTTAATTTACTTGTGTTACGGAACACACCCCTTGAAAGCCACTACTAACTTGGGGCCGGATTCCCAAATTCTAATAACATCAGAAAAGAACCCGGTTACGCCCCAGTAGGGCCGTAACAGAAGGGTAGAGGCCCAGTTGTTTATACGGACTCCCCACTCAAAGTATAGGCCATCGCCCATTGTCAGGACAACTGCAGCAAGGAGCGCGGGGCCTATAGGCACGCCCCCCGAACCGGGCGGCAGAAGGGCGGGGGGGGGGGGAGCCGAGAGGCTGGGGATGAAACGGGAATTTATTTATTTATTTTATTTATGCATATACAAGAAGGTATACATTGGGATTGTGAGGATACATAATGTGGTAATTACAATCTTGTAAAGCCACTAGTACGCGCAGCGTTTCGGGCAGGTCCTTAATCTAAGAAAATTTTAAGTAGGTAAATACTTGCAAAATTTATAAAAAATGATAACAGTTACATCACAAGAAAAAACAAGATGAGAAAATTGTAGGTATATTAAAGCACATAGGTAGCTCAGATTGATTGCAATGACAGCGTGAATGGTAGTTGACAAAAATTGGTAGGCACAATACAGCATATGGCTAGCACATAAAAAAAGACAGCAATGAACACAATGATAAGGTTGTTTGGGTTAAATACATAAAAATTAGGAGATTTGGTAACACTAGGTGCAGAGCAAATTTAAAGCTCAGTGTAGGAAACTAAGAAGATGAAATTAGGTACTTTTTGGTTTTCCTTTTAAATAAGGCAAAAGTTTGACAGCTTTTCAATTCATTAGGGAGTGAGTTTCATAGACTAGGTCCCTTAATTTGCATAGAGTGTTTACACAGATTAAGTTTGACCCTGGGGATATCAAAGAGATATTTATTTCTGGTGTGGTGATAATGGGTCCTATTACATCTGTCCAGGGAGTGTTTCAGAGAATGGTTTGCATTTAAGAACAGGGGTTTTGTAAATGTAGTTGACACAAGAGAATGTGTGGAGGGAGTTAATATTTAGCAAGCTTAGGAATTTAAACAAGGGAGCTGAGTGTAGTCTGAAAGCAGAATTAGTTATTATTCTGATAGCAGATTTTTGCTGGGTGATGATGGACTTGAGGTGGTTTGCAGTGGTTGAACCCCATGCACAGATACCATAGTTGAGATAGGGATAGATTAGTGCATAATATAGAGCATAAGAGCAGAGTTAGGTACATAATATCTGATTTTGGAGAGTATACCAACTGTTTTAGAGACTTTCTTAGTTATGTGTTGTATGTGGGTACTGAAGTTGAGTCTCTTGTCTAGGAATATGCCAAGAAACTTTCCATCATTTTTATTGGTAATGTTTACATTGTCTATCTGAAGCTGAATTGCATTTGTAGATTTGCTTCCAAATAGGATGTAGTAGGTCTTTTCTATGTTAAGTGTCAGTTTGTTGGTTGACATTCATAAGTGGACTTATTTTAGTTCATTATTAACAACATCATTTAGTGTATGTGGGTTGGGGTTGGAGTAGATGAGGGTAGTATCATCCGGCCACCACTTCCCAACTGACATATGTGGAGAGTTAGTGTCAAAATTTATATGTTTGTCCTGCACATCGCCCCTCATCCAGTGGGCAGCGGTGGATAGGTTACAATCACTCAGTTACTACCTACAGTTAGCAAACTGGGGATATTTGGCTAAAATTTCTGGTAGCAGATTTAATATGTCATAAGTGATACCATCTTCACCGGGGGATGTGGCTTTGCCTTTGTTTAGGGCCGCGAGTAATTCAAACTCAGTAAATGGCACGTTGCATTCATCTTCCTTGTGGAGCATGAAGTCAACGAGCCTTTCTCGATCTCCGTAACCAGCATTTAATCTGAACTGTATGTCTGGGGGAAGATTATTGAAGCTAGAGGTGGTTGCCCAAGCATCGACTAACTCGTTTGCTCTGTGTAGAGGGTGAGAGTGTGCTACTTGGCCGATCTTATCGCCTTTAATTCTTTTAATATCCTTCCATGCCTGGCTGTGGTAAGAGAAACAATCTTCGTGCACATGGTTTTATTCTCCGCCAGTAACAACAACAAAACAATTATCAGGTACATGAAATATTATTAACAAGATCATAAACAAAAGAGCATCTTCTCCAAACATGCTACCTCCAACATCTGTAGTACTCAATCCCAACACTTCTTTTCTCTAGTGTCGTAAGGTTCAGTTCCTTCAGACGCTCTTCATATCCCATCCCTCGTAACTCTGGGACAAGCCTCGTCCCAAACCTCTGAACCTTCACCAGTTTCCTTATGTGTTTCTTCAGGTGGGGGCTCCATGATGGCGCGGCATACTCTAAGACTGGTCTCACGTAGGCAGTGTAAAGCGCTCTAAAAGCCTCACTTAGGTTTCTGAATGAAGTTCTAATTTTCGCCAGTGTAGAGTACGCTGCTGTCATTATTTTATTTATATGTGCCTCAGGAGTTAGATTAGGTGTCACATCCACTCCCAGGTCTCTTTCTCGAATCGTTACAGGTAGGCAGTTCCCCTTCATTGTGTACTATCCCTTTGGTCGCCTATCACCACATCCCATTTCCATAACTTTACATTTACTGGTGTTAAATTCCAGTAGCCATTTCCCTGACCATCTCTGCAACCTGTTTAAGTCCTCTTGGAGGATCCTACAATCCTCATCTGTCAAAACTCTTCACACTCATACAACTGTGTGTACTCACCTAGTTGTACTCGCCTAGTTGTGTTTGCGGGGGTTGAGCTCTGGCTCTTTGGTCCAGACTCTCAGTCGTCAATCAACAGGTGTACAGATTCCCGAGCCTATTGGGCTCTATCATATTTTCACTTGAAACTGTGTATGGAGTCAGCCTCCACCACATCACTTCCTAATGGAATGGCTACTGGAGTTCAACACCAGTAAACGTGAAGTTATGGAAATGGGATGAGGTGATAGGCGACCAAAGGGACAGTACACAATGAAGGGGAACTTCCTAATGTGTGTGTGTGTGTGTGTGTGTGTGTGTGTGTGTGTGTGTGTGTGTGTGTGTGTGTGTGTGTGTGTGTGTGTGTGTGTGTGTCCTCAACAAAGAGTCCTATGCAGCAAAGCCTATCCTCAGCAGCTAGACTAGGCTTTATGACTAGCAACATGTTGACTTTGCCAGAGTGGCTCATGTGGCTGTGGCAGCACACAGTGGCCATATAAAATATTAGTGTGCGCAGGGAATACTAAGACGGCGCCTGAAGGAACTAGCAGCAATAGCAGGCAAATATGGGAGCAGCAGTACGTCATCTTTAAGTCCGCCTCCTCCACCATGAGCTCTGTCTCCCCACTTTGCTTCCTGTTAACTCAACAGTAAGCGGAAGGCTGCGACACTACCAGTGTCTTTAGCTTTGATGCAGAACATGCACCTGTTCAATTTAAATACATGACATTTAATACAACAAATTTTAACTGAGAAATACGGCAAAAATACCAAAACGTTAAAGGCTATCTGAAGGAAGTTCTTCCCACGAACGTTGCTTATTATTATATATAGATTTACTCTAACTATATTAAATTCAAATTTTATGGGGAAAATATATAAAATTTGGTGAAAGCGCAGAAGTAGAAAGAGAGAGAGAGAGAGAGAGAGAGAGAGAGATGTATATGGGAGGAGAGAGAGAGAAGCAGGGGCGCAGGTCAGCGGGTAGTTGGCAACTCGGCCAACAGATGGCGGGCAGCTGTCAGTCTTGTCACTGAGCGAGTGGCGTTAGGATGTACGTGCAGCTTCCCACCAAATACCTTTGAATACTAATGGTTAGTGAAGAATGTGACGTGGTTTGCTAGTTGTGAAGGTGTATTGAGCAGCATGGGGGTTGTGAAGTGGGGGAGTACCGAGCTTCAGGAGGTGGTGACAGAAGAGGGATTTTCGGTAATTTTTGTGTCGTCTGCTACTCAGCTGATGATGGTGGCCACCAAAGGTTCACTTGTTTACGTTAGTGTAGCCCCGAGTTTCTCCTGGAGTGTGAGTGTGACATATTGTTGGCGAGCTGACACCAACACGCTCCATCACACCTTCAACACTCCTCTCCCTCATCACACGCAACTGTCTCGGCCACCACTGCTGCCACCTTAGTGTGGTCTCCAGATAAAATTCTAACTGGGAAGAGGAGGTTGTAGGGGAGGGCGGAAGTTGGTAGGGTGTTAGGCTGGTGGAGGGAGTCGCCAGCCTCCGCGGGGGATGCTCCCTATTGCCGGGGACACCAGCTGTGCTGCCTCATGGAGATTGTCTGATCGATATACGCTCCCACCACCACCACTTCCCTACCACCACCACCACCACCACTTCCCTACCACCACTTCCCTACCACCACCACCACTTCCCTACCACCACCACCACCACCACTTCCCTACCACCACTTCCCTACCACCACCACCACCACCACTTCCCTACCACCATCACCACTTCCCTACCACCACTTCCCTACCACCACCACCACTTCCCTACCACCACTTCCCTACCACCACCACCACTTCCCTACCACCACCACCACTTCTCTACCACCACTTCCCTACCACCACCACCACTTCCCTACCACCACCACCACTTCCCTACCACCACCACCACCACTTCCCTACCACCACCACCACTTCCCTACCACCACCACCACTTCCCTACCACCACCACCACTTCCCTACCACCACCACCACTTCCCTACCACCACTTCCCTACCACCACCACCACTTCCCTACCACCACTTCCCTACCACCACCACCACTTCCCTACCACCACAACCACCACCACTTCCCTACCACCACCACCACTACCCTACCACCACCACCACTTCCCTACCACCACCACCACCACCACTTCCCTACCACCACCACCACTTCCCTACCACCACTTCCCTACCACCACCACCACCACTTCCCTACCACCACTTCCCTACCACCACTTCCCTACCACCACCACCACTTCCCTACCACCACTTCCCTACCACCACCACCACCACTTCCCTACCACCACTTCCCTACCACCACTTCCCTACCACCACCACCACTTCCCTACCCCCACCACCACTTCCCTACCACCACCACCACTTCCCTACCACCACTTCTCTATACCACCAAAACCACTTCCCTACCCCCACCACCACTTCCCTACCACCACCACCACTTCCCTACCATCGCCACCACTTTCCTACCACCACCACCACCACTTCCCTACCACCACTTCTCTATACCACCAAAACCACTTCCCTACCCCCACCACCACTTCCTTACCACCACCACCACTTCCCTACCATCGCCACCACTTCCCTACCACCACCACCACTTCCCTACCATCACCACCACTTCCCTACCACCACTTCCCTACCACCACCACCACTTCCCTACCATCACCACCACTTCCCTACCACCACTTCCCTACCACCACCACCACTTCCCTACCACCACTTCCCTACCACCACCACCACTTCCCTACCACCACCACCACTTCTCTACCACCACTTCCCTACCACCACCACCACTTCCCTACCACCACCACCACTTCCCTACCACCACCACCACCACTTCCCTACCACCACCACCACTTCCCTACCACCACCACCACTTCCCTACCACCACTTCCCTACCACCACCACCACTTCCCTACCACCACCACCACCACTTCCCTACCACCACCACCACCACTTCACTACCACCACCACCACTTCCCTACCACCACCACCACTTCCCTACCACCACCACCACTTCCCTACCACCACCACCACTTCTCTACCACCACTTCCCTACCACCACCACCACTTCCCTACCACCACCACCACTTCCCTACCACCACTTCCCTACCACCACCACCACTTCCCTACCACCACCACCACCACCACTTCCCTACCACCACCACCACTACCCTACCACCACCACCACTTCCCTACCACCACCACCACCACCACTTCCCTACCACCACCACCACTTCCCTACCACCACCACCACTTCCCTACCACCACTTCCCTACCACCACCACCACCACTTCCCTACCACCACCACCACTTCCCTACCACCACTTCCCTACCACCACCACCACCACTTCCCTACCACCACTTCCCTACCACCACCACCACTTCCCTACCACCACTTCCCTACCACCACCACCACCACTTCCCTACCACCACTTCCCTACCACCACCACCACTTCCCTACCACCACCACCACCACTTCCCTACCACCACTTCCCTACCACCACCACCACCACCACTTCCCTACCACCACCACCACTTCCCTACCCCCACCACCACTTCCCTACCACCACCACCACTTCCCTACCACCACCACCACTTCCCTACCACCACTTCTCTATACCACCAAAACCACTTCCCTACCCCCACCACCACTTCCCTACCACCACCACCACTTCCCTACCATCGCCACCACTTTCCTACCACCACCACCACCACTTCCCTACCCCCACCACCACTTCCCTACCACCACTTCTCTATACCACCAAAACCACTTCCCTACCCCCACCACCACTTCCCTACCACCACCACCACTTCCCTACCATCGCCACCACTTCCCTACCACCACCACCACTTCCCTACCATCACCACCACTTCCCTACCACCACCACCACTTCCCTACCCCCACCACCACTTCCCTACCCCCACCACCACTTCCCTACCCCCACCACCACTTCCCTACCACCACCACCACCACTTCTCTACCATCACCACCACATCCCTACCCCCACTACCATTTCCCTACCACCTCTTCCCTACCCCCACTACCACTTCCCTACCACCACTTCCCTACCCCCACCACCACTTCCCTACCACCACCACCACTTCCCTACCCCCACCACCACTTCCCTACCACCACTACCACTTCCCTACCACCACTTCCCTACCCCCACCACCACTTCCCTACCACCACCACCACTTCCCTACCCCCACCACCACTTCCCTACCACCACTACCACTTCCCTACCACCACTTCCCTACCCCCACCACCACTTCCCTACCACCACCACCACTTCCCTACCACCACTTCCCTACCCCCACCACCACTTCCCTACCACCACCACCACTTCCCTACCCCCACCACCACTTCCCTACCACCACCACCACTTCCCTATACCACCACTTTCCTACCACCACCACCACTTCCCTACCCCCACCACCACTTCCCTACCACCACCACCACCACTTCTCTACCACCACCACCACATCCCTACCCCCACTACCATTTCCCTACCACCTCTTCCCTACCCCCACTACCACTTCCCTACCACCACTTCCCTACCCCCACCACCACTTCCCTACCACACCACCACTTCCCTACCACCACTTCCCTACCCCCACCACCACTTCCCTACCACCACCACCACTTCCCTACCATCACTTCCCTACCACCACCACCACCACCACCACTTTCCTACCCCCACCACCACTTCCCTACCACCACCACCACTTCCCTACCATCACTTCCCTACCACCACCACCACCACTTCCCTACCCCCACCATCACTTCCCTACCACCACCACCACTTCCCTACCATCACTTCCCTACCACCACCACCACTTCCCTACCACCACTTCCCTACCCCACCACTACTTACCTACCACCACTTCCCTACCACCACTTCCCTACCACCACTTCCCTATACCACCACCACCACTTCCCTTCCCTTCACTGCCACACACCTTCACTGCCACACACCTTCACTGCCACACACCTTCACTGCCACACCTTCACTGCCACACACCTTCACAGCCACACCTTCACTACCACACACCTCCACTGCCACACACCTTCACTGCCACACACCTTCACTGCCACACACCTTCACTGCCACACCTTCACTGTCACACCTTCACTGCCACACACCTTCACTGCCACACACCTTCACTGCCACACCTTCACTACCACACCTTCACTGCCACACACCTTCACTGCCACACCTTCACTGCCACACACCTTCACAGCCACACCTTCACTGCCACACACCTTCACTGCCACACACCTTCACTGCCACACACCTTCACTGCCACACACCTTCACTGCCACACACCTTCACTGCCACACCTTCACTGCCACACACCTTCACTGCCACACCTTCACTGCCACACCTTCACTGCCACACACCTTCACAGCCACACCTTCACTGCCACACACCTTCACTGCCACACCTTCACTGCCACACCTTCACTGCCACACCTTCACTGCCACACCTTCACAGCCACACCTTCACTGCCACACACCTTCACTGCCACACACCTTCACTGCCACACACCTTCACTGCCACACCTTCACTGCCACACACCTTCACTGCCACACCTTCACTGCCACACCTTCACTGCCACACCTTCACTGCCACACCTTCACTGCCACATACCTTCACTGCCACACCTTCACTGCCACACCTTCACTGCCACATACATTCACAGCCACACCTTCACTGCCACACACCTTCACAGCCACACCTTCACTGCCACACACCTTCACTGCCACACCTTCACTGCCACACCTTCACAGCCACACCTTCACTGCCACACCTTCACAGCCACACCTTCACTGCCAAACACCTTCACTGCCACACACCTTCTCAATGTTTGCTGATGATGTCAAAATTATAAGAAGGATTAAGACACAGGAGGACAGCTTGAGGCTTCAAGAAGACCTGGACAAGCTGCAGGAATGGTCCAACAAATGGTTGTTAGAGTTTAACCCAATCAAATGTAATGTAATGAAGATAGGTGTAAGGAGCAGGAGGTTAGATACAAGGTATCATTTGAGAGATGAAATTCTTCAAGAGTCAGAGAGAGAGAAAGACTTTGGGGTTGATATCACGCCAGACCTGTCCCCTGCAGCCCATACCAAGAGGCTAAAATCAGCGGCATATGCCAGGTTGGTCAACATAAGAACGGCATTTAGAAACTTGTGTAAGGAATTTATTTATTTATTTATTTATTTATTTATATATATACAAGAAGGTACATTGGGTTTGTGAAAATACACTGAATAGTACAGTATTTACATTCTTGCAAAGCCACTAGTACGCGCAGCGTTTCGGGCAAGTCCTTAATCTAGCAGATAATTTTAAGTAGGTAATTTCAATCAGAATTGATAAATGAAAGATACATTACAAGAGAAAAATGAAATGAATGAATTGAATCATTCAGAACTTTGTATACCACAAATGTCAGGCCAATCCTGGAGTATGCAGCCCCAGCATGGAGTCCATATCTAGTCAAGCATAAGACTAAACTGGAAAAGATTCAAGAGTTTGCCACCAGACTATTACCCGAGCTGAGAGGTATGAGCTACGAGGAGAGACTACGGGAATTAAACCTCACGTCGCTGGAAGACAGAAGAGATAGGGGGGACATGATCACCACATTCAAAATTCTCAAAGGAATTGATAGGGTAGATAAAGACAGGCTATTTATCACAAGGGGCACACGCACTAGGGGACACAGGTGGAAACTGAGTGCCCAAATGAGCCACAGAGATATTAGAAAGAATTTTGTTAATGTCAGAGTGGTTGACAAATGGAATGCATTAGGCAGTGATGTGGTGGAGGCTGACTCCATACACAGTTTCAAGTGTAGATATGATAGAGCCCAGTAGGCTCAGGACCCTGTACACCTGTTGATTGACAGTTGAGAGGCGGGACCAAAAAGCCAGAGCTCAACCGCCGCAAGGTGAGTACACCTTTACTGCCACACCTTCACAGCCACACCTTCACTGCCACACCTTCACTGCCACACCTTCACAACCACACCTTCACTGCCACACCTTCACTGCCACACCTTCCCTACACTGCCACACCACCTCGACACCCACCATCGCTACCATTTCCACAATTGCGCCATTTGCGTATATTCAAAGCTATTTGTCGTCGACCCTCAATGGAGGGATCGGGGTTCAATGCTCGGGGTGTGCATGAACATGTGTGGACCTTTCCTTCCGTCTGATGCCTCATTTGGTTCCCAAGCAATAAACAGGTACCTGGTAGTTAGGCATATGTCCTAGGACAGGTCAGCAGTTGGCCTGGAGGAGACCTTACATCTTACACAAAGAAATCACAATAGCGTGAGCCATCAAATGAACAAATCCACAAAGGCCGTAATGAGGGTTCGAACCTTTGTCTGAGAGAATCCCAGACGCTCCTTTAATCGACCAGGCCACGACATGGTCAAAAGTATTGCAACCGGGAGTTCCACTGTACTCTCACGAATCCTGTAGTCTCTCCGAGACACAACCCAGGGTTTCATTTGATGCATCACGCTATTGTGATTTCTGTGTGTAATGAAGTAAGGACGAAGAGGTAGAACAGCTTATTGACTGAGCTCGAGTGCATGGGGGTATTGTGTAAAACCCCGGTTTGTGTCTCGGAGAGACCGCAGGATCCGTGTGAGTCCAATGGAACTCCAGGTTGCAATTCTTTTGACCATGTCGTGGCCTAGTCGATTAAGGCAGCGTCTGGGATCCTCTCAGACGTAGGTTCGAACCCTCATCACGACCCTAGGGATTTATTCATTAGATCTTAAACTTGATGCCTTCGTTCACCTACCAAATAATAGGTATCCTGAGCAAGTCAACTGTTGTGGGGTTACTTCCTGGGGGTAACCCGTCCTCGACTCAAATCCATTACATCTGACGGTCGACCCTACAGACGCATTCATAAATTTGTACATGCTGTTCATTCAAAACGGGAATTTTTCTCACATATAAATTATTATTATAATATATTAGCATATTGTGCATATAAAAAAATAACTATCTACGGGCTCACCATAGCCCGTGTTACTTGGAACTTTTTGTTCCAAGTAGCGAATCTTTAACAACAACATGTGCATATATATATAGGCATAGGTTAGGTTAGGTGTTTAGGTTCTGTAGCGATTATTTGTATTTGTAGTACGTGGGTGAAACATTTACAGCGTTGGGGTTCGAACAAAATTCGTCAGTGAAGCATTTGTTCCGGAAATGTTCGAACGTCAACAGTTGTGAGTAAGTAAAGTAAATTTTATTCAGAATGATACATACATAGTTGTTTTACAAACATAATGTTGGATTTATAGATAGAGGTATTACATACAATACCTAAAGCCACTAGTACGTATAGCGTTTCGGGCAAGGTGAGGTGGGGAAAAACACTTAGACTAAAACTTAATAGTAATTGAGCTTAAAGTATAAATTGCGTTGAAAAAAAAATAAAAAAAAATAAAATAAAAGATAAAAAAAAGAGGGGAAACATGGTAGAAAGCAGCCAATATACAAGTTAGTCAACAAGCAGCATTGTTTAAAAATATTAAAACATGGGTTGACATTTAGGGGTAAGGTAGGTTACATGGAGTTAATTAGGTAGTACTTAGTTTTCATCTTAAACTGGTTGAGAGAGGTACAGCCTTTGACATGATTGGGAAGGCCATTCCACATTCTGGGTCCCTTGATTTGGAGAGCATTTCTAGTTTGACTAAGTCGTACTCTTGTTATATCAAATAGGTATAAAAAAAAAGACAAAAATACAAGTCACAGCTTCGTATCATCCTTTGCAGATGACACAAAAATCAGTATGAAAATTACCTCGGCTGAAGACATTGAAAAACTTCAAGCTGATATTAATAAAGTTTTCGACTGGGCATCAGAAAATAACATGATGTTTAACAGTGATAAATTCCAGGTACTCAGGTACGATAAAAATGAGGACCTTAAACATAATACAGGGTACAAAACACAATCAAATGTGCCCATAGTAGGAAAACGGCATGTAAAGGATTTGGGAATAATGATGTCTGACGAACTAACATTTAAGGAGTATAAACAAGCAAATATTGCGTCAGCCAGAAAAATGATAGGATGGATTACGAGAACCTTCAAGTCCAGAGATCCCATCACAATGGTTGTACTCTTCAAGTCACTTGTGTTATCCCGTCTTGAGTACCGCTTAGTACTCACTTACCCCTTCAGAGCAGGAGAGATTGCTGAATAGAGGGACTACAGAGAACATATACGGCACGGATAGACGCGATAAAGCACCTAAATTATTGGGATCGTCTCAAAGCTCTCCAAATGTACTCACTAGAAAGAAGACGAGAGAGATATCAAATAATATACAGGAGGAAGATACTGGAGGGCCAAGTACCAAATCTACACAGTAAAATAACAATGTATTGGAGTGAACGATATGGAAGAAAATGCAGGATAGAACCAGTGAATCAGAGAACACTGTATAAACATCAGAGGTCCGCGGTTGTTCAACACCCTCCCAGCGAGCATAAGAAATATTGCCGGAACAACCGTGGACATTTTCAAGAGGAAACTAGATTGTTTCCTCCAAGGAGTGCCGGACCAACCGGGCTGCAGTGGGTATGTGGGCCTGCGGGGCCACTCCAAGCAACAGCCTGGTGGACCAAACTCTCAAGTCAAGTTTAGCCTCGGGCCGGGCTTGGGGAGTAGAAGAACTCCCAGAATCCCATCAACTAGGCAGGTATTTGTTTCTGGTGTGGTGCCCATGGGTTCTGTTACAACCTTCTAAGAAGCTTTTAAGGTCAGGATTGACATTACAATTCAGAGTTTTAAATATATAGGGTACACATGAGAGGATGTGCAGTGACTTAATATCTAACATATTCAGAGATTTGAGTAAGGGTACCGAGTGCTGTCTGGGGCCCAGAGTTAGATATTGTTCTAATAGCAGCTTTGTGTTGGGTAATTAGAGGACGTAAATGAATTTGGGTAGTAGAATCCCAAGCACAAATACCATAGTTGAGATAAGGATAGATGAGCGTCACTAGGGCAAGGTGAGGTACGTAATATCTGATCTTAGAAAGAATGCAAACAGTTTTAGAAACTTTTTTTGCTATATTTAGAATGTGTCCCCTGGAAATTCAGCTTGTTATCGATGAGGACACCAAGGAATTTACCATCAACTTTACTACTGATTTGTATATTGTTTATTAGATTAATTTCATTTGAGAATTTATTACTAAACAAAATATAGAAAGTTTTATCAATGTTAAGGGTGAGTTTGTTAGCAGTTAGCCAAAGATGAACTTTATTTAGTTCAGTATTCACAGTGACATTTAGAGCAAGAGGGTCAGGACTGGATAAAATGAAAGTTGGGTTGTCAGCAAATAAGATTGGTTTGAGATGCTGAGAGGCATTTGGAAGGTCATTAATGTAGATGAGAAAGACGAGAGGGCCAAGTATGCTGCCCTGTGGAACACCAATGTGTATGGGTAGTGTAGGAGAAATGGAATTATTCACAGAAACATACTGGAGCCTGTCAGTAAGGTAAGACTGAAGGTATTGCAGGGAGTGACCTGTGACTCCATAATTCGAGTCGACTCTGAGTCGTGTGTAAACTGTTTTCCATTCATAAACAGCGGGTGCATGGAATCAGTTTTGGATCTTTGTTTGGAGGACGGGCTGGTATGTCAGTAGTTGGGCTTGATGAGATCTCGATAAGGCTAAAGACTGGCTTCCTGTCTTCGATAGGGGTGCATACACCCCTGCGTGTGTGTTCATGTCTGTATGCGCACGCACGTATGTGTCTTATGGAACGATCTCTGTGTAAATTGTCACAGCCTAGTTAAGTAGTTGTGAGGGATAATTGTGCTAAACAAAATAAATATGTTTAACGCAGTGGCAGAATTAAAATGAAATCAAAATGTGAATAATGCAGTTACAATCACCTCAGTAGTCTGGCGTCACTGTAGCTTAGCATATTTGCGATTTACTAGTCTGTACGATTCTATATATTAATGTATATACATTATATAACAGCAATAACTTTTGTCAGTATTGCATGAATAGTCAATATCACGAAAGCACCGAATACAAAGAAATAATTTCTAGGAGTAATAACTTTAAACTCACTCAGTCCAATATACTTACCTAAGAATGTTGCACTGGTAGAATATCACATTTGCCAAACATAATGCATAGCCTAGAGCCCTAGATCATGAATGTATTTTTGTCAAGACATTTTGTTGGGCCGCTCCAAGCAACAGCCTCTTTAGATTAAGTTATCTAACAAAATAGGTGCAGCTTTGGGAGTGCATCTTTCAGAACTGACTTGAAGTATACTCCAGGTATACAATGACAAATGATTCACGAGAGTCCATTACATAATTTTGGTTACTGCATAGACGAGTCAACAAAGATACCTCTGAATAGGTTTTAATGTCAGTCCATTCAATATTAATATATATTTTCCCAAAATGTTGATATATCACATTAAATTACAGTAATTGTCGGCCACTGCAGTAAGGTGAGGCGGGGCAAGAGAGGAGGGATTAACACACCTCCCTCTCCACAATGTGAGCACTTCCAGGGGGAGCTCCTTACACTGCTGCTTATTTGATAAGTCGAGGCAAATCCTCATCTGTTTATAGTGAATGTCCGATTCCACTGTGCATGTTGATTCCACTCCTCTTGTTGAGACAAGCATCTGTATCATGGTATGACTACCTAATGAGTGACACAAACGGTAGGGCTTACCCTGCCAAGTCGAGTATAACCACTTGTCTAGTTCTCACACGACTGGCATTTTGACGTGGCAGTCTAGCGTGGCAAATGAAGTATTCCACAAATAATCCACTTTGCTCATCCAGACTCCAGCTGACGATGTTGATTCAGAAAACAACGAAAAGATGAGCATTCACAATGTGTCACATATACCACTGCAACAGACGAGCAACTTAATATGGCACAGCAGAGCGCTACCAACTTTGTCAGTCTTTCTCCAAATCTTTGTACCACTGACAAGGGCTGCTTGAGAGTCTGCTGGCAGTCTTGTCTCATGCGTACCCCTAACTCTATCATGTTAACAGTCCGTCCTAATAAACAAATGCTCGTCAATCCAAGCCGCCAAACACCCTGTTCATGAAAACGGTTTACACACGATTCACAACCGTCCTCCAAAACAAAGATCCAAAAGTGATTACATGTACCCCGAAAACATCGAATTTTGTTCGAACCACAACGTTTTAAATGCTTCACCCACGTACTACAAATACAAATAATCGCCAACAGAACCTAAAACAGGGAAGTGACGTGCTGGTGCGCAATTCCGAGCGGTCTCACAGACGCCTGAAAACATAGGCTTCCTCCTATTAGTGAACTTATTGCACTAGGTCATACAACTTGCAAAACGTCGTCGATGGATATAACGGATGCGATGAAAAAGTTTACATTAAAATACTAATACAACTTAATACCGTCCTCATTTCAAAAGTTTATTCATCTTCATATCAATTATTCCTTGGCAGTCTTTCATGCTGGTTGTGGGGTGGTATGACTGCCTTTGCAAAAAGGTTGAGTAATGTTATATACTGCAGTATCATTACGGGCTCGTGCCTGCGTGAGTGCGTCTACCTGCTTACCTATGCCTGCATTTTCATTCGTGTTTGTGCCTGGTCATGTTGATACAGACATTTCCTACGTGTGGCTGCGTAAATTAGGTCAGTCACCTAAGTAATGCCAGGGCTGTGTATTGATTAATGGTTGGAGTGAGGGGGTAGGCAAGGAAGGAGAGTACTGCAGGGAGGGTTGTGGGTAGGGAGAGTACTGCAGGGAGGATTGTGGGTAGGGAGAGTACTGCAGGGAGGGTTGTGGGTAGGGAGAGTACTGCAGGGAGGGTTGTGGGTAGGGAGAGTACTGCAGGGAGGGTTGTGGGTAGGGAGAGTACTGCAGGGAGGGTTGTGGGTAGGGAGAGTACTGCAGGGAGGGTTGTGGATAGAGAGAGTGCTGCAGGGAGGGTTGTGGGTAGGGAGAGTACTGCAGGGAGGGTTGTGAATAGAGTACTGCAGGGAGGGTTGTGGGTAGAGAGAGTACTGCAGGGAGGGTTGTGGGTAGGGAGAGTACTGCAGGGAGGGTTGTGGGTAGGGAGAGTACTGCAGGGAGGGTTGTGGGTAGGGAGAGTACTGCAGGGAGGGTTGTGGATAGAGAGAGTGCTGCAGGGAGGGTTGTGGGTAGGGAGAGTACTGCAGGGAGGGTTGTGGGTAGGGAGAGTACTGCAGGGAGGGTTGTGAATAGAGAGAGTACTGCAGGGAGGGTTGTGGGTAGGGAGAGTACTGCAGGGAGGGTTGTGGGTAGGGAGAGTACTGCAGGGAGGGTTGTGGATAGAGCGAGTGCTGCAGGGAGGGTTGTGGGTAGGGAGAGTACTGCAGGGAGGGTTGTGAATAGAGAGAGTACTGCAGGGAGGGTTGTGGGTAGGGAAAGTACTGCAGGGAGGGTTGTGGGTAGGGAGAGTACTGCAGGGAGGGTTGTGGATAGAGAGAGTACTGCAGGGAGGGTTGTGGGTAGGGAGAGTACTGCAGGGAGGGTTGTGGGTAGGGAGAGTACTGCAGGGAGAGTGAGAGCGTGGGTGGTTTGGAGATTCCCCAGTTGTGGCAGTTGCCTGGGGTCACGGGATTCATCAAGCATATTCGGAACTACTTACGAAACCTGTACATCTTTCCTCAATCATTGTAGCCTTGTTTAATTTATTAAATAGTTTGAGGTCCAAAGCGCTGCGAGGGTGTTTATAACAATAATTGCTTTTGGTTGTGAAGTTTCGAAGCTCCTAAGCTGTTTAATAAATGTAAACAATGTCGCCATAAAATTGTCTATACAGGTCATACAAGTATTTGTGTGTACGTCTCATACCATACTACTTATGTAAAGGAGGAAATGTATATGTTTATCTCTCAGAATGTTCGGTAATATGTTTATTGTTTGTGATGTGTGTTTATGTATGTATTAACACGATGTACTGAACGGGGTGAGAATAGCTTGAGCTAACTCATCCCTTTGTGTGTATTTTACCTTAATAAACTTATTTCAATTTTAATTTCAATTCAAAGTTTCCATGGTTAAGAGAAGATGTACGGTTTCGTAAAGAGTTGCGTCAATACTTGATTTCTGATCCTGGTGTGATTCCAATCTTCTTTGCTGACCACCTGATAGCCTGAGGCCAGCTCGGCCAACTACTTGAGCTGGACGATAGAGCGACGGCCTCTCTTCATGCAGGTCAGCGTTCAATCCTCGACCGTCCAAGTGGTTGGGCACCATTCCTTTCCACCATCCCATCCCAAATCCTTATCCTGACCCCTTCCACGTGCTATATAATCGTAATGGCATTGTGCTTTCCCCTGATAATTCCCTTCCCTTCCCCGAGACCAGCTCTTGTTTGTAGCCCAATTTTCAACATAATTATATCAATCCGACTGATGGTCATTTAAACATTATCTTGTCGCGCTCTTCAAGACGCGACATGTTTCTGAAATATTTTTTACGATACATACGGTGTACCTATATAATTATTTCACATTAAATTACAATCATGAACTTTTTCTACATATTGCGCAGTGGTTATCGCAGGCGACTTACAACTAAATTCAAATTCAAATGTTTATTCAGTTGGTTCTGGGATTAATTCACGGGCGCGTCAAAACGTTTGGGCACATTTCTTTACACTTGATACCTCCTGCTATTCTAGCAGTAAATATTTGCCCGAGAGTTAGATGACTGTTGTGGATTGCATCCTTGAGGTCAGTCGTTGGCTTAGGAGGAGTTCAGGAGGCCAAACAGGCTTCTAGTTCAGGACATCATACGGAACTAGAGTTACATACTCAACGTGTATACTTAGCCAACCCGTTCTCGCACTTGCTTATAGTCAATATTGGCTTATTAATAAGTGCATATATGACATACTAATTTACTGTGAATATTTTAGTTTACCTTGAAAAGCTGAATAGAAAACACCGACCTAACCTAACTTACTTAGTATGTTAATTTAAGATAAGCATTATTGCTTCTTAATTACAATTAGTACCTAACCTATACCTATTTTGATATTACAGTTTTATAAAAATAATAAAACAAAACCAAAATATTTAAATAAATTGTAAAGTAACTCAGGATATTGTCAAACATTGTATAAAATCTCTATTGTTTAATAAAACTGAAAAAGAAATTCTTAATATTAAAACTGGTGATTAGCAAATCTAAAGTAAGAGTTTGTACCTTAAAAATAAAATATAACTTGGCATATATCACATATGTACTTATTAATCAGCTAAATAGTGACTAGAAGCAATAAGTCATATATGTACTGTCCTGTGCGAGAGCGGGTTGACTTAGCACGCAGTCTTACGTTATCTTCCACGGTGAACAACGATCTATATTACGCTAACTACCATATTACTTTATTGCAAGTTGGTGTTCTGCCTGCATATTAGGGATTTGGCAATCAGGCCATTTTCCTTTACTTTATTATGACACACCTCCCCATCTATAGTGCACACAATATATTCTAACTTCTTTAAGATGGTCCGAGTAGTTTAGATTTTTTACCGTTTCTGTGCGAGTAGTAAAATATCTCTGTATATTCAACCTGTCCTCAGGATAGGCTCGTTAAGTGTCCCCCAATGTCTTGGTCGTTCTGACATCTTCCTCTTGGAAGCAGTTTGGAGCAGTTTAGGCTGGCCTTTGGCTTTGGATGCTATGATATAATGATATATAACGTTGGGTATGCTAAGACCCTAAACATCCTAAGCTAAAATCCAATAAATTTATCATTTGCTATGCTGATGATTTAATGATACCAATGGGTACACTTAATATTTTAAATATTTCAGACTGTATTAGGCACATGTCAGGACCGAGGCTGTGCCCTCTCAGCAGGGGAAACAGTGAGAGGGAGTTCACCTGAATAGCACATCGCATTTTGACGTATAATTTACCTAAGTCCAAAACCGATGAACTACAAATGGTAGCGGCTCGTGAAATTACTGTGATGTCCCGTTTTCTGCTGGTGGGCCCTGGAGTAGGTTAGGTTCCGGCACTTTACTGACTCCTTACTGTAGTGTTCAGTACACTGACCCTTACTGTTGTGTCCAGTACACTGACCCTTACTGTTGTTCAGTAAACTGATCCTTACTGTTGTGTTCAGTACACTGACCCTTACTGTTGTGTTCAGTACACTGACCCTTACTGTTGTTCAGTAAACTGATCCTTACTGTTGTGTTCAGTACACTGACCCTTACTGTTGTGTTCAGTACACTGACCCTTACTGTTGTGTTCAGTACACTGACCCTTACTATTGTGTTCAGTACACTGACCCTTACTGTTGTGTTCAGTACACTGACCCTTACTGTTGTGTTCAGTACACTGACCCTTACTGTTGTGTTCAGTACACTGACCCTTACTGTTGTGTTCAGTACACTGATCCTTACTGTTGTGTTCAGTACACTGACCCTTACTGTTGTGTTCAGTACACTGACCCTTACTGTTGTGTTCAGTAAACTGACCCTTACTGTTGTTCAGTACACTGACCCTTACTGTTGTTCAGTAAACTGATCCTTACTGTTGTGTTCAGTACACTGACCCTTACTGTTGTTCAGTACACTGACCCTTACTATTGTGTTCAGTACACTGACCCTTACTGTTGTGTTCAGTACACTGACCCTTACTATTGTGTTCAGTACACTGACCCTTACTATTGTGTTCAGTACACTGACCCTTACTGTTGTGTTCAGTACACTGATCCTTACTGTTGTGTTCAGTACACTGACCCTTACTGTTGTGTCCAGTACACTGACCCTTACTGTTGTGTTCAGTACACTGACTCCTTACTGTTGTTCAGTACACTGACCCTTACTGTTGTGTTCAGTACACTGACCCTTACTGTTGTGTTCAGTACACTGACCCTTACTGTTGTATTCAGTACACTGACCCTTACTGTTGTGTTCAATACACTGACCCTTACTGTTGTGTTCAATACACTGACCCTTACTGTTGTGTTCAATACACTGGCCCTTGCTGTTGTGTTCAGTACACTGACCCTTGCTGTTGTGTTCAGTACACTGACCCTTGCTGTTGTGTTCAGTACACTGACCCTTGCTGTTGTGTTCAGTACACTGACCCTTGCTGTTGTGTTCAGTACACTGACCCTTGCTGTTGTGTTCAGTACACTGACCCTTATTGCATTTTTGGCAACACTGATTTAGACCAAACTGTCTGTCGTAAGCAACACCTTAACTGTGTACTTGTGTGGTGTGTGAGGTGGTGGCTCTCAGGAGGCGGGAGCGGTACTGGCCCAGATAAGAGTGAGGAGTTGTTGATTAAATACCGTGTTTGGTATTAGGGATAAGGGAGGGGCCGTGGGGGTACAGCGCTCCGCTGAGTGTGTGCGTGTGGAGAGCGACCCCTGTACACCACCTCACCAGGAGTATGCCGCCAGGAATGCAATACTATACCTGGGTAACTGGCACTCTTACACTGGCCAGAACACCGTGCATGCGAGGGACGGGGCTCAGCTTTCTGGGGAGCGGCGGCTTTTGCAGAGTCCCTGGAGAAAATAATGGAGGAAAATATACACTGAAGTCGCAATAACTTGACATATTTATAAGAGAATGTTTGGAGTAGGATATGGTGGAGTCGAACCCGTGTACTGGGGTAGCCCCCAGTAAGATGTGAGTGTGGGGGCGACCCAGGACGAAGGGTTCGATCCCCCCATCCTGCTGCTAAGGTTTCCTCATGTGGGATGGTAAAGATGGCAGAGTAATATGGGTGTAGTAAGTGCGAGGAGAGCAATGACTGTAAGGGGACGGCTCTGGTAGAAACAATCACAGTCTAGTTCCGGGGGCGGGGGGGGGGCAAGCAATTCAAATTTATTAAACTGAATAACGAATAGGAAGATGGATGTGAAAGTTGTGAAATGAATGTAAAAGTTTGGGAAAAATTAAATGGACGGAGACGGGCATAAATATGACACAAGAACATAATAATAAGTGTGGCTAAAACCAGCCCATTGCCCAATACGTGGCAGCTCCTATTTATAACCAGCCAAACTGGTTCATATATATGTGAATGGTTATCTTGAGATGATTTCGGGGCTTAGCGTCCCAGTGGTCCGGTCCTCGACCACGCCTCCATTTTGTTACACATCCTCAGGAAACAGCCCGTTGCAGCTGTCTAACTCCCAGGTACCTATTTACTGCTAGGTAACAGGGGCATCAGGGTGAAAAACTTTTTTCCCATTTGTCTCCACCGGGAATCGAGCCCGGAACCTCAGGACTACGAATCCGAAGCGCTGTCCACTCAGCTGTTGTAACTATAAGGTGTGAGGGGATAGATGAAATTGTTTATGTAATAATGTAAGATGAGGTTTGATAAAGACTTTTTGTGTCTTCTGTAATGCTTTTGCGCTACCGCTCACAGGATGAGTATGGGGTGCACAATAAACTAGCCACCTCCGGCGGCAACAATCAAAATGTGAGGCGTCAGGTGTGAAGGGTTGCAACCACCCAGCTGCTCCACCTCCATTATGTTACCTCTGACATCTCTCTGGGTCCTGCTTCATATGGGAGCCCTAATATAAATTAATTTGTTTCACTGTAGTTTTCTCCCTGGGTACGCCGGCCTTGTACCTCGTGATCCCTTCCCAGAGCAGATCATGTCTACTTCCATCTCTACTTTATTTATCGACGCCCAAGTGTCAGTGCACGGTTTAACAACCCGTCCTCCAACCTAATAGGTCGTATTTTAATGGAATCTACCAGTCCGTTAAAAATAAGATTTATTAGTAACAATCAAAACATTGTAATATTGTCGTTTCAGGTGCATTGGCCTCGATAGCTAAGGTCGGTTCCTTGGATGTATATGTTTCTGGTTTGGCAGAACAGCTGCATTTTTAACGGAATGACAGAGAGAACGACTGCAGTCCCATGGAGGCTTCCATTAGCTTGCTACGTGTCTGACTTGTTAAGAGAGAATATCGTGTCAAGTCATTCCTCATTACCTTAACCTCACATGTTGGCTTACAAAGTTCTTCATTGTTGCTATCCTTCGTTTAGCTCGTCGTGTATGTGTTCCCCCGCCTGTTGGGGACTCACTTCCACAAGCGACTGAAGGCTCTCGTATAGTAACAGCTGCCCCATGTTTCTACTGTTCTCGTGTCTGGATCTATTATTATATAGTGGGGGGGTGGGGGTGGGGGGGGGGTTGTTCACTGCTCCTAATATCTCGAGTCGGCCACACATTGTTATGGTGCCCGTTATGTAGTCCTTGACACCTCAAAATGTACTAACCTAGTTGTCCTTGCGGGGGTTGAGCTTTGCCTCTTTGGTCCCGCCTCTCAACAGTGGTGTCCAGATTCCTGAGCTTCTCGAGCTCTATCATATTCACAGTTGAAACTGTATGAAATCAGCCTCCACCATCCTGTGGTCCCGGATTCGATCCCGGGCGCCGGAGAGAAACGATGGGCAGAGTTTCTTTCACCCTGATGCCCCTGTTACCTAGCAGTAAATAGGCACCTGGGAGTTAGTCAGCTGTCACGGGCTGCTTCCTTGGGGGTGGAGGCCTGGGCGAGGACCGGGCCGCGGGGACACTAAGCCCCGAAATCATCTCAAGATAGATAACCACATCACTTCCTAGTACATTCCATTTATTACTACTCTGACACTGCAAAAGTTCTTTCTAATGTCCCTGTGGCTCATTTGGGTACTCAGCTTCCACCTGTGTCCCCTTGTGTGTGTGCCACCCGTGTTAAATAATCCATCCTTCTCTACCCTGTCAATTCCCCTGAGAATTTTGTGTATGTGGTGATCATGTCTCCCTGAGCTCTTCTGTCTTCCAGCGACGTAACTCATGCCTCTTAGTTCTGGAATTAGCCTAGTGGCATACTTCTGAACTTTTTCGAGCTTCGTCTTGTGCTTGACAAGGTACGGGCTCCATGCTGGGGTCGCATACTCCAGGATTGGTCTTACATACGTGGTATACAAGGTTCTGAAGGATTCCTCACACAGGTTTCTGAAGGCAGTTTTGATGTTAGCCAGCCTTGCGTACGCTGCAGATGTTATTCTTTTGATGTGGGCTTCAGGAGACTGGTTCGGCGTGATATCGAACTCTTAGATCTTTCTCTGTCCGTTTCATAAAGGATTTCATCTCCCATTTGGTATCCTGTGTTATACCGTGTTATATCCTCCTATTTCCGCCCCCTACTTTCATTACCTAACATTTACTTGGGTTGAACTTTAGTAGCCATTTGTTGGACCATTTCTTCAGTTTGTCTAGGTTATCTTGTAGCCTCATACTATCTTCCCCTGTCTTAATCTTCCTCATAATTTTTACATTATCAGCAAACATTGAGAGGAACAAGTCTATTACTCTGGGAGATCATTTACATATATCAGAAACAGTATAGGTTCAAGGACTGATCCCTGTGAGAATCCATTGGTGACGTCTCGCTACTCTTGAGACCTCACCCCTCACAGTGACTCGCTGTCTTCTGTTGCTTATGTACTCCCTTATCCAATGGAGTACCTTTCCTTTAACTTCTGCCTGCATCTCCAGCTTGTGCACTAGTCTCAGGTGTATACTGTGTCAAAGACTTTCTGGCAATCCAAAAATATGCAGTCTGCCCACCCCTCTCTTTCCTCCCACCCCTCCTTTTCTTGTGTATTCACCTAGTTGTATTCACCTAGTTGTGCTTGTTGGGGTTAAGCTCTGCTCTTTCGGCCCGCTTCTCAACTGTTAATCAATCAACTGTTACTAACTAATTTTTTTGACACATACACACACAGGAAGCAGCCCGTAACAGCTGTCTAACTCCCAGGTACCTAATTTGCTGCTAGGTAACAGGAACATCAGGGTGAAAGAAACTCTGCCCATTTTGTCTCTGCCATTACCGGGGATCGAACCCGGACCTTAGGATTACGAGTCCAGAGCGTTGCTCACTCAACTATCAAGGCCCCCTAGGTATGTGTGTACTCACCTAGTTGTACTTGCGGGGGTTGAGCTTTAGCTCTTTGATCCCGCAAAGTGTGTGTGTGTGTGCGTGTGTGCACGTACGGACGTCCGTGTGCGCGTTCGGTCGTCGTTGCACGCACATGTTGGTGGATATACATGTGGTGGAACCCCAGGGGACGGGAGTGTAGGCACGCTCCCACTACACCTGAGGGACATAACTGGCCGGCCTCTGTTCACTCCGGCGTGTTCAAAAAGAGAACCCTATAAACACTTCTTAAGAATACTTGGTCAATCAGGCTGTGATTCATACGTTAAACAGCGAATAGCTGCGTCCAGCAGCTTGGTTGTGCACACCAACCACGAGGCCTGGTAAGAGACTGGGCCGCGGGGACGTTGATCCTCGGAATCACCGCATGGTAATGTAAGGTAATGAATATCAGAGGTGTTGGTTGGGGAGAGAGCCTTCCAGTGTGGGAAGCAGGAAGTGAGGGAGGGGGTGGGGTTGTAGGAGGCACGAGGAGGGGGTGGGGTTGTAGGAGGCACTAGGAGGGGGTGGGGTTGTAGGAGGCACTAGGAGGGGGGTGGGGTTGTAGGAGGCACTAGGAGGGGGTGGGGTTGTAGGAGGCACTAGGAGGGGGGTGGGGTTGTAGGAGGCACTAGGAGGGGGGTGGGGTTGTAGGAGGCACTAGGAGGGGGGTGAGGGTGGCCTGAGGAGGGGGGGGGGGCGGTGGATTAAGTCAATACAACACGGGTGTTTGGAGGTGAAGGTAGGTAGGTGTACCCGCACGCGACACATGTGATGGCAGTGTTGGTGTCCGTTCTGGTCCATCCACAACACTCGCGCACTCGTCTGGTCTGCTGTCTCTCCCCACCTCCCCCCTCCCTCCTGCCCCCTCCTTCTCTTCCTCCCTGATGCCCCTTCCCTCCCTCATAATTAGCCTCCTCCCTCCATGCTGCCCCGTCCCTGCTTCCATCTATTCCCAGGTCCCCTTCTTCCCTGTCCGTTCCCTCCTACCTCCTTACTTTTTTCCTTCCTGGGTTCCCTCCCGGATACCTCCGTCCCTGCTGCCCTCCAGCCTTGCTGCCCTCCCTTCCCTTCCTCACGCAAACCCTTATTGATGTGCTGTTGTTAAGCTACCGACTCAAGTGTGAAGCACAAGCTACCGACTCAAGTGTGAAGCACAAGCTACCGACTCAAGTGTGAAGCACAAGCTACCGACTCAAGTGTGAAGCACAAGCTACCGACTCAAGTGTGAAGCACAAGCTACCGACTCAAGTGTGAAGCACAAGCTACCGACTCAAGTGTGAAGCACAAGCTACCGACTCAAGTGTGAAGCACAAGCTACCGACTCAAGTGTGAAGCACAAGCTACCGACTCAAGTGTGAAGCACAAGCTACCGACTCAAGTGTGAAGCACAAGCTACCGACTCAAGTGTGAAGCACAAGCTACCGACTCAAGTGTGAAGCACAAGCTACCGACTCAAGTGTGAAGCACAAGCTACCGACTCAAGTGTGAAGCACAAGCTACCGACTCAAGTGTGAAGCACAAGCTACCGACTCAAGTGTGAAGCACAAGCTACCGACTCAAGTGTGAAGCACAAGCTACCGACTCAAGTGTGAAGCACAAGCTACCGACTCAAGTGTGAAGCACAAGCTACCGACTCAAGTGTGAAGCACAAGCTACCGACTCAAGTGTGAAGCGCAAGCTACCGACTCAAGTGTGAAGCGCAAGCTACCGACTCAAGTGTGAAGCGCAAGCTACCGACTCAAGTGTGAAGCGCAAGCTACCGACTCAAGTGTGAAGCGCAAGCTACCGACTCAAGTGTGAAGCGCAAGCTACCGACTCAAGTGTGAAGCGCAAGCTACCGACTCAAGTGTGAAGCGCAAGCTACCGACTCAAGTGTGAAGCGCAAGCTACCGACTCAAGTGTGAAGCGCAAGCTACCGACTCAAGTGTGAAGCGCAAGCTACCGACTCAAGTGTGAAGCGCAAGCTACCGACTCAAGTGTGAAGCGCAAGCTACCGACTCAAGTGTGAAGCGCAAGCTACCGACTCAAGTGTGAAGCGCAAGCTACCGACTCAAGTGTGAAGCACAAGCTACCGACTCAAGTGTGAAGCACAAGCTACCGACTCAAGTGTGAAGCACAAGCTACCGACTCAAGTGTGAAGCACAAGCTACCGACTCAAGTGTGAAGCACAAGCTACCGACTCAAGTGTGAAGCACAAGCTACCGACTCAAGTGTGAAGCACAAGCTACCGACTCAAGTGTGAAGCACAAGCTACCGACTCAAGTGTGAAGCACACGCTACCGACTCAAGTGTGAAGCACACGCTACCGACTCAAGTGTGAAGCACAAGCTACCGGCTCAAGTGTGAAGCACACACTACCGACTCAAGTGTGAAGCACACGCTACCGACTCAAGTGTGAAGCACACGCTACCGACTCAAGTGTGAAGCACACGCTACCGACTCAAGTGTGAAGCACACGCTACCGACTCAAGTGTGAAGCACACGCTACCGACTCAAGTGGAGAGATAAACTCTTGGAAGTGGCAACAAGAAACTTCCTGAACCAACATGTCAAGGAACCCACAAGAATGAGAGGTAATGACGAACCAGCTAGACTCGACCTGATATTCACCTTGAACGAGTCCGAAATAAGGGAAGTCAAATTTGAAGCCCGCATAGCAATAGTGACCATTGTGTATTGGCATTTGAGGATCTGGTGGAGGTAGGGATAACCTATCCAAGGAAGGGATCGGAAGGAAAAAGACTAAATTACCGGAGAGGAAAATGTGACGAGATGAGGAACTTCCTAATGGGAATACCATGGGAAACAGAACTCAGAGAAAAGACTGTACAGGATATGATGGACAACGTCACCCAGAAGTGCCAGGAAGCTGCAAATAGGTTTATCCCGACCCAAAAGGAGAACAATGAAAAGCAACAGAAGAAGCCATGGTTCATTGAGGAATGTAAGGTACCGAAGCAATTGAGTACAAGAACATAGAGAAACGTCAGGAATAACAGAACACCAGAGAGCAGGGAGAGATACCGCAGGGTCAGAATGAGTACCTCAGAGTGAGGAGAGAAGCAGAGACAGTATGAAAATAACATCGCGATTAAAGCCAAGACCCAACCAAAACTGCTCCACAGTCACATCAGAAGGAAAACAGCAGTGAAGAAACAAGTGATGAAACTGAGAAAAGGGGGAAACAGATACACAGAGAATGACAAGGAGGTGTGTGAAGAACTCGACATGAGATTTCAGGAGGTCTTCACAATATAATAAGGAGAAGTCCCTGCACTAAATGAGAAGGCAAACAAAGCAACCTTGGAGGAATTTGACCTCACCAGTGATGAGGTCAAAAGGAATCTGTTGGAGCTGAATGTGACAAAGGCTTTTGGGCCTGATAGAATCTCACCAGGGATACGAAAAGAAGGTGCAGAAGCACCAAGCGTGCCACTCTCTATGGTGTATAACAGGTCACTGGAAACAGGAGACCTACCGGAAAACTGGAATACAGCTAATGTAGTCCCAATATACAAAAAGGGTGACAGGCAAGAGGGACTGAACTATAGGCCAGTTTCCCTAACTTGTATACCATGCAAAGTGATGGAGAAGATCGCGAGGAAATTGAATTGAAATAAGTTTATTGATGTAAAATACACACAAAGGGATGAGGTAGCTCAAGCTATTCTCACCCCGTTCAGTACATCGTGTTAATACATACATAGACACACATCACAAGCAATAAACATATTACCAAACTTTCTGAGACATAAACATCTACATTTCCTATGGGTCGTGAGGAAAAGGCTCGTAGAACATTTGGAGGGAAACATCTTTGTAACACACCACCAGCATGGGTTCAAAGATGGTAAATCGTGCCTCACTGGCTTAATAGAATTCTATGGTCAAGCAAAAAAAAAAAAAATGGCAAGAAAGAGAAGGGTGGGCAGACTGCATTTTGTTGGACTGTCAGCAAATCTTTAACACAGTACCCCATAAAAGGCTGTTACAAAAGTAGGAGCAGCAGGCAGGAGTAAAAGGTAAGGTGCTCTAGTGGATAAAAGAGTATCTTACCAACAGGAAACAACGAGTAACGAGTAATTGCGAGGGAGGAGACATCAGAGTGGCGAGATGTCACTAGCGGAGTCCTACAGGGCTCTGTACTTGGACCCATCCTGTTTCAAATATGGGTAAACGATCTCCCAGAGGGAAGAGACTCGGTCCTCTCAATGTTTACTGATGATGCCCAAATTATGAGAAGAATGAAGACAGATGGAGATAAGACACCCTACAGGATGACCTAGACAATCTGGAGGAATGGTCTAGAAAATGGCTATTAAAGTTCAACTTAGGAAAGTGTAAAATAATGAAATTAGGCGAAGGAAACAGGAGGCTGAACACAAGGTACCATCTGGGAGGTGAAATCCTGCAAGAGTCAAATAGAGAGAAAGATCTGGGGGTTTATATCACACCGAACCTGTCCCCAGAAGCCCACATCAAAAGGATATCATCAGCGGCATGTGCTAGAGTGGCCAACGTAAGAACTGCCTTTAGAAACTTGTGTAAGGAATCGTTCAGGACCCTGTATATCACTTATGTCAAGCCAATCCTGGAGTATGCAGCTCCAGCCTGGAGTCCATCCCTAGTTAAACACAAGCAAAGTTAGACAAGATATAGATGTATGCCACCATACTAGTCCCAGAACTGAGAGGTATGAACTACGAGGAAAAGCAAAGGGAATTAAACCTCACGTCCCTGGAAGACAGAAGAGTAAGGGAAGACATGATAACCACCTACAAAATTCTCAGGGGAATTGACAGGGTGGACAAAGGCAAACTATTTAGCACGGGTGGAATACGAATAAGAGAACACAGATGGAAACTTAGTACCCAAATGAACCACAGAGACATTAGAAGGAATTTGTTCAGTGTCAGAGTAATTAACAAATGGAATGCATTAAGCAGTGATGTGGTGGAGGCAGACTCTATACACAGTGTCAAATGTAGATGTGATAGAGCCCAGTAGGCTCAATAATCTGTACACCAGTTGATTGACGTTGGGAGGCGGGACCAAAGAGCCAAAGCTCATCCCCCCGCAAGCACAAGTAGGTGAGTACAACTAGCCGAGTACAGTTGCCACCGGCTCAGGCAGTGACAGACAGGGTAGCAGGACACAACTGACAGATGTAGACACAAACGAACACAATCACATTGCTAAAACATCGAATCTAAGACAAAAACTGCCTTCTTTGTGTTAAAAACAGGATCAGGGACCTGAATGTTAAGCATGTTATTAAGGCGGCCTGAGATTCTTATTAGAATGACACTGTCAAGAAAACTTGAGTTGTGCATTAATTTAAGAGGAAACTGCAATTGCACAAAGTGGCAGTACCGATCAATATGTAACTTCGAAGAATTCCACCTGCTGAGCAAGCACGCGAGCTCATACCTATAGGAATGTGACCTTGAGAAGAATCATGGAAGAGTTCAAATTAACGTGATATCTGTTTGATGGGGGTTCTGGGAATTCTTCTACTCACCAAGCCCGGCCCGAGGCCACGCCTCGACTTGTGAATACTTGGTCCAACAGGCTGTTGCTTGGAGCGGCCCGCAGACCCCACATATCCACCACAGCCCGGTCGGTCCGGCACTTCTTGAAGAAAACTATCTTGTTTTCTCTTGAAGATGTCCACGGCTGTTCCTGCAATATGTCTTATACTCGCTGGGAGAATGTTGAACAGCCGTGGACCTCTTATGTTTATACAGTATTCTCTAATTGTGCCTATGGCACCCCTACTCTTCATTGGTTCTATTCTGCATTTTCTTCCATATCGTTCACTCCAGCACGTTGTTATTTCACTGTGTAGATTTGGGACCAGGGCCTCCAGTATTTTCCATGTGTATATTATTTGATATCTCTCTCGTGTCCTTTCTAGTGAGAGAGCTTTCTAGTGAGAGAGAGCTCTCATTTGGAGAGCTTTGAGACGATCCCAATAATTTAGGTGCTTTAACGCGTCTATGTATGCCGTATATGTTTTCTGTTCTCCCTCTATTTCAGCAGTCTCTCCTGCTCTGAAGAGGGAAGTGAGTACTGAGCAGTACTTCAGACGGGACAGTACAAGCGATTTGAGTAGTACAACCATTGTGATGAATAGTACAACCATTGTGATGGGATTCCTGGATTTGAACGTTCTCGTAATCCATCTTATAAATTTTCTGGCTGACGCAATATTTGCTTGGTTATGTTCCCTAAACGTTAGGTCGTCAGACATAATTATTACCAAATCCTTTACATTCTGTTTTCCTACTATGGGCAGATTTGATTGTGTTTTGTACCCTGTATTGTGTTTAACGTCCTCATTTTAACCGTACCTAAGTACCTGAAATATATCACTGTTAAACATCATATTATTTTTTTGCTGCCCAGTCGAAGACTTTATTAATATCTGCTTGTAGTTTTTCAATGTCTTCAGCAGAGGTAATTTTCTTGCTGAATTTTGTGTCATCTGCAAAGGATGATACGAAGCTGTGACTTGTATGTTTGTCTATATCTAATATGAGAATAAGGAAAAGCAGTGGTGGAAGGACTGTACCCCGAGGTACAGAGCTTTTAACTGCACTTGGACTCTATTTTATATGGTTGACCGTTACTCTTTGTGTTCTGTTCGACAGAAAACTGAGTATCCACCGTCCTACTTTACCAGTTATTCCCATTGACCTCATTTTGTGTGCTATCACTCCATGGTCACATTTATCGAATGCCTTTGCGAAGTCCGTGTATACCACATCTGCATTTTTTCTTATAATGCCTCAGTGACTTTGTCGTAGTGGTCAAGTAGCTGTGAGAGGCATGATCTTCCTGCTCTAAATGCATGTTGGTCTGGATTGTGGAGGTCATTGGTCTCCATGAAACTGGTGACCTGACTCCTGATCACTCACTCAAATATTTTTATGTGGGACGTTAGTGCAACTGGTCTATAATTCTTTGCCAATGCTTTGCTCCCTCCCTTGTGTAGAGGGACTATGTCTGCTGATTTAAGAGCATCTGGTATCTGCCCCGTTACCTTGAGGTTACCTTGAGGTGTTTTCGGGGCTTAACATCTTTGGGCCCGGTCGTCGACCAGGCCTCCTCGTTGCTGGACTGGTTAACCAGGCTGTTGGACGCGGCTGCTCGCAGCCTGACGTATGAATCACAGCCTGGTTGATCAGGTATCCTTTAGAGGTGCTTATCGATTTCTCTCTCTTGAACATTTTGAGGGGTCGGCCAGTTATGCCCCTTATGTGTAGTGGAAGCGTGTTGAACAGTCACGGGTCAAGCTGTTCCACACTATACTGAGTGCCTGTGCTACTGGCAATTTGCATTTCTTTATAAATATTGAATTCCATGAATCTGGACCCGGAGCTGAGTGCATAGGCATAATGTCAATTTCTCATTCAAACTGCCACGCTCGTGTTGATATCAGTTATATTTACAGGGGTTTGGATGTCACGCAAAAAGTTGACCGGAACTTCCTCTTTCATGCTGTTTATTGGAGTGCTAAACATGTCCTCATACTGCTTTTTTAGGATTTCACTAATTTCTTTGTCATCCTCAGTGTATGGACCTTCACTAGTACGAATAGTTCCAATACTGGCAGTGGTTTTTGCTTTTGATTTCGCATATGTGAAGACATATTTAGGATTTTTCTTTATTTCTTGAATTGCTTTCTGTTACCCATGTTCCAACCCCATGATGTGATGTTACCCATGTCAAACATGTTGCCGAAAGAAACATGAAATATGAATCTCAAGGTTATTATGGGGAAAAAAGGAAGATTCAGCTAGTGTGACTACAATAACTCTTGGAAGGATAAACGAGGACAAGGCACTAGGTTGTTAGGATATGAGGACGGAGGGAAGGAACTGTGCATAATTACTTGGTGTAATATCGGGGCTCGAATGCCGACCCTGCAAGAAGCGACGTTGTGAATTGAATCAAATCTACACTGACAACTGGTAGTCATACTAATGACAGGATTAGAGCTGCATATACTGTAGCTGCGAGTACTGCCTTTCAAGTCGAAATTACTTATAATATGCCTCGTCAAAGCAAGCAGAGCTCAATGCCATTGTCATGCCATTAAGGTACCCAGAAGGAAGCACACTGGGACCAGTGATCTATCTGCACTAACTCCAAAGTTGCATTCTGAAAAACTGACATCAATTTCGAGACTTCAAATCTTATCAAAATTATATTCCTCGAAATTTCATATGCCTTGTTTGTTCTCTTTTATGTCGTAATGTGATTTTATGAAATGCTTATTTTGTAATATATTGATGACTGTTTTTGTTGCAGATGTGGGCGGTTGGGTGGACATGGGAAGGCCGTGTCGGAGGGAGGGCGTCGGCCCACCGACACCTGCTGCTCAGGTTCTGACACCACCACCACCACCGCCGCCACACGCACCACACGCCACCACACTCACCACGCCACGCTGACACTTCCCGTCACCACACTCGCAATGATCTCATAAAGGATGTGATACACAAGACGTGTATCCAAAGCGACCACGCCTGTCATATCACCCAATGCCCGCGACCTATGGCACACCTTTCCACATGACAGTATATATAATAATATATACATATAGGCCTATATATGTACGAGGCATTACTGGTTCATTGTTACACGAGTGATGAATGGTAGTTTGTAGTAGCAGAGGACACAAGATAAACACAGAGAGGTATAGGCCAAGAGCAACAAGTGAGGGTTGCTGGTGTGTTAGCGTCGTCCCCCGCCCCATCCCGGCCTCCGTGCTCACCTGGGCACGCCAGCCAGGCTAGGCCTACCTGCTGCAGTCACCTGCTTAAGTGTTGAACACATTAGATTTCTGAACTGGCAAGTATTGGGCAGCTAAGTTGTTGGCAATTTCTGCCCATTGTTTAGGCGTTGTTTATTTGCCGGGTTTACAAGTGATGTGCAGCTATTTCCTGGGTTTACACACGCTGTGCGGCTATTTGCCAGGTTTACAAGTGCTGTGCAGTCATTTGCTGTGTTGATAAGTGGTGTGCAGCTATTTCCCGGGTTTACAGGTGGTGTGCGGGTATTATCTGGACTTGAAAATTGTATGTGCCGCAGTGTGGCTGTGTAAGTGCGGTGACATTTTGTATCTTGTATAATAACGGAGAAGCTTGCCAGCAGTTGACCGCGCTGGTCATCTGTAGTGTAAGTTGGAAGGAACAATCACAAGGCAAGGAATTGTGTGAGGAGTGGCCGAGGCCGCAGGCACTAGTGTGATAGTGCACCTGCCCACCAGTCCTCTACACAAGTGCACTCCCTGAGACATAGGGCGAGAGGGTTCTCTCCTCACAGGGCTGCCATCTGCTTGTGTCGCCCCACTACCTCTTACTCCCGCTAACTTTGCCCCCACCGAGAGGAAGGATGCTCTCTTGTGGGAGTCTCTCATCCTTTGACATTTAGAGTGACATTTAGAATGGTTTGATGGGTTAAGGTATAGCTGGCTACTTCTACCCCGTAGTCGGACTTTAGCTGGTCATTCTTGGGGCGCCCCATGACATTGATGTAAAGTCTGCCGGACGACAAATGTGTAGGAGCAGCAAGTGGTGAGACCACTACCATAGTGAGGACCTGGTTGTGTGCTGGTAGATCACACCACTCGCACACACCTCACACACTCAGAGGCAGACAACACAACTGTCTTAGTATCCAGACTAAAGGATTAAGGTCATTGTCGGCAAAGGAAGCACTAGGAAAATGGTGTAATTATCCTGAAACAAGCTAAAATAAACATATAATGGAAATTTTCAAGCTATTAAAAATACCTCGAGTGCAAGTATTAGTTTAAATAAGTGTGAAGTGTAAGGATAAATAGGCGTAGTGTGAGTGTAGAGCTGCCACGACGAGTGCACATAACGCATCATTATATACTGAAGAGAAGCAAGTTAAGAGCGAGGGAGAGGTGAGAGGAGGAGGAGGAGGAGGACGTGTGGGAGGCGGCAACCTCAGGTGCACCATGGGAGAGCTTCAGGCCACCATCGAACTGGCACTGCACATCCACAAGTTCTACAACGTCGACCTCTTCCAGCGAGGGTAAGTCTTTATATTATCTTATTCTTACATAACACTTGCTCCTGCTTATTATTACAACCACGGTGGCCTGTGTTGTGGTCACCCACTTACACCTGAGACAACCACGGTGGCCTGTGTTGTGGTCACCCACTTACACCTGAGACAACCACGGTGGCCTGTGTTGTGGTCACCCACTTACACCTGAGACAACCATGGTGGCCTGTGTTGTGGTCACCCACTTACACCTGAGACAACCACGGTGGCCTGTGTTGTGGTCACCCACTTACACCTGAGACAACCACGGTGGCCTGTGTTGTGGTCACCCACTTACACCTGAGACAACCACGGTGGCCTGTGTTGTGGTCACCCACTTACACCTGAGACAACCACGGTGGCCTGTGTTGTGGTCACCCACTTACACCTGAGACAACCACGGTGGCCTGTGTTGTGGTCACCCACTTACACCTGAGACAACCACGGTGGCCTGTGTTGTGGTCACCCACTTACACCTGAGACAACCATGGTGGCCTGTGTTGTGGTCACCCACTTACACCTGAGACAACCACGGTGGCCTGTGTTGTGGTCACCCACTTACACCTGAGACAACCACGGTGGCCTGTGTTGTGGTCACTCACTTACACCTGAGACAACCATGGTGGCCTGTGTTGTGGTCACCCACTTACACCTGAGACAACCACGGTGGCCTGTGTTGTGGTCACCCACTTACACCTGAGACAACCACGGTGGCCTGTGTTGTGGTCACCCACTTACACCTGAGACAACCACGGTGGCCTGTGTTGTGGTCACCCACTTACACCTGAGACAACCACGGTGGCCTGTGTTGTGGTCACCCACTTACACCTGAGACAACCACGGTGGCCTGTGTTGTGGTCACCCACTTACACCTGAGACAACCATGGTGGCCTGTGTTGTGGTCACCCACTTACACTTGAGACAACCACGGTGGCCTGTGTTGTGGTCACCCACTTACACCTGAGACAACCATGGTGGCCTGTGTTGTGGTCACCCACTTACACTTGAGACAACCATGGTGGCCTGTGTTGTGGTCACCCACTTACACCTGAGACAACCATGGTGGCCTGTGTTGTGGTCACCCACTTACACTTGAGACAACCATGGTGGCCTGTGTTGTGGTCACCCACTTACACCTGAGACAACCATGGTGGCCTGTGTTGTGGTCACCCACTTACACCTGAGACAACCATGGTGGCCTGTATTGTGGTCACCCATTTATAACATATATAATTGTAACCTCTGCTACTGTACAACTAACCAACTCTCATACAATATGATACACACTGCAGTACAATAGTATAACTGTAATACCAGCAACAGACTGATACTAATGTAGGACCCAGGTAAATACCTGGGTCATAACAGCTACTTATATACACCGTAGGTGCCAACCACAGCTTAAAACCCACAGTAGTAAAAAAAATTGAGACACCGTGCTGGGTAGATGGAATAATATGCCAGGACCACATCTAGGAAGAACATATGAATAGCTGTCACCACCCAACATATAGGATTAGGATCCTCTGAGGTCATTTCTACCAAACGATCAGATCTACAGCTGATCCGTGACCTGTGAAGGATGATGAGAGACCAGAGACATCAGTGGGATACCTGTTTGATGGGGTTCTGGGAGTTCTACTACTACCCAAGCCCGGCCCGAGGCCAGGCTTGACTTGTGAGAGCTTGGTCCAACAGGCTATTACTTGGAGCGGCCCGCAGGCCCACATACCCACCACAGCCCGGTTGGTCCGGCACTTCTTGAAAAAAACTATATAGTTTTCTCTTGAAGATATCCACGGTTGTTCCGTGGTTGGAGGTGACTTAATTATTAATTAATTTACTCTTGATAATTAGTATGGAGCAGGTGCTTAATTGTTATTAATTACTGCACTTAGGTTTAGTGTTACTTGAGATGTCTCCGTCAGTGATGGAGGATCACATAATAAGCCAACCAGGCTTGGTTGATTATTGCTCACTTTTTATAACAATTAAGGAATAAACATTTCAGTTATCTGGACTATAGGAGACTCGAACCGCGGACCCCATGCGTGTATGACCGAAGCTCTATCGACTGGGCTATTGAGTAGTCTTAATATGAAAAGATTCCAGAAGCAGCTACTGCTGCCAAACTGGAATATTCGACTTTCCCCGACTACTACTGAAGCTCAGAGGCATCAGTGATCCACGCCCACGCCATATAATATATATGGCGTGGGCGTGGATCACTAATTCCAATGAGTGATTGAAAATAATATCCCCTAGAGAACTGAGAAGAGTCCACCCTCGCAGTGGAAAAACAGTATGAGCAGGGTAAGGGGAGGGAACGACCAATTGAGGTTAAACAATATCCTTACAGTTCTACAGGCCAGATGGAAGATCAGGTACCCACAATAGATAATTAACGCCGCCACCACATCTCCTAAATTCGGGGTAATTAAGCTAATTGACTCAGGAGAAGACCAGACAATTAGTACAGAGTATCAGGAAACTTTACTATTTTAAAACTAGAAAGGATGGATGGAATTCCTTTTAAAGTAATTAACTCAAGACAAGGAGAAATATATTGACTCAAAGATACTCGTAAGAACATTGGAGACGTCCAAAGCCATGTTGGATCTATGACTCGGAATAATTGAAGAAAAATATATGAAAATTACACAGGAACACAACTGAATCACTCTATTTAAAATAAATGCAAACTAATTAATCCCTAACTCGTAAACATTCTATCCTGGGAGGCAATGGGAAAATGTAATTATAAATGTACAAGAACTCACAGCATTTACCGTATCGTCTGCTCCTCAGCCGATGTTGTGGCTGTCCTCAGGTTGACCTGCAACCTCTCCTGGTGTCCAGCCCGTTCACTCTGAGAACCTGACCTCCCTCTCGCTACCACGACGGCCTGCACCCTTGCCACACTAATTGCCACACTTCATTACATAGGCTAGTTAAGATACTCTTAGGAAAACTAAGGAATGAACTTTTACACACAAATGATGGATGATTCCATAGGCACTTTAACAAGGTAAGCTGCCAAGTGCAAATAATAACAGAATACATGAATTTCTACAATTGAGGAATAAGGAACAGGGGTAGTTAGCACCTTAACGATCGCATGGCCGCCTCTTGACCTGACGCCACACACCTACTAATCCAACGTGGAAACAAGTACATGAATATTCATAAATCCGGATGGTAATCTAACATGAATCACTTCTACTCACTTCTCCTAACAACTCACGTCTCATATTACATAACTTCAAGGAAGTCTCAAAAACTACTCTAGGCCAGTGCAACCGTAATCTTGTGTTGAATGAGGTGCAAGCAGAACCTTCACGTAACCACGTGGTCAACAGGGTTGGTGTCCCTGTTAAACTCACACCCGGTCACGAATTTCTGGGCAGGTCAATCTCTCTACCGACTATTAATTTGACGGTCACGCGCGTCCACCCACATAACTCTCAACAATACACAATACCTGCTTTGATACAAGAATATATCATGCCTATGTACAGCTGACTGTTACATGAGCACCACACCAGAAATAAATATATATATTTGATATCCCCAGAGTCAAATTAAATCTGTGCAAACACTCCATGCAAATAAAAAGACCCAGTCTATGGATCTCACTCCCTAATGAATTAAAAAGTTGTCCAATCTATGCCTTATTCAAAAGTAAAACCAAAAAGTACCTAAGTTCACCCTCATAGTTTCCTACCTTGTGCTTCAAACTCACACTGTATCTTGTGCTGCCCATTCCCCCAGTATTACTACTTAACACATGCAACTTCACCAGTGTAATAATTTCCATCAATTTATATGGAGTTATGTTAAACTCAAATTTTGTTACAATGTACCTCTAATAAAGTTATATGATAGATGAAGGACCTGCCCGAAACGCTTGGCGTGTTAGTGGATTTACAAGAGTATAAGAACACCAATGTTAGGTACTCTCATAAACACAATGTACCTTCTTGTATATTAATAAGTAAATACATACATAAATAGATTTGTCCCTTGTCTATTATATGGCCATATCGTACCTGGCCTGTAACTCAAGATCTGAAGGAAGGGGAAGGAATTGAGAAGGAAGGACAAATAAGGGAAGACTATCTGGCTGTAACACACAACTGAGACAGCAAAGACGCGAGTTCATTTATACAGTACATTAACATTTGTCCAGTAGATAACTATTATTGATGTATCCATATTAATTAAATATGTTATTTTCTTTATGCAAAGCCACTTATAAATATGCATAGCATTTCCTGCTAGATAACACAGTTATTGCATTAAATATTGCGAAATTGAAAGTATTTTGTAGTTAACAAAAGTACGGTAAACTAAGTACATCGTGTTCCTATCAAAGTTACGGCAGATGGTGAACCTAACTTATTGAGGCCGATGCATAGAAAGCGTCAATATTACGGTGATTAAATTTTTACTAATATGTTGACATTTTAACGGATTGATCGGTTTCCTAAAATATGTGACGTTTTAAGTGAGAGGACGAGTTGATTGTTAAGTATGTACAAGCTTAAGCAGGACATGAGAGACACTGACAATGTGCAGACGAGGAGTCACAATAACGTGGCTGAAATATGTTGACCAAACCACACACTAGAAAGTGAAGGGACGACGACGTTTCGGTCCTTCCTGGACTATTCTCAAGTCGATTGTGACTTGCGAATCGACTCAAGACAATCGACTTGAGAATGGTCCAGGACGGACCGAAACGTCGTCGTCCCTTCACTTTCTAGTGTGTGGTTTGGTCAACTGACAATGTTATTGCTTGATCGGGAGATGAGACTAACTGCCTATTCTCCGTGAGTTGTAGGGTACTCTTGGGAATCATGCTGTGTTGTTGGGGCGGCCGCTTCAGCTTACACTACAGTGTGTTTACATAGAGCGGACTAGGAGGAATGTTAACCCTTTAACTGCTGAGAGCGGTTGTGGTCTTCTTTTCGTTTTTTATCATTTAGTGCATAAAGCTACCTATGTCCAGGTGTCTAGAAAAATGTTTCCACATCCTACAATAGTGAGATAAGTCCTCTGGTTGTGAAAACAGATTCCTTGACCCAATACATGCTGCCATCTTTACGCAACACAATCAAGTGTTAACCTTTTCATGGTAGCACCAAAACCGCTCTGAATAATTCTCTTCAAACGCCCACATCACACATTTTTTTTTACATAATATATGTTTGATGTTTTGTATATTGTAACTTGCATTACAAATATATATATATATATATATATATATATATATATATATATATATATATATATATATATATATATATATATATATATATATATATATATATATATATATATATGAAAACGTATGACCACATAGGAAAAGAAACATGAAATACCGAAGCACTTCCGTGTATAATTTAACCCATCCTTGGAAGTATTGATAAAATGCTTACAATGTGCAAGTTCCTACAACTTCATAGTATGATAAATTTATATTAGTTCTCTTCAGATTGGCTTCTCATCTACCTAATATTGTGTTAGTATCACTCTCGCCACTCTAATGGTGAACTACACTTTGTTTTCCCAATATATATCACATTTCTAATTGTAAGGTAAATGTTACTCTATTTCAAAAATGCATTTTATTTATCCTACTGTACACCTGTAGAGTGCAGCCGTTATTGTAACTATTTGCATAAGTTGTTAGGAATACAGTTTCTTGTTCTGATCACGCAGCTTTCAAATAGAAGTAGTTATTAAGTAATACTCTTAATAAGTTTTTGAAGTAAATTAAAAATGGGTCAAGAACCTACAATTCATTACTAGTACTACTTAAATACTGTATTCATATTGCATATTGTATTAACGCAGATTCAATAATATTTAAAGTGTTTCTGTAATTTTGTAATCAAAGAAGAACCATCCCAATAAATTAAGTGAGAATATTCTGACAAATGAATGAATAAAGTATTAGACATTTGGCCACTTCTGACACAATATTTGTTACGAAATTCAAAATTTAAGTTTTGCTTAAGTTTGTTCTATATATCATTCTACATTGTTGTACGTAGAATGTGAAACAATGTTATATGTGAATGTGATATAGTGTCCTGTACCACATTCTGTGCATATTATTTTGTAAATGCCAGTTATCACAGGTTGATGGCTGGCCTCTTGGTGACTCTGTGTCGTATTTCTTTCTGGTGGCAGTATGTTCCGTCCACCCGCGTGTGATACCTGAGTCACTTGCTGTTGGTGATGGACTCTGTCCTGGGACCCAACCACTTGCGCTGATCGGTAGAGTCGACGTTCGAGCCTCCATGACCCAAGAGGTTGGGCACCGTTCTTTTACCTTTTCCTTATTTCCCAACTCTTTGTCCTCGTATCCTTTCCAAGTGCTATATAGTCATACTGGCTTAACGCTTTCTCCTCGAAAGTATCTTTCTGTCCTGGTTCTTTTTGATTTGCTAGCTGATTCCAATCAATCGTCTCATTCCATCCGGTACTGGAGGAGTCGCCCTCGGTGGCGGATGGTGGAAGATGTGTCCTCGTCCCCTTTCTCTGGTTGTCTCGGGTGTTCTTTCATCTCCGGCTGGATCCCGTTTACCGGAGGTTCCCACTCGCCTGGGGATTCTTTTTTCAGCGGCTTTTCATCTGGTCGTTGCCTCCAGCTGTGAGGCTGGGGAGATTCCCGCTCATCTGCCAGCAGCATGGGTTTTGTTCCTTTGGGTCTGGGACTTGATTTCCTCACCTACGCCCTTCTTCGTTCTTGGCAATAATTCATAGTTGTGTCCTCAGATGGAGTCTGTGTGTCATTGCCGCCTTGTTTGTCAAACTGGTGGTGCATTATGCGACCTGTTTTATTGCTGCGGTGCAGATGTCTTTGAACACTTTTCGTGCTGCTTGAGTCAGGGATTTGTGTTATCAACTTGTTTCTAACGTTCCGTGTTAGGCCTACCTCTTCCAGGTCCTGTACGGGACCTGGAATGAACAGCCGGCTGTTCATTCACACTCTTTTAATGTGCCGTAGTTTGTTGCTGTGATTTTTGTTTATGTTTTGCCCAAGTTTATTTTCAGACTCGCAGCTTAAAAATATAAGAAAGTGAGAATAAAGGAATCTGCAGAAGGTTTATTGGCCTTCATGAGGCAGCTCTTTTTATATCCAGTCAAACTCATACACACATGTGTAACCTTCGCTTGAAACAGTCCAGTCCATACGTCTGTTATGTTACCTCACCTCTGTTATGCTTCTTGCGTCCCAACTGTTGTTCCACTCACATTACCTATGGGTGTCCCTCCGCCTCGCCCAACTTGTATTGTACTCACCTATTTGTGCCTCCAGGATCGAGCATTAGCTAAATTCACACACTGTCAGCTAAATTATTCGCACACCTTCCGTCACTATGTGATGGAGTGAGAAAAAATATGTGATTGTAGAGACATTTCTATATAAAATATTCGAGAGATGTGTAAATATTTTATTCAAATGATGCACCTTCAGAAATGTTAGAGGAAAATATCCCCAGTTTGCTAATTGTAAGTAGTAACTAAGTGATTGTAACATATCCACCGCTGCCCACTGGATGGGTAGGAAGTGGGTATGATAATTCATATTATGAAACTAGCTTAAACTGTGCAACTAGCTTATCAAGACTGTAACTTGCTTACCGAAATTAATTTTAGTGTTGTGTCGCTGGACCCATTATGCGCCTGTCTAACCTTTTCCACAGCCGCCAAAGTATGGGTATGGGGTACATACTAAATAAACTAAACTGAACATAATATTGACGTCTTCAATGCATCAGCGTCGATACATTAGATGCGGCACTTGGATTCCTACGTTTCAGGAAAGGCAAAACAGTTGCACTTTTTGCGGGGTGGCACATCAGGAGAAGGGGTGGCGTGGGAGTGCGGCACACCGCTGGCCTTCAATTGTTCAAGACCTTCTTCTCCATTTGTTGTTCTCCCAAGTTTGCCTTTTTTGTTTTCCAGTAAAGCTAGTCACGTCTATGGAGGCGCCATTGTCTGTAAGCTTGGGTAGCTACTGAAGAATCTCTCAGAAAAAGGTGTTGAATGTAATGAAATGTCCGTTTCTGGTTGGCCCCCTAGTTGTTCCTCGACCTTCCCTTCCTCTACACGGGGTTTTATGAGCACACATGAATTAAGGATTCGGGAGAAGACCTATATTGGCCCGTACGAGATAGCTCCTATTTATATCCACTCAAACTCATTCACATATTATCGGAAGTCAAACCTGGCTCCAGGCCAGTGATATTCAGTGAAACATGTCTAATTGAAAACCTGCTGCCAGTATTGCTGCCCCACACAAGTACCTGCCCCACATGCAGGTGACTTACTATTAGCCATCCCAGTGTCGGCAACTGGCATCCGTCAGCACCACATGCCTCATATGAGGTATACACAAGAGGGGCACGCAAGAGAGACACACAAGAGAGACACACAAGGCGTATACACAAGAGGTACACACAACAGATACACTCAAGAGGAACACAAAAGAGGTACACACAAGAGGGAAACACACGAGGTACACACAACAGATACACTCAAGAGGAACACACAAGAGGTACACACAACAGATACACTCAAGAGGAACACACAAGAGGTACACACAACAGATACACTCAAGAGGAACACACAAAAGGTACACACAAGAGGGACACACAAGAGGGACACACAAGAGGTACACACAACAGATACACTCAAGAGGGACACGCAAGAGTTACACACAAGAGGTATACACAAGTGGGACAAAAAAGAGGAACACACAAGAGGTACATACAAGAGGTACACTCAAGAGGTACACACAAGAGGTAAACACAAGAGGGACACACAAGAGAAACACACAAGAGGAACACCACAAGAGGTACACACAAGAGGTGCACACAAGAGGTATACACAAGAGGGACATGCAAGAGGTACACATAAGAGGAACGCACAAGAGGTACACGCAACAGGTACACACAAGTGGTGCACACAAGAGGTACACATAAGAGGTACGTACAAAAGAGGCACACAAGAGGTGCACACAACAGGTACACACAAGCAGTGCACACAAGAGGTACGCACAAAAGAGGCACACAAGAGGTACGCACAAAAGAGGCACACAAGAGGTACGCACAAAAGAGGCACACATAAGAGGTACACACAAGAGGAACAATTAGAGGGTGTATGAGGGACCTGTAATCCCCTGCCTGTACACACGCACGAAGCAGGCCTTGTGTGTGTGGGGGGAAGCAGGTATGTGGTAATTACAGGCGGTACACTGCTCGGCTCCTCCACCTTGGTCACGCCACCTGCGGCCGGCTCCACTGTCCGTCACGCCACACCCACTAACACTAAGACCACCTAGTGAATACCCTAGCTAGCGAGGCACGAGGACCCTTATCTAGCTAGGCATGGTGTCTCTAGCTAGGCATGGTGCCTCTAGCTAGGCATGGTGCCTCTAGCTAGGCATGGTGCCTCTAGCTAGGCATGGTGCCTCTAGCTAGGCATGGTGCCTCTAGCTAGGCATGGTGCCTCTAGCTAGGCATGGTGCCTCTAGCTAGGCATGGTGTCTCTAGCTAGGCATGGTGTCTCTAGCTAGACATGGTGTCTCTAGCTAGGCATGGTGCCTCTAGCTAGGCATGGTGTCTCTAGCTAGGCATGGTGCCTCTAGCTAGGCATGGTGTCTCTAGCTAGGCATGGTGTCTCTAGCTAGGCATGGTGTCTCTAGCTAGGCATGGTGTCTCTAGCTAGGCATGGTGCCTCTAGCTAGGCATGGTGCCTCTAGCTAGCAAGACATGGTGCCTCTAGCTAGCAAGACATGGTGCCTCTAGCTAGCAAGACATGGTGCCTCTAGCTAGCAAGACATGGTGCCTCTAGCTAGCAAGACAAGGTGCCTCTAGCTAGCAAGACTTAGTGCCTCTAGCTAGCAAGACTTAGTGCCTCTAGCTAGCAAGACATGGTGCCTCTAGCTAGCAAGACTTAGTGCCTCTAGCTAGCAAGACATGGTGCCTCTAGCTAGCAAGACTTAGTGCCTCTAGCTAGCAAGACATGGTGCCTCTAGCTAGCAAGACTTAGTGCCTCTAGCTAGCAAGACATGGTGCCTCTAGCTAGCAAGACTTAGTGCCTCTAGCTAGCAAGACATGGTGCCTCTAGCTAGCAAGACTTAGTGCCTCTAGCTAGCAAGACATGGTGCCTCTAGCTAGCAAGACATGGTGGGACCATTCCCGCCATAGTTGAGTCACTCCTCCAGGGCCTTCCGGTCCTCCACGGCCTCCCAGGGCCTCCCAGTCCTCCAGGTCATTCAGGGCCTCCCGGTCCTCCACGGCCTCCAGGTCCTCCAGGGCCTTCCGGTCCTCCACGGCCTCCCAGGGCCTCCCAGTCCTCCAGGTCCTTCAGGGCCTCCCGGTCCTCCAGGGCCTCCTGGTCCTCCAGGGCCTCCCGGTCCTCCAGGGTCTCCCAGTCCTCCAGGGCTTCCCGGTCCTCCAGGGCCTCCCGGTCCTCCAGGGTCTCCCAGTCCTCCAGGGCTTCCCGGTCCTCCAAGGCCTCCCGGTCCTCCAGGGTCTCCCAGTCCTCCAGGGCTTCCCGGTCCTCCAGGGCTTCCCGGTCCTCCAGGGCCTCCAGAGCCTCCCGGGCCTCCAGGGCCTCCCGGTCCTCCCGGCCCTTCAGGGCTTCCCGGTCCTCCCGGTCCTCCCAGGGCCTCCAGGGCCTCCCGGGCCTCCAGGTCCTCCAGGGCCTCCTGGTCCTCCAGGGCCTCCCGGTCCTCCAGGTCCTTCAGGGCCTCCTGGTCCTCCAGGGCCTCCTGGTCCTCCCGGTCCTCTAGGTCCTCCAGGGCCTCCCAGGGGCTCCCGGTCCTCCAGGGCCTCCCGGTCCTCCAGGGCCTCCCAGTCCTCGAGGGCCTCCCGGTCCTCGAGGGCCTCCCTGTTCTCCCGGTCCTCCAGGGCCTCCCGGTTCTCCTGGTCCTCCACGGCCTCCCGGGCCTCTAGGGCCTCCCGGGCCTCCAGGGCCTTCCGGTCCGCCAGGGCCTCCCGGTCCTCCAGGTCCGCCAGGGCGTCCCGGTCCTCCAGGTCCTTCAGGGCCTCTCGGTCCTCCAGGGCCTCCCGGTCCTTCAGGGCTTCCCGGTCCACCAGGGCCTCCGGGTCCTCCAGGTCCTTCAGGGCCTCCCGGTCCGCCAGGGCCTCCCGGGCCTCCCGGGCCTCCAAGTCCTCCCGGCCCTCCAGGGCCTCCCGGTCCCCCCAGGGCCTCCTGGTAATCCAGGGCCTCCTGGTAATCCAGGGCCTCCTGGTAATCCAGGGCCTCCTGGTAATCCAGGGCCTCCTGGTAATCCAGGGCCTCCTGGTAATCCAGGGCCTCCCGGGCCCCCCAGGGCCTCCCGGGCCTCCAGGGCCTCCCGGTCCTCCAAAGCCTCCCGGGGCCTCCCGGGCCTCCAGGGCCTCCAGGACCCCCCAGGGCCCCCCAGGGCCTCCCGGGCCTCCAGGGCCTCCCGGTCCTCCAAAGCCTCCCGGGCCTCCAGGGGCCTCCCGGGCCTCCAGGACCCCCCAGGGCCTCCCGGGCCTCCCGGGGTTCCCGGGTCCCCCAGGTCCTCCTGGTCCTCCAGGGGCCCCCCAGTCCTCCAGGGCCTCCCGGGTCCCCCAGGTCCTCCTGGTCCTCCAGGGGCCCCCCAGTCCTCCAGGGCCTCCCGGGTCCCCCAGGGCCTCCTGGTTCTCCAGGGGCCCCCCAGGGCCTCCTGGTTCTCCAGGGGGTCCCCCAGGGCCTCCCGGGTCCCCCAGGGCCTCCTGGTCCTCCAGGGGCCCCCCAGGGCCTCCCAGAACAAGAACCCGGCAATGTGATGTTATAGTGGCCAGAATACGCCTGGGATATAGACGTATCTGGCAGCTTTCTCAAAACCCAAATGTCGAGTACACAATGTGTCAACTTTGTGAAAGAGAAAACATGCACTCACATGAACATTATATTGTAGAATGTCCCATATTGACTGACTTTCGCTCTCCTGGGCTAAGGTATGCTGACCTGTGTAATTACTATATGAGTACTGGAACACTTGATTATATATTGGACTTGTACCCAAGATTAACCATGTAATGTATCAATTATACAATGTATGTATATGATGTAACTATATAACCTGAGCTTGTAAAAGCACCTTCATCACCTTCAGTGATTAAGTGCTTAATTGCACACTACTTTCTCTATCAGCTATCTCATCCTGTCAGAGTAAAAGAGACAAATGTATGTGAATGCATGTGTGTGTGTATATATGTATATGTACGTATATGTGTGTGTGTATGTATATGTGTATAAAGTATGTATGGATGCTGATCAGAATTACATTTCACCTTTGTAAATGCACATTAATGGCATTATGTAAAAGGCACATCGAACACTTTATGTAGGGCATACGTAAATCTATGTATCTATGTATTTACGTATGTAGGTTAGCTTAGCATTTTAAAAGCACCGAATCACCTTCTGTGGTTGATTGTTCAATAAACTGAACTATATGTTTAACACATCTTTAACTTCTGTGTGTGAAGTGTACTAATTTCTTCTGTCCATGGAGGACAGAAGAAAATGTATATATGCTGGTTAGCATTGTAAATGTGTGGCCACGTCTGTGGTAGAAAAAAAAAAGTCCTCCAGGGCACCCCAGGGCCTCCCGGGCTTCCAGGGCCTCCCGGGTCCCCCAGGGCCTCCTGGTCCTCCCAGTCCTCCAGGGCCTCCCGGGTCCCCCAGGGCCTCCTGGTCCTCCAGGGGCCCCCCAGGGCCTCCCAGTCCTCCAGGGGCCCCCCAGGGCCTCCCAGTCCTCCAGGGCCTCCCGGGTCCCCCAGGGCCTCCCAGTCCTCCAGGGCGTCAGTTGTTGCAGCAGTAAAGGCAGCTTCCTTCCCCTGCGCCGCCGGTCTCATCTCCGCTCCTCATCACTCCTTCCCGTCCCCTTCTCTGGCTCCCTCCCTCCTCCCCTGGCCCTCTGCCCTCTGTCTCAACCCTCCCCCCCTCCTCTCTCTCTCTCTGTCTGCCTGTGTCTGAATGTCTCTCTCTCTCTCTCTCTCTCTCTCTCTCTCTCTCTCTCTCTCTCTCTCTCTCTCTCTCTCTCTCTCTCTCTCTCTCTCTCTCTCTCTCTCTCTCTCTCTCTCCAGGGCCTACTGGGCCTCCCGGGCCTCCAGGGCCTCCTGGGCCTCCTAGTCCTCCAGGGCCTCCCGGGCCTCCTAGTCCTCCAGGGCCTCCCGGTCCTCGAGGGCCTCCCGGTCCTCCAGGGCCTTCAGGGCCTCCAGGGCCTCCCGAGCCTCCAGGTCCTCCAGGGCCTCCCGGTCATCCAGGGCCTCCAGGGCCTCTAGGGCCTCCCGGGCCTCCCGGGCCTCCCGGTCCTCCAGGGCCTCCAGGGCCTTGCAGGCCTCCAGGGCCTCCCGGGCGGGGGGATGGAAATAGCCTCGGCTACCATTCTCTTTTGTCCGGTCGTGTTGGTCGAGCGGTTAAGGGATCCTGTACGCCAGCAGATTGCTCCTGGCAGTATGGGTTCGAGTCACTTCTGGGGTGTGAGTTTTCAGTTGCATATAGTCCTGGGGACCATTCAGGCTTGTTCGCATATATATATATATATATATATATATATATATATATATATATATATATATATATATATATATATATATATATATATATATATATATATAGCTTTGCCGCCCGACCGTTAGCTTTGCCGGCCGACCAGACGGAATCACACTGCGTCCGTGGAAGGGTGGCAGGCAGTTAGCATGGGACTATACTTGCGTATCCACCCTGGCAACGACATACATCACCCTCTCTGCCGGCACAGCAGGAGCCGCAGCGACACACAGAGAAAAACAAAAGTCAGTCAAGTACAGGCAATTAGATCAAAGGTACAACTTCGTTCCAATAGGGTCTGAGACCCTAGGCCCATGGGGTGAGAGTGCAAGAAGGTTTCTTAAGGATCTTGGTTCCAAGCTCATTGACACCACAAGAGACCCTAGAGCAGCAAGTTTTCTCTTTCAGCGCCTCAGTGTCGCGATCCAGAGGGGAAATGCCCGCTGCATCCTCGGTTCCTGCCCGGAGTCGGAGGAGTTCGAGGAAATCTACAGCCTCTAGGAAGCGAACTTTTTCTTGTGTCCTCTTAATGTTCATTTTTTGTATAAAATCAGATATGTAACTGTATAACCTTGCATAATAAAGTGTACATCATAATAAAAAAAAAGGGGGTGGTAGGAGAAGTGAACACTCTTTTGTATTCAGAGTTAAATGGCAAGTTTTTCCCTGAGTGCTCTGTGGTCCCTTCTCTGAGGCTGTGGGTCCCTATAATTGCACCAGTGGTGGTACCCCCCTATATATATATATATATATATATATATATATATATATATATATATATATATATATATATATATATATATATATATATATCCTCCCTCCCCTATCCCTGTGTCCTCCCCACCATCCCCACTCCACTCCCCACCACCTCCCTGTGTCCTCCCCCACCATCTCCCACTCCACTGTCCCCTTGTACTCTCCTCCATCTCCCGTCCCCCCGGCCTTCCTATCAGTCCCCTCTTCCCTGTTCCCTCGTGCTCCGCACCATCCCCCACTCTCCTGTCTCCTTGCCCTTCCCATCATTCTCCATTCCCCTGTCCCCTCGTCCCCACCATCCTCAACTCCTCCGTCCTCTCGTCCTCCCCACCATTACCCCCTTCCTTGTCCCGTCGTCCTCAGTACCATCCCCCACTCCTGTCCCCTCGTCCTCCCCACCATTCCACACTCCCTCGTCCGATGCATTCCCAAATGATCTGATGATCCCATCAGAAAATTGGGAACATCAAATGATCTGATGTTCCCATCAATGAAATATAAGAAAAACAATTTAAAAACGAAATAAAAAAATGAAGAAATAAAAAAAATGAACTATTCTCACGAAATGAATGGTATGGTAAACAACAAAGCTCAATTCCAACGCAGTGTAACAAAATAATTAAATCAAAACGAAAATAATTCGAAATCTTTGAAATTTCAATTTATCAATGAAATTGGAAACATTGAAATGGAATCATAACACATATAGTATAGCGTGAGTTATTCTTACGTGCAACAGATGGTGCTGTTTTTCAAAAATGCATGTTTTTACTGTCACAGGTGTTTGGCATCTAAACTTATACTAACACAGTTAAATTCCAACGCAATATCACACAAAATATTTATATCAAAATGAAAATAAATCAAAATATATGAAAATTTAATTTGTCAATGCAATCAAAAAGATTGAAATGGAATCGTGACATATTTTTTGTAGTGTGTATGGCGCTTACGTGCAACAGATGGTGCTGTTTCTTAAAAAAAGAATGTTTTTACCTTTTACAAGTGTGGCATCTATACTTATACTTACGAAGTGAACGGTGTGGTAAACAATACAGCTCAATTCCAACACAATGTCACACAAAATAATTAAATCAAAATTAAAATAAATGGAAATCTATGAAAAATATATTTATTAATGGAATCAGAAACACTGAAGTGGAAAATGGCCTCTGATTTGAAATACAAAGTGGAGATGTTTCTGAAAAGGGGGACAAAGAAACAGTTGCGCAGCGCGCCCCGCGTGGATGTGCGGGAAGTCTGGGGCGAAGTCTGGGGCCATATAAATTACGGGGCAGAAAGGGGCTCTCTCTCATTCCGCCCGACCCGCTGCAGCACTCGAAACTCCCACCCGCCTCCCCTTCATGTAAGTGGCAGTTCCCAGTCATGCTTTGTGCCAGTGTCCCTCTAGTCTTCCCCACCGCAAGTGGGGAGGGGGGTGCAGCGCCGGTCCCCAAGTGTCCCGCTGTCCGCAGCTAATCCTTTGCCCAGTCTAGGTGCTAGTAAGCCCTACCGTTAGTCAGGAAACCCTTCTCCTTATTCCTTGGCGGCCGGCCTCACGCTCTGGGAAAAACTTCTCCCATTTGTCATATCAGTTTTTCCCCAGTCACTAGGTATTTTCTGCCCCCCTGTTAATTCTAGGATTTCCCATTATATCTTGGTCGGGCTCCGTTAAGTGTTATGTGTCTATTTCCCCTTTGTGTCCTGACTGTTATACCTAGTTCTAATTACATTTCATCTGCCATTAGGTTTCTGCAGAACGTGTTTGCCATGTCACTAGGCTATGCTTACTACTACGGGGGTACATTTTAAGTTAAATATTAGTACTCAGACATGGACATGTTACATTTGTTATTTCCTACTTATATTATTTACATGTTCTGCAGAATTTAATTTACTAATAGATTTAAGCCCCAAACGGCCTGTGTCTTTTTCCCCCTGATCAGAAATTATAACATATTTAGTATAGCGTGTGTGTGTTGCTATTATGTTTAACAGATGGCGCTGATTTTTCTTTAAATTATGATTTTTACCTGTTACAGGTGTGGCATCTATATAGTAGGCTTATAAAAACATGAGCATATTCGAATGGATCATTGTGTCAGAATTTCAAAGCAATCAGTAAAGAACTTTGGGAGATAACAGCGTGTGTTGCTCTTACGTCCAACAGATGGTGCTGTTTATAAAAAAAAAGCATGTTTTTTTCCCGTCACAGGTGAGGCATGTATATAGTAAGTATATAAAACATGCGCCTATTCAAATGCAACGTTGTGTCAAAATTTCAAAGCAATCGGTAAAGAGGTTTCGAAGATTTCTCTCACATGAAAAATATAGTTTTTAAAAAAAGGCATGTTTTTTTCCGTCACAGACGCGACATCAATATAATATGTATATAAAACCCGCTCTGATGCGAATAGAACATTGTGTGAAAATTTCAAAGCAATCGGTGAAAAACTTTCGGAGATTAGCGATTTTGAACAAACGAACATTTACATTTATAGATATATATACTCACACATATATACTCATTTTTTTCCAATTATTTGGGGGATTTCTGATCAGTATTTCATCTGGGAATTATGTAATGTGGGGCTGGGTTTTCATCTAGTGAATCGAGGCTCTTGGGCCACCAGCTGTGGGAGCGGGGCGTGTCATCTTGCAGTAATCTTTCTAACATTAGATATTTTAACATTTGGATGATGTTCCACACCCTGATGGCTTGGTGCTGTAGTCTGATGTTTAGTGGCTGTATGTTCAGGAGTTCATGGAGTTCCTGGATTGTCTGATCATATGGTGGACGGTGTTTTGCTGCTCTCCTTAGTGCCTTATTTTGCATTGCTTGCAGTTTTTGCATGTTATGTGTGTAGTGGCACTGGGGGATACTCTAGATGCGGCCGAACTAGTGCCTTATGTAGGTGCATCTGAATGTTCGTACTGAGGCTTCGGAATCTCCTCAGTTTCCCCTAAGGCTGCTTTGGCTTTGTTTAGTCGGTCCCTTAACGTGAATTTTTATCCCTGTTCTATTGATCATGAGTCCCAGTATTCTGCCTACCTCCAAATACTGGATCGGGCGGTTGTCAAGGGTAATTGGGTCTGGGTTTCTTTTTGCAATGTGTATTATCTGGAACTTTTGTTTGTTTGTGCTAATTTTCCATTGCTTCTCAAAGTTGTTTATCAATTCAATTGCTACCTTGGTCATGTTGGCTAGTAGCGGCTTTTATGGTCCTGGTTGGCATATTATTTGGGTGATATCGTCAGCGTATATAATGTATTCTCCATGCTGGGGTTGGGATAGGTTAGCTGTATATATGTTGAATAGAGTGGGGGGGGAGAGGCAGCTTCCTTGTGGTACCCCACTTTTCAGTTCTATTAAGTCACCCAAGTAGCTGCCGATATTGAGCCTGGCAGTCCTGTTGTCTATAATCAGGGCTATAGCTGTATGGGCCCCTCTGCGGTTTCTAAACCCATGTTGCTTGGTGTTATACTTCTCTTCCTCTTCCATGTACTTCACAAGTCTCTTGATTATTTGTTCGAATATTTTGCCTGGTACTTCGAGGAGGGAAATTGGTCTGTAATTTTCAGTTTGGGTTGGGGGTTTACCTGGCTTTGGGATTAATCTGATTGTGGCATTCTTGCCGTTGTTGGGAATAGTCCAGATTCAAGAGCTGCATTTACTATACATGTGTATTGATGGAGTGCAATCACTGGTAGGTTGGTTAATACCATCTTGTTTATCCTGCTATTGCCGTGTTTTTTAAACCTTTAATTGTTTTATGGACCTCTGCAATGGTTATGTGTTTCTTAAGGTGGCATTCATTGCCAGCGCTGTTAAGGTCTATTGTTTGCGTCGGGAGTAGTGTTGCAGCTCTGTTATCGACTAGAGTTGTAATTTCCCTTTTATTAATGGGGCAAAAGTTTTGATTTTCTTCCGGTTTATCCTGAATATCTTTTTCCCAGAACTTCCTGAATTCCTGTTCTTGTTCTCTCTCCTCATAGAGTTTAATTTCTGAGGGTGTTATGTAGGGTGTTTCCTCAGCTGAGTTTCCCATCAGGGTTTTTACTTTTTTCCAGAATTTTCCTGGGTTTCTGTGGTCGACTTGAATTTTGCTTATTAGGTAATCCCTTTTTTGGTGTACTCTGTTTTGCATAGATCTTGCAGATCATCTTGTAGTTCTCTTTGTAGTCTTTTGCGCTCGTCCGTCCACCTACTGTGCGTTATGAGTTGCAGAAGATTGTTAATATCTGGTTTGCAGTGTCCTGAGCGCCTCAGTGGCTGGGGGGTGTGGGAGTGTTATATGGTGAGCTACGGGGATGATCGTTCATGAATTTTTCTATGGTGCTGATCCATGTATTTACCTCTGTGTTTATGCATGATGTTTCCTTTCCATTAAAGTCTGTGACACTCATTTCCTGTGCACTGCTTTTGAACGCCTCCCAGTCAGTTTTAGTGTATTGAAGTCTTGGTGGTGAGAGTTTCTGAATAGGATTAGTTGATTGCGTCATTATTATTGGTAGGTGGTCGCTTGTGCTCACAGGGCCCCTTTCTATGCGGGCGTTTAGGAAGTGGTGGTTGTTTGACAGTATTATGTGTGGTTTACCACTGTGTCCTTGTCTGACATAAGTTGCGAATTCTGGACCCAGGTGGGTTAGATTTCCGTTCCTTATCATATTGTGGATGGCGTCTCCTGCCTGCTTGTTTCTTCCGTATCCCAGGGTTCTGTGTTTAGCATTCAGGTCTTCCCAGGAAGTAGGCAGGTCTGTTCCTTCTGGTGAGTTTCATGATGTCGGCAAGGGGAAGGTATGGTCGTCTTGGTGGTTGGTAACACGTTCCTATGAAGATTATATCTTTCGTAGTTTGGAGTTCAATTGCCAGGAAGTTTTCCTGAAAATTATCTAGAATTTTGTGTGGAATATTTCTCCTTACAGCAATTGCTGCTCCATCGTTGGCTTGGTCACTCTGTTGGCCTGGTCAGCTCTGTTGGCCTGGTAAGTTTTGTAATTGAAGGTCTTTATCTTCTCACTTTCCTTTTTCCTATGGCTGTTAATGAGTATTATATCTGGGTCTATTTCTTTGTACAAGTTGCTGAGTTCCAATGCTCTGTGTGGAGTCCAGCTTAGAACATCGTGTTGAATTATTGTTAATGACTGGATTGCTATGTTGAAACTGATAGGTCTCTTCCACACCGTGGATTGTTTGGGATCGAAGCGTATCTGTTGCGTGTTAAACTGAATGCTGGTTATCTGCTGAATGATTAGGGGGGGTTTGGTTGAAAGCATGCGACATTATATTTTCGTAGATGTCCCTCGTATTGGCACTAGGAATGTTGTGTTGGAATTTTATGTGCTGACTTTGTACACGTTCTTGGAGGGTTTTGCGGTTAACCGTGTGGGTTGTGTTTCTTGAGAAGAATTCGATATTGATTGGGATATCTACTGAGTCCTGGGTGACTGTGTCTGAGTGTGCAACATTGTCTCTGGGTGTGTGGTAAGCATTGATACCCACTGTGTGTCCCTGGTCTGCCTCAGTTACCTCATCGATATTCACTAATTGTTGTGTTTCCTGTGGTGCTTGTATGTATGTAGGCCCCCTTGGGGATCATTAGTGGTGGTTGCTTGTGTTAGTTCAACTTCCTCTGACTCAATGAGGGTTTCCGCATTTGTGGGCCCTGGCACTTATTGGGAGGTAGTCTCAGTTGAGGGAGTGCTGATAGTATTGCTGTCCTCCAGGGCTTTTATGATCTTAAGGGGAGGAAGCATTGTCTGGGAAGTTCATTCCTCCTATACGTTTCTTTAACCACGAATCCAACTGACCGTGGCCTTGCTAAGTTTTCTAGGTGGGCATAGATCATAGTGCTCAGAATCTTTGTTGGTAGGTCACCATTTACATGTAAGGTAGTGTTTCATGGATTATGTGAGGCCTTATTTGTCCAAGCATTTGTGGTAGTGATACATGCGTAGGTATTGGTGGCAATTGTTGTCTTTTTCTGCTGCAGCTTCATCCCTTTTTTGTTTTAGGATATTCTTCCTTGTGGGACAGATTGATGCCAGCGTGCGGTGGGGACCCCCACAATTGAGACATTTGATGTTTGTTTTATCTGTGCACTCTCTGAATATGTGTCCCTGCTGGCCACATTCAGAATACTTTGATATCCCTATGTTGGCAGACTGCGGCTGTGTGGTCGTACTTGTAGCATGTCCAACACGGGGGTTATGTTGAAGTATTCTTCTTGTTCTATGGTGTAATTGGCTGTGCTCAGATGGTAGTAGTGGCAGTGGATACCTAGGCTGAGGGCTTTTTGTGCCATGGAGATTTCTTCAAATCTTACTTTCATCGTGGTTGTCAATCTCAGCATGAAAATTACTTCTTCTTCCTTGGCCCAGTCATTTCTTTGTTCTTGTCTTGTCTAATACTTTCAGGGGTTTCGCCAGTAAGTGCTGCATCGAGTCTCTTCATGACTATTGTCTTCCTGGCCTGCAGCTCTGGGGGGGATAATGACCTGAAAACTTTTATCCTTCAATTTGCTTATGTTTTCTCCTTTGATTACGATGTCAACATCTTCATCCTGGTAACTCAGTGCTATGAATGAGGAGTCCTTTGTGGGTATTAATCTAGAAAATTGTACCTTGAGAGAGGACAACAGATTGGCTAGTTCCTTCTGTTTATCATAGCTTGTTCCCCCCTTCCAAGGAGGCGAATTTTTACTCGGTCGCCTCTCATTATCTCAGTATTTGTTCATTCTATTATGTTTTCTTGCTTTCTTTTTCCTTTCCCTTACTAAGAATAAGCTCTCTTTAGCTGAGGGCCAGGCACTCCATCCTTCCACTTGATTGATTGGAACTCGCAGAGGTTAGCCCTCAGTTACTTATTCTCCTATGTCCTATGTGTAGACAGAAGGTCCCCTAAGACAGCCTAACCCTGCTTCAAGGGTGAACAGATACCCAAATCAAGTGGTCCCCCCAGATTTTACAGGTAACCGCATGAGCCACTGGACCGTTCCACTTGACTTGTTGAAATGGCGAAGTGAGAAGAGTAAGAGGAAGTAGGGAAAATAAGTCTTATAACTAAGAATGTACAGGTGCTCTGTACAAAGCTGGCATCATTGTAATGTTGGTGGGTGTCACCCTCCTGTTAGTGAGGGGATGGTAGAGACTGTTGGGTCAGTGCCCATACCCTAAGGGTCAGGGGCCTGTCGGGATCAGGTTACGGTCCCACGACTCTCCCGTTGTTGTTCCTACCTGAAGCTAGTTATTCCTTTTACATTCTTGTAAAGCCACTATAACGCGTAGCAGGTCGGGCAGGTCCTTAATCCTAATTTTCCCCGGAATACGACCCCGCCGAATCGTTTAACAACCAGATACCCATTCACTGCTGGGTGAACAGAGGCTACAGTTAAGGATTGGCGCTCAGTCAATTTTCTTCAGCCAGGATTTGAACCCAAGCCAAAGCGCTCGCGAAACGCCAAACGAGTGTCTTACCACTGTGCCACGGGGACTGCTTTAGAGTATCTCTTCTTGCTAGAGAATCCTACAGTGAGTCCCAAGTACTCTGTGCAGGTGATGCTGTGCTATTAGCACCAGTAATGCATCAAACACTAACGTATGATGGGCTGCCCCTAGTAGGGAGGGGTGGGGGCAGGCTAGCCTGCCTCCAAGCTTCAAGCGATTATGCCTGAGTGTCCTCCCGGGATATTAGTTCACTTTAGGGTATCTTCTTTATACTAGTGACTTATGCAATAGTGTCAAAGCACTCAGCAGCCCAGTAGTATTGTGTCAATACAACCGCAGGCGATCAAACACCAGGATTAGGTAAGAGGGTCTTAACCCCTAGAGGGAAAAGGCGCACATCATCTCAGCCTGGGCAGCAAATCAGGGTTCATAAGGGCTGTCAAATGATGTACATGGGGAAACTGCAAGCAAGAGCTGTTATCTTGCCTCAGCCTGCTCCTAGAAGCTCATTTATTTCAGGAAAATGTACTTTGAAACTATCACATAGGGAACTATATCATAAATGTACTATCAGGTGGGTACTTTCAGGTACTATCAGGTAGGAGGGTCGTGGGTTTGCGCGCTCCGTGAATAAACTTCAATATTCTCGGTTATATTAGGATTACAGTGATAGAACACGGATCACAGTTATCACAAAGTGTAAAACCATATTTAGGAAAGAAAAATACAGTGATGCCAATAGAACTTTGTGTTTAATAGAGAATAACCACCTTACAATCCCACGTGGAAGCGTAGTGCCTACACGAGGCCCTTGTCTACATATATTTACCTCGGTATACTTAGACTATAGTGAATAGTAATACGGTGAATAGTGAACGGTAACAACACAGGCATAAAGGCTTGAAAGTGTAGGAAAATTGCCACGTGGAAAATTTGGAACGTATAATTCAGTGAATAGTGAGACAACACACACACCAGACTCTCTGTACAGTGGCCACGAGGCTTGATCTGTGTACACACTCGGTAGGCTGTGAAGGGTCGCTCCCCTCCCCCCCTTTACCACTGGTCAACAACCACCGGTCCAGGTGGTTGTTGGCTGCCTTACCACCACTGACCAGAAACATTATGGTCAGAATGCCTTTAGTAAAGATGTACACAGAATGCAACAACACAGTAGATTACCACCAGAGCTTCTAGTGCCAACTATGCTCAGCAGCCATACATACACAGTAAATATGCCAACATGTCAAATAATGCCAGGAGAATTAGTCCCAGAGACCACTCGATGTACTGGTTCTGCAAAAAGGCATATTACTCTCTTGAAGATGATCGCAATTCTGGATAAAACTCCAGCTAAGCACAGAGAATCACTTCTAACAGCCTACACGGAAATCTCCAATGTTTTCAAATGAATTGTCAAGGACACCCAGGCAGAGCCAGAATTGAAGCTACATCTCGGCGTGCCGGGATCCGGATTTGCGTCGGGGCCGGATACAACGTTGGCGTCGGGGCCGGAAGCGATGTTGGCATCAGGGCCGGATACGACATTGGCGTCGGGGCCAGATGCTATGTTGGCGTCGGGGCCAGATGAAATGTTGACGCCGGGGCCGGATGCTATGCTGGCGCCGGACGCGATGATGGGGTCGGGTGCGGTATCGGCGCCCGATCTGGGCACGATATTGGCGCCTAAGTTTTGAAACAAACAAAAAAAGACCCAAAATCTGCTGATATTATAAATGGAATATCTGTAAGCATGGGATATCGGGGAGAACAAATGGACAATGTAAATATGATCATCCCAGAAAGTGCAGGACACTTCTTAGTACAGGTAAATGTACCAAAAGCTGTGATCTCTTTCACCCAGAACTGTACAAGAACTCTTTAAATAAGAATGAATGTTTCAACACAGAATGTTCAGCTTTTCATATAAAAGGTACCAAGGTAATAAGACCGACAAACCACCTAGATGAAAGTAGCCACAACACTATTTACCAGGATGATTTTTTAGCAAGAGGAGAAGGAGAAGAATGGCTAAAAATGTCCAGACTCTACCACCAACTCGGTCAATTGCTGGAGAGGATACAAACACAGTGGCCTCCCTACCAGAGCCTCAGATATTAACACCAAGTAAGGCATCCAGCACTTCCTCAAACATAGCATCATTTTTATTTGTCAACATTCAGGGTATAAAAACACACAAATGTAACAAAGTGCACTTCATAGATGGTCTCTTACATGAGGCAAATGCATTATTTGCAGCCCTAACGGAAACTCACACCATGGACTACCATGATAATGAAATATAGATTTCGGAGTACAATCTTTTCAGATGTGACAGGAAACACAGACTACAGGGTGGGATCAGCCTGTACATCAAAGAGACACTCATCTGCACTGAGCTGCTGAACACCACAAATGATATGGTGGAAGTGCTGATAATCAAAACAGGGATCTTAAATGTAGTTATTGTCCTTGTATATAAGTCATCGGAGGCAAATCATCAGCAGTTTAAAGACCAACTAATGAAAATAGAACACTGCTTAGAAAACCTCACAAATCCAGCCCCATACATCATCCTGCATAGGGATCTTCAACCTACGGCACCTGAAATGGAAGCCCATAGCTGATACAGTTGTATCAGAGAGGATTCCGGAAAGTAGCCTAAATGAACAGTCACATGCAAATGACCTGCTACGGATCTTGAGGTTATCTTGAGATGATTTCGGGGCTTTAGTGTCCCCCGCGGCCCGGTCCTCGACCAGGCCTCCACCCCCAGGAAGCAGCCCGTGACAGCTGACTAACACCCAGGTACCTATTTTACTGCTAGGTAACAGGGGCATAGGGTGAAAGAAACTCTGCCCATTGTTTCTCGCCGGCGCCCGGGATCGAACCCGGGACCACAGGATCACAAGTCCAGTGTGCTGTCCGCTCGGTCCACCGGCTCCACCGGCTCTGGATGTGGACAGATTTACCATAAACCAGCAAATAGTAGAACCAACTAGGAAGGAGAACACGCTGGACCTCATTTTCTCTAATATTGATGAATTGATCAGGAACATAATGATTACAAATACCTGTTACTCAGATCACAACTTAATTGAAGTTCTGACAAGCATGGGGAATAGACCTACAAAACCAGTCCCGATTCCCGGTGGAGGAAATTTCAGCAAATTCAACTTCAATAATAAACAGATAGACTTGGGAGCAAGTAAACCAAGACTTCACAGAAATAAGCTGGGAAGAACAGCTAAAAAAGCAAACCTGAACCAGTATCTGGAAAAAATAAGCTCAGTAGCACTAGAAATATGCTCAAATCGAATACCCATGGACCTTCGCGGCACCCCACTCATCACATTTCTCCAGACAGATTCATTTCCATTTAGGACGAAACTTTGCTTTCTTTGTTTGAATCATTGTTTAATCCATACAGGTATTCATCTGTATATTCCATGTGCCTGTAATTTTCTTGTTAATCTTTCATGTGGTACCTTATCAAAAACTTTAGCAAAGTCCATGTATACTACATCTACCGGAAGTCCTTGTCTGGATAGTTGGTTACAGATTCCTAAAATATGAGCAGGTTTGTAAGGCAGGATCCATGTTTAACAAACCCATGTTGCATGGATTTTACAAGATTGTTCAGTGAAAGATGATGAATGATTCCCTCCCTTAGGATTCTCTCCATGAGCTTGCTGATGTGTGAGGTCAAGATGATCGGTCGGTACTTTTCTGCTGAGCTTTTTCTGCCTTTTGTTTTTAAATAATGGTAACATTTGAATAGTTCCAATCTAGTGAACTCTCCCTTGGTTTATTATCATTAACATCTTTATTGACACAAATTAATTACAATTTTGCCTAATCTGAGTAATTCAATTGAGTCTTATTAGAGTGAGGATAATACTAGTATTCACTGTCACACAGGACAGGATCATACACAAGACAATAGGTCTAAACTGTAGGCTGAAGCACATACATATATCGTTGTTTCAATCAACTACAGTAGACTGTATACATGTTTCAGTTTACGAATTTGTAAATGCAACTTTCTATTGCGCACACTGCCACACAAGGGCAGGGATGGGTTCATAAGAGATGCAGCTTAAAAACAAATAAATAAAATTGTTCTTCATTCTTTAAAATGTACAAGCAAACCTAGAATAAATTGTTAGGATGTCGTCCAGTACACAAGATTCAATGAAATAATTACACAGTTGGTGGTACAAGAGGCCAGGAGGTCTAAAGTCCTTTACGGTTTCACATTCAACAATATAGTGTTCTAGTGAATGCATTAAAGGTTTGTCACAGAGTTTACAATCTGAATATTCTGGTAGTAGCGCAGCCTCACTAACCTGCCAGATGTGCATATAGCCAAGGCGAATTACAGCAATGACTACATCACATTGTCTGGTCCGGTTACTGTGCTGACCATACAAATACCTATTATTACACAAGTTGTCATAACTTTTAATACTGCAGCTTTCAGGTCTCTGGGCATTTCTTAATTCTTCCAAATCTGAATTAATTTCTTTAATTTGTATGTTTCTAATAATTGCTTTAGATAGTCCAAAGTCATGATCAGTGTTTTCTTTCCTGCAAGCCTTATTGGCCAATCGATCTACAAAGTCATGTTTTCCAACTCCAACATGGGAAGGGATCTACACAAATTTTATACAATAGTTATTATTGGCAAAAATTACATTTCATTTAGCCAGAGATTTTCTGAAAATGAGCTTCATTGGAAGGCATAATTCATTTGTCAGTTCTTTTACGACTTTAGATTGAATTCCATTCACACTTGGGGCTTTTGAATCTTTTAGTTTGTCAATGCTGCACCTGATTATGTCGCACGTTATATGTATATCCCTTATGCAGACGAGCTGTTACAATAACTGGTCAACATGTATATCCCTTAATTCGTTCTCTTCACCAGCTAGTGTGAACACTGATATAAAATTTTAATTCAGTGTTTGCTGCCCTTGTATCGTCCATTATAACTTGGTTAGTGTCATTTTTTAAGGGTCCCGCCTAGTCCTTTGTTTTGATTTTACTACTTATATGGGCACAGAACGATTTTGGATCTTTTTTTTTATGCTCTGGGCAGTTTTCTCTCATAGTTTCTTTTGGCTGATCTGATTTCCTGTGTGGCTAAGTTTAATGCTCTTCTGTATATCTCATAATCTATATTGTTCTTCGTGGATTTATATCTTCTTCAGAAGTTCCGCTTAGTTATTAATGCTCGTTTTACTGTCTGAGTGTTGCGTCTAGTTCCCTTACTTTTCTTCCTTCTTGGCACACATTTTTGAACGAATTCACTGATGACATTTGTTTAATTTTGCCATGATGCGTCCGTGCCATAATCACCTATAGTCTCCCTCCAGCAGGTGTTCTGTAATACCTCTCGTATTCCTTGATTATCACCTCGCGGGTAATTAACACCTTAAAGGTCATCATCCTGGAACTTTACATGGGTTTAAACACCCATGTAAAGGGGCCCCCTCCCACACTGTTGTCCCGCCCCACTCCCACACCGTCGCTCCGTTCCCCTCTCCCACACCGTCGCCCCCCCCGCCCACACCCACCCCCGTTCCCCTCCCACACCGTCGCCCCGTCGCCCCCCCCCCCGCCCACACCCACCCCCGTTCCCCTCCCACTCCGTCGCCCCCCCCCCCCGCCCACACCCACCCCCGTTCCCCTCCCACACCGTCGCCCCGTCGCCCCCCCCCCGCCCACACCCACCCCCGTCCCCCTCCCACACCGTTGCCATCCATGTATTAGTATTAAACATAATTGAAAAATTGAGTATGTATGTGTATGTGTATAGTTATGTATATGCATATGTATATGGGTCTATATGTATGTATGTATATATATATATATATATATATATATATATATGTGTGTGTGTGTGTGTGTGTGTGTGTGTGTGTGTGTGTGTGTGTGTGTGTGTGTGTGTGTGTGTGTGTATGTATGCATGTATATATATATGTATATATATGTATATATGTGTATGTATGAGCAACTCCATAAATAATAATATGTATGTATGAACAACTCGTCCAATAATAATAATAAAATAAAGAGCCTTAAATATAAACAGAACAACATGTGTGGAAGCATCGGAGTGTGTATATATGAATGCTACACAGTATTCATTTATAGACATCCACATATGGTGAAACACATGTGAAGAACCTCTCACACACTCACAGCTCCCTGACAAGAGGGAGCCAGCTTAGCTTAGCTGCCAACACCCACACATGGTGTCAGCAAGGCGGACAGCCCGCCTGCTTTCATACCTCTCACTGTATTTTCCACTTCTAAACTTCCCTTCACCTATGCCTCTCCTTCCTCTTTACTCCCCCCCCCCCCCCCCCACAAAAAAAGTATTAAACTGTATTATATATATTGCTAAGTGCGTCATCAACTACCAACACTCAAGAGAACAATTATAGTTTGGGCTTGGAAAAGTAGTTTAAATACATTGTGTAGGACATGTGGTGGTGGGCATTATCACTTACTGGCCTCACGTGTGGCGGGACAAGACACAGTGTTGACGGATGGTGTGGCGGGCGGCCATCCTCCTCCACATCCCCGCCACCACACACACCAAACACCCGCCACTACACACACCAAACACCCGCCACCACACACACCAAACACCCGCCACCACACACACCAAACACCCGCCACCACACACACCAAACACCCACCACCACACACACACCAAACACCCACCACCACACACACCAAACACCCGCCACCACACACACCAAACACCCACCACCACACACACCAAACACCCACCACCACACACACCAAACACCCGCTACCACACACACCAAACACCCGCCACTACAGACACCAAACACCCGCCACCACACACACCAAACACCCGCTACCACACACACCAAACACCCGCCACCACACACACCAAACACCCGCCACCACACACACCAAACACCCGCTACCACACACACCAAACACCCGCCACCACACACACCAAACACCCGCCACTACACACCCCAAACACCCGCCACCACACACACCAAACACCCGCCACCACACACACCAAACACCCGCCACCACACACACCAAACACCCGCCACCACACACACCAAACACCCGCCACCACACACACCAAACACCCGCCACCACACACACCAAACACCCGCCACCACACACACCAAACACCCGCTACCACACACACCAAACACCCGCCACCACACACACCAAACACCCGCCACCACACACACCAAATACCCGCCACCACACACACCAAACACCCGCCACCACACACACCAAACACCCGCCACCACACACACCAAACACCCGCCACCACACACACCAAACACCCGCCACCACACACACCAAACACCCGCTACCACACACACCAAACACCCGCCACCACACACACCAAACACCCGCCACCACACACACCAAACACCCGCCACCACACACACCAAACACCCGCCACCACACACACCAAACACCCGCCACCACACACACCAAACACCCGCCACCACACACACCAAACACCCGCCACCACACACACCAAACACCCGCCACCACACACACCAAACACCCGCCACCACACACACCAAACACCCGCCACCACACACACCAAACACCCGCCACCACACACACCAAACACCCGCCACCACACACACCAAACACCCGCCACCACACACACCAAACACCCGCCACCACACACACCAAACACCCAAACACCCGCCACCACACACACCAAACACCCGCCACCACACACACCAAACACCCGCTACCACACACACCAAACACCCGCCACCACACACACCAAACACCCGCCACCACACACACCAAACACCCGCCACCACACACACACCAAACACCCGCCACCACACACACCAAACACCCACCACCACACACACCAAACACCCGCCACCACACACACCAAACACCCGCCACCACACACACACCAAACACCCGCTACCACACACACCAAACACCCACCACCACACACACCAAACACCCGCCACCACACACACACCAAACACCCGCCACCACACACACCAAACACCCTAAGTAATATATAGACATAACGAAAAAATCAAAACTACTACAAAAGGCTTATTGACCCTTGTGAGGCAGCTCTTATTTATACCCCTCCAAACTCTTTCACACACACATATATATGTCTAACTTATGCTTGAAACAATCCAGCGATCCACCATCTATTATGTATCCCGGTTATCTATTAGTAAATTAACAATCCTCTTTCCAAACCAGTAATTACCAGGTCTTTCATAAATCTGAAGTTGTCAAATTTATATCCGTTTTGATTATATCCATTGTTTTGAGTTGTCTGATTGTTGCTATATTTAAAACCATACTTATGACCACTTCCTTGTGCCCCTTTAGTCCATTTATACACTAATTCTTGTCACCCCCCCCCCTACTAATCGTCTTTCAAAAAAATGCATCTTTAGGTTTTCTATATCTCTTCATTAGGAGAATTTCTTATTTATGTGATTAACTTTGTCATCCTTATGAGTACGTGTTCCAGTGAATTGAACTGATGTCCATTCTGTAGTTGAAGGAACCTGTTCTCACAATTGTTGCATCGCAGTTTTAACACATCGTGAAACTTTTGGCATTTTAATAAAGTTAAAAGTATCGCAAACTAAGATGATAGAGGTAGACTGACAAGGCAAACGTATGCAAATAATATGCTGAGGGAATTTGCAGATGTTAGATTGTTAGATTTGCAGATATTGGAAATTGTGACGTAAAAGTGAAAGAATAGAGCAGTGGCTATTCTGGCTAGTGTAATGCCGATCACATTAAATAAAACAAAAATAATAAAAAAGTAAAATAAAAGTGCTTCTGACCTCTTTACGGTGTGAGAGCTGCGGGTAAAGTTCAAAGAATAAAAAACTTTAAATATTTAATATAACAACTTTAGAGTGGATCTTGCAGCTTGGAGCACGAAGAGTATTCTGAGGTCTGGCCGGTGGTTGTTGTTTTAGAGTCAGCTACTCAGAACAAGAAGTTCCAGTAGCACGCCTGAATGGTCCCCAGCCAGGAGCAACGCAACTGGTATGTACAGGACGCCTTAATCCACTTGACCATCACGGCTGGACAAAAACTGATGGTAGTCGAGGCTATTTAGCCCATCAGCCCGCCGGCACTCTGATGGTAATCTTGGGCATAGCATTTTATCAAATCACCTCATTCTTTGGGGCACACGTGAGGAACACAAATGCGAACAAGCCTGAATGGTCCCCAGGGCTATATGCAACTGAAAACTCACACCCCAGAAGTGACTCGAACCCATACTGCCAGGAGCAACGCAACTGGTATGTACAGGACGCCTTAATACACTTGACCATCACGACCAGACAAAAACTGATGGTAGCCGAGGCTATTTAGCCCATCAGCCCGCCGGCATATTCAGTTGCATATAGTCCTGGGGACCATTCAGGCTTGTTCGCATTTGTGTTCCTCACGTGTGCTCTCAGCCACAGCTCGGGATGGAAGCAAATCGATGAAGAACTCTGAAGGGTAAGGCATGTCCTAGTCAACAACGGCTTCTCCAATGGTTTCGTCGAAGACATCATAAGAAGGAAGGTGAATTGCCATGCAACCTCTGAAGAGTCAACTAACACAACACCTATACCCCCTATTAGACTATTTTACAGGAACTTCTTTACCACGGCTCATAAAACGGAGGAAAGGGTCCTGAAAGATACTGTTAATAGGAACGTTATCCCTACAGACAAAAATCAGAAGATACAACTGACGATTTACTATAAAACCAAAAAAACGGCCAATCTACTCATGGAAAACTCTCCAGACACAAAGCAGAACGCTTTAAAAGAGACCAACGTTGTCTATGCCTTCAAATGTCCACTTGGGGACTGTAAGCCCCAAAAACTCAGTATATAGGCAAGACAACAACATCTCTTTCCAGGAGATTAACAATGCATAAGCAACAGGGCTCCATTAAGGAACATATAATCTCTTCCCACAACCAGACCATCACCAGAGAAATCTTAACAAACAACAGAAATCATCTATAGATACAGCGATAGCAGGCGGCTTGACATCTACGAGGCACTACACATCAAAAAGTCAACACCAGCAATCAACAGCCAATTAATGCACAACTATATTCTACCCACTTCAAAACTTCGTACCAATATAGAAGCATCAAGAGGAAGTATAGCCCAATAGGCCCTTTGCAGTTACTTCCATTCTTCCCTTTCACTTATCCAATTTATACCCCTTGAACCGTGTTCTGTCTTGTGTTGGTCAAAAGTTTGTTCAACTCATCCAAAACTGTTTCAACATATCACCTCACCCAAATGAGAGTATATAAGACAAGGTGTTTAGCGTTAGAAAAAAAATCATTTACCATCAACAGTGAAAAGAAACATAAGAAAGATCGAGAAAATTCGTGTTAGAATTATTAATCTTACTTTTTCGGTCATATTTAATAATATATGTCTACAGGAAAGACTGCTACCAAAATATAGTAATATATATATATATATATATATATATATATATATATATATATATATATATATATATATATATATATATATATACCTAGCAGTATTTATAAGAGAATAAGAGCGGGTGTTGTTAGTTATCCTCTAATGTACGGCTTTCAATCCCGTACCTTACATCCTCTTATCCTTCTTTCTCTCAGCTTGAAGATGTCTTTGTCCACCTTGTCTATTGCCCTTAGTATCTTGAACGTTGTGATCATATCATTTCCCCCTCTGTTTCTCCTATCCACTAATGCTGTGTGATTTAGTTTCTTTAGCCTCTCCTCATAGCTTAACACTCTCAGCTCTGGCACCAGTCTTGCTGCACACCTCTCTATTTTTTAAATTTTGGTTTCGTGCTTCACGCGGTGAAGATTCCATGCCGGTGATGCATATCCCATTATTAGTCCGACAGATATTGTGTAGCTTGCCTTGAAGTAGTGGTGATGAAGGTACACATGTGTACCAGCGTCCCGTGTGAGTGGTGATGAAGGTACACATGTGTACCAGCGTCCCGTGTGAGTGGTGATGAAGGTACACATGTGTACCAGCGTCCCGTGTGAGTGGTGATGTAGGTACACATGTATACCAGCGTCCCGTGTGAGTGGTGATGAAGGTACACATGTGTACCAGCGTCCCGTGTGAGTGGTGATGAAGGTACACATGTGTACCAGCGTCCCGTGTGAGTGGTGATGAAGGTACACATGTGTACCAGCGTCCCGTGTGAGTGGTGATGAAGGTACACATGTGTACCAGCGTCCCGTGTGAGTGGTGATGAAGGTACACATGTGTACCAGCGTCCCGTGTGAGTGGTGATGAAGGTACACATGTGTACCAGCGTCCCGTGTGAGTGGTGATGAAGGTACACATGTGTACCAGCGTCCCGTGTGAGTGGTGATGAAGGTACACATGTGTACCAGCGTCCCGTGTGAGTGGTGATGAAGGTACACATGTGTACCAGCGTCCCGTGTGAGTGGTGATGTAGGTACACATGTGTACCAGCGTCCCGTGTGAGTGGTGATGAAGGTACACATGTGTACCAGCGTACCGTGTGCTACGGTGCTTCCTGGTTTGTTTGCCTCCGTTTTAATGTTGGAATTATATCCATTTCCAAATCTTTCTCTCGGATTCCTATAGTTGCCATCCCCCTTATGGTGTAGGGCCCTTCTGGTCTCCTTTCTCCGATACGCATATTCATTGCCTTACACTTTTTGGGATTGTATTCCAACAACCATTTGTTTGTCCACTCCTGGAGTTTGTCAAGGTCCTCCTGCGAGGACGTGCGTGGTGGTTGGGATCGTGGGGTGGTTGTGGGGACTCGGGTGAGGCGTCGTGGTGGGGATAGGGGGTCGGGAGAGGATGGTGGTGGTGGTGGTGGTGGGGAAGGATGGGTAGGGGGCCGCCCATGGGTGGTGGCGGTAGTGTGGTGTAAGCTCTCCTCTTTAAGATGGAGGGAGTATTTTTAGCTGTGCTCGCTAGAACTCCCCACACCACCCTACTCCACTACAAGCACACCACACACACCCCACACTCCATACACAGTTTCTAATGTAGATATGATAGTGCCCAATGGGCTCAGGAACCTGTACATCAGTTGATTGACAGTTGAGAGGCGGGACCAAGGAACCCACCTACCTTCTGTCTGTTTTGTGTAGCTTCCGGGGATCAATGGCCCAGTCTCCGACCAGGCCTCCCGGTTGGTCGTCTGGTCAACCAGGCTGTTGGACGCGGCTGCTCGCAGCCTGACGTATGAATCACAGCCTGGTTGATCAGGTATTGTTTGGAGGTGTTTGTGGAGTTTCTCTTGAACACTGTGAGAGGTCGGCCAGTTATGCTCCATACGTGTAGGGGGAGAGTGTTGACAAGTCTTGGGCCCTTGATGTTGATAGAGTTCTCCCTCAGAGTACCTATTGCACCTCTGTTCTTCAACGGGGGTATTCTGCACATCCTGCCATGCCTTCTGGTCTCATGAGGTGTTATTTCTATGTGCAGGTTTGGGACCAGCACCTCTACTATTTTCCACATATAGATTATTTTGTCTAAGCTACACTCTCGCCTGCTTGAGAGTGTAGCTCATGTGTAGCTTCCACCACACATAAGGAGCATAACTGGCCGACCCCTCGCAGTGTTCAAGAGAGAACTTGATAAACACCTCCAAAGGATACCTGATCAACCAGGCTGTGATTCATACGTCAGGCTGCGAGCAGCAGCGTGCAATAGCCTAGTTGACCAGTTCAACAACCAGGAGGTCTGGTCGACAACCGGGCCGCGGGGACGCTAAGCCCCGAAACCACCTCAAGGTAACCTCAAGCTCTAGAGAATAAAAAGTTAGAGCTTTTAATCGGTCCTAATAATTAAGATGATTTATAAAGTAGATTCTAGCAGTAAAGGCTCTTTACGTGTGATTAGATATGTATGTGTATGTATATATGTATACGTATATATATATATATATATATATATCAACCCGTTCTCGCAAATTTAATAAGTCAATATTGACTTATTAAATATGTGCATAGGTGACATACTTAACATAATAGATACCCTTAAAAAGATTCATAGAAAACACCGACCTTACCTAACCTTGTTAGTATCTTAAGATAAGCATCTTATTGCTTCGTAATTACAATTATTACCTAACCTATAATAGGTATAGGTTAAGTAATAATTGTAATTACGAAGCAATAAGATGCTTATCTTAAGATACTAACAAGGTTAGGTAAGGTCGGTGTTTTCTATGAATCTTTTTAAGGGTATCTATTATGTTTAGTATATCACCTATGCACGTAGTTAATAAGTCAATATTGACTTTACGAATTTGCGAGAACGGGTTGTATATATATATATATATATATATATATATATATATATATATATATATATATATATATATATGTATATATATATATGTATAAATATATATGTATAAATATATATATATATATATATATATATATATATATATATATATATATATATATATATATATATATATATATATATATATATATATAGTTAGAGGGATAGAAGCCCTAAACCAGAAAATAATAAATACAGAATATGCGGTCATATTCAATGAAACATGTTTGAAAGAAAACCTGCTGCCAGTATACACCAATATATATATATATATATATATATATTGTGACGGTAACGCGTTGGTGTTCGGCTGTTTAAGGCTAGGGGTATGGCCTCGTCACATAGTTATAAAAAAAAATAGAAAAACTGGAACTTCGTCTGTGGTAAGGTAAGGAGAAGACACACAAAACACAAGTAAAACTTTAACAATGAAATTTTAATTACGTTAAATAAATCAAAACATGAAAATAATGCACAAACAAATATGTATAATAAAATCAATGAATCAAAATAATAAGAATACTTAAATGACACAATGAAAGTTACGTTAAGGCAAAATAATAAGAAGTGCAACACAAAAGTTAAGTGGGAGGTGCTGGAATATTGGCTTAAAGCCACCACCTCTCTCAGTACACGCTAACGTCTAGCTGGGAGGAGTGCTGGCTACGAAAGCACGGAACATTCTGAGGACTGATGTTGGGGCGACCCCAGACATCAGGTAGTATTGGGGGCGAGTGCAGGTGCAGCCAGACCGGCGACCAATCAGCGGAGCCGTAGCGATCAACGGGTAGTTTGGTGGTTGGAGTTCGAACAGGTGGCTGGATGCATACGTTTCTGCTCACCCTGGCAAGCCTTGCTGGTGCTGGTGTTGTTGTCGTTGTTGGACATTTCTTCCATAGTCTTTTTATATAATTGTGAAGACGTAATTTTGGAGGGAAGAGCAGGCTCAATCTCTTGAAGGAGATTATCGTCACAATATATATATATATATATATATATATATATATATATATATATGTGTGTGTGTGTGTGTGTGTGTGTGTGTGTGTACATGTATGTATGAAAATGTGTATATGTATATATAACATAAATAATTTTGTAACTAGCGTCAAAAAATTGTTATTTGCTTAGCTAAACGAAGTAGAGGGTTCAGTTCCTGAAATATTGCCGTAACAACCGTGGACATCTTCAAGAGAAAACTGGACTGTTTTCTAAGAGAAGTTCCGGATCAGCCGGGCTGTGATGGGTATGTGGGCCTGCGGGCCGCTCCAAGCAACAGCCTGGTGGACCAAACTCTCACAAGTCTAGCCTGACCTCGGGCCGGGCTTGGGGAGTAGAAGAACTCCCAGAACCCCATCAAGCAGGCATCAAGCAAGTAACCGATTATGTGCCTCTGTAATCCTTTACACCACCGCCCACGGGATGGGTATGGGGTGCATAATAAAGAAAGAAATTGAATTGAATTGCATGCTCTCTAGGTCAGCAACTTCTCCAGCTTTGAATGAGGCTGTTAGAATGCAACAATATTCCACCCGAGAGAGCATTAGTGTCTTAAAATGTATCATTGGTATGGCATCCCTTGTTTGGAAGGTCCTTGTTATCCAACCTGTCATTGTGACAGCTACGCTGTGTTCTGTAATGGTAAGTTCTTCTGACATGTTTACTCCTAGATCCTTTACATTGTTTTTTCGTTGTATAGTATGATTTAGTTCCGTGTTGTATATGGTTTTCGTTTTTAAATTATATTTTTTTCCATAGCGCAGGAACTGGAACTTATTTTCTTAAACATCATATTATTATCTATGGCCCATTGAAAGACCCTATTTAAATCCAATTGGAGGTTTGCCGTGTCCTCTATGTTGTCTGCTCGCATGACATTCCTGGTGTCATCTGTAAGTAATGATACAGTACTGTAGTTTGTATCTTTGTCTATGTCTGATATTAGAATGAGAAAAAGTAACGGAGCAAGTACGGTACCTTGGAGGACTGTGCTTTTCACAGTAGATTATTATTATTAACATCTTTATTGAGAAAATTTAATTACAATTTTGCCTAATCTGAGGATTTCAATTAAGGCTTATTAAGGTGAGGATAATGCTGGTATTCACTGTCACAGGACAGAGGGCCATACACAAGACAATAGGTCTAAACTGTAGGCTGAAGCACACATATATATCATGGTTACAATCAATGTTTTAATGTACGAATATGTATAAACAACTTTCTATTGTACACTGCCACACAAGGACAGGGATGGGTTCATAAGAGGTGCAGCTTAAAATTAATAAAAATAAAATTGTTCTTCATTCTTTAAAATGGACAAGCAAATTTTGGATAAATTGTTAGGGTGTCGTCCAGTATTGGTCAAATGTTATAGAGGACACAAACACAGTGGCCTCCTTACCAGAGCCTCAGATATTAACACCAAGTAAGGCATCCAGCACTTCCTCAAACATAACATCATTTTTATTTGTCAACATTCAGGGTATAAAAACACACAAATGTAACAAAGTGCACTTCATAGATGGTCTCTTACATGAGGCAAATGCATTATTTGCAGCCCTAACGGAAACTCACACCATGGACTACCATGATAGTGTAATATAGATTTCTGAGTACAGTCTTTTCAGATGTGACAGGAAACACAGACTACAGGGTGGGGCCAGCCTGTACATCAAAGACACACTCATCTGCACTGAGCTGCTGAACACTACAAATGATATGGTAGAAGTGCTGATAATCAAAACAGGGATCTTAAATGTAGTTATTGTCCTTGTATATAAGTCATCAGAGGCAAATCATCAGCAGTTTAAAGACCAACTAATGAAAATAGAACACTGCTTAGAAAACCTCACAAATCCAGCCCCAAACATCATCCTGCATGGGATCTTCAACCTACAGCACCTGAAATGGAAGACCATAGCTGATACAGTTGTATCAGAGAGAGAATTCCGGGAAGTAGCCTAAATGAACAGTCACATTCAAATGACCTGCTACGGATGTGGACAAATTTGCCATAAACTAGCAAATATTAGAACCAACTAGGAAAGAGAATACGCTGGACCTCATTTTCACTAATAATGATGAATTGATCAGGAACATAATGATTACAAATACCTGTTACTCAGATTACAACTTAATTGAAGTCCTGACAAGCATGGGGAATAGACCTTCAAAACCAGTCCCGATTCCCGGTGGAGGAAATTTCAGCAAATTCAACTTCAATAATAAACATAAACTGGGAGCAAATAAACCAAGACTTCACAGAAATAAGCTGGGAAGAACAGCTAGAAAATGCAAACCTGAACCAATGCCTGAAAAAAATAAGCTCAGTAGCACTAGAAATATGCTACCGCATACCCCTAAGAAAAAAAGAGGATGAGATGCAGATTGGAACGGGAACGTCGTTCCCTCTATAGGCAAAGAAAACGAATCGGGGAACAACTTGAGAGTCGCACCCTATCTCAAGAACGGCGAAGAAGGTTAGGTAGAGAAATAGAAACAATTGAACTCAAGCTACAAGAATCATACAAAACCCAGGAGAGGCAAAGAGAGCAAAAGGCCATCAGTGAAATAGAGAGAACTCCTAAATATATTTTCTCCTATGTAAAATCAAGATAAAAAACTACATCTAGTATCGAGCCCCTGCGAAAGGGAGATGGAACATTCACTGATGATAACAAAGAAATGAGCGAAATACTGAGGAATCAGTACGACTCATTTCAGCGAGCCATTAAGCACACTGAAGATTGATAATCCAAATGAATTTTTTATGGATATGAGACCAACATCAAATCATATATCAGATGTCACCCTATCACCAGTGGATTTTGAAGAAGCCATAGACAGTATGCCTATGCACTCTGCACCAGGCCCTGATTCCTGGAACTCTATATTCATCAAGAACTGTAAAAAAAACACTATCGCAGGCCGTTCATATTCTTTGGAGACATAGCCTAGATACTATCATTATTCCTGACATACTAAAAATAGCAGAGAGATAGCACCACTCCATAAAGGAGGAAATAAGACAGAGGCAAAAAATTACAGACCGATAGCACTAACATCACACATCATAAAAATCTTTGAGAGAGTGCTAAGAAGTAAGATCACAAAATACATGGAATCACAGCATCTCTATAACCCCGGACAACACGGTTTCAGAACAGGGCGCTCTTGCCTATCACAGTTGCTGAACCACTATGATATGGCTTAGATGCCACGGAAGACAAACAAAACGCTGATGTAATTTACACAGATTTCGCAAAAGCCTTTGACAAATGTGACCAAGGTGTTATTGCACACAAAATGCGTTCAAAAGGGATTACCGGAAAAATAGGCAGACGGATCTTCAATTTCCTGACTAATAGAACCCAATGTGTAATAGTCAACAAAATAAAATCCATACCATCAATCGTGAAGAGCTCAGTCCCCCAGGGGAGTGTTCATGCTCCAGTACATTTTCTAATCCTTATATCGGACATAGACAAGGACACAACCTATAGTACTGTATCATCCTTTGCAGATGACACTAGGACTTTTGTGAGAGTAGACAACATAGAGAGCACAGCAAACCTCCAATCAGATGTAAATCAGGTCTTTCAATGCGCTACAGAAAATAATATGGTATTTAATGAAGATAAGTTCGCACCAGCTCTTACGCTACGGAAAAAATGAAAATTTAAAAGCAGAAACCACGTACAAAATGCAGTCAAATCATAACATAGAACGAAAGAGCAAAGTAAAGGATTTGGGTGTACTCATGTCGGAAGACCTTACCTTTAAAGAACACAATAAAGTAGCCGTCACAACTGCAAGAAAATGACACGTTGGATAACAAGAACCTTTCAAACTAGAGATGCTACACCAATGATGATACTCTTCAAGACGCTAGTGCTCTCTGGAGTAGAATACTACTGCACAATGACAGCCTATTTCAAAGCTGGAGAAATTGCTGACCTGGAGAGTGTGCAGAGATCCTTTACTGCTAGAATCCATTCAGTAAATCATCTAAACTATTGGGACCGACTAAAAAGCCTTAATCTGTATTCTCTTGAGCGCAGGCGAGAGAGGTACATAATAATTAACACGTGCAAAATAGTAGAGGGGCTGGTCCAAACCTGCACACAGAAATAACACCACATGAGACCAAAAGGCATGGCAGGATAAGCAGAATACCCCCCGTTGAAGAGCAGAGGTGCAACAAGTACTCTGAGAGAGAACTCTATCAACATCAGAGGCCCGAGACTGTTAAACACGCTTCCACTACACATAAGACGCATAACTGGCCGACTCCTAACAGTGTTTAAGAGAGAACTTGACAAGCACCTCCAAAGGATACCTGATGAACCAGGCTGTGACTCATATGTAAGGCTGCGAGCAGCCGCGTCCAACAGCCTGGTTGACCAGTCCAGCAACCAGGAGGCCTGGTCGACGACCGGGCCGCGTTGACGCTAAGCCCCGAAAACACCACAAGGTAACCAGATCACCAGATTCAATGAAATAATTACAAAGTTGGTGTTACAATAGGCCAGGAGGTCTTAAATCTTTTACGGTTTCACATTCAACAATACAGTGTTCTAGTGAATGCATTAAAGGTTTGTGAATGCATAAAGGTAAAGACAAGGGGGATACATATGGGATAAATGGAGGACAAATGGGGGACGAAGCACCTACAAAGATTAGTCAGGTGTATATGGCCTGTTATGTTGAACAGTGTCTTGAACGATGCCAACACAGAAGACATTGTTCAACATAACAGGCCAATTACACCTGATTAATCTTTGTATGTGCTTCGTCCCCCATTTATCCCCGATTTATCCCCGATTTATCCCTTATGTATCCCCCTTGTCTTTACCTTTATTGTACTTGTCTTATCACCTGACCCCGTACTGGTATAGATTAACGAGTTCTGTAATTTCTTTTCACTTGAGAATGAACCATGGAGGTTCGAAACGTTGTGCGATTTTGTAATTAGGGTAATATATTCTTCAGTTATTCAATTCTTTTCCTTATGTCCATTATATATAGTGGGAGAGTGTTGAAAAGTTTTGATCAAGCATCTACTACTCACCTAGTTGAGTAGTAAATGCTCAAGCATTTAGCTTGAGCATTTACTCAAGCAAATGATAAGCACTTACTTTATCCACTCACGAAGCATATACGTCTTTCTTCAATCAAAGCGGGTTTGTTTACATTTATTAAAGGGTTTATGAGCTTCGAGCATCACACTCCAAGGTTAGTATTACTATAAACATCCTCGTAATGCTTCGCAACTCATAAACTGTTTAATAAATATAAACAAAGCCGCTATGACTGAGATAAAATGTACAGGTTTCATAAGTGGTAGCATAAATGCCTGATGAATCCTGGCTCCTGGAGGCTGGGTGCTGGCTTGTCGCTTCTTCCACACAAACCCTCCCCCATACAGGTGTCTGACACATAAAGGTGTCCTCACATTATCTAAAATTTATATTGTATTGTATTGTCGTTGCTGTCACGAAAACCATGGCAAGATTCCCACTCTAATGTATCCACATAGAAGAGGATGATGCAGGCCAGATATGATGATCCCACATATGATGATGTCATATGTGGGATCTTATCAATGTCGTATGTGGGAGCTTATCAATGTCGTATGTGGGATCTTATCAATGTCGTATGTGGGATCTTATCAATGCCGTATGTGGGATCTTATTAGTGTAATATGTGGGATCTTATTATTGTAATATATGGGATCTTATTAGTGTAATATATGGGATCTTATTAGTGTAATATATGGGATCTTATTAGTGTAATATATGGGATCTTATTAGTGTAATATGTGGGATCTTATTAGTGTAATAAGTGGGATCTTATTACTGTCTAAACCAAATATTTGTCTCCCTAAGGGAAGCCCATTATTTCTACCTCCTTCAAGTTTGCATCTTAAGAGTGGTGTAATAAGCTTCCACACAACCACTTACGATAATCATTAAAACCCTCCGATAATCGTTTCCCATTACCCGCGGCTACACAATTAATGGGTCGCGGTTAATTGATTAATAAAATGCTACTTGTTGCAGCTTTGGGAAGTAGACCTTAACGTTGTCTCCTCCTGGTACCTTATGGGTCTGATTAACAAACATTAACTAACATGAACACACTCCCTTCCCCTCGCCTGCCCCTCCCCCTTCCGTCCCCCCCACCCTCCGTCCCACGCACACACACTAAACCTAAGACAAGATGACAACAATCAAACAGGAGAGACAGGACTGGGCAGATTGTATCTTCCCGGATTGGCAGAAAGCTGCTGACACTGTTCCTCACAAGCGACTCCTATGCAAACTAGAAAAGCCAGGCTGATGTATCGGGAAGAATACTAAAGTGGGTGAAGAATTAGCTTCAGGAAGAAGACAAAGAGTCATAGTAAGACATGAGACTGGAGACAGGTAATGAATGGAGTACCTCAAAAGTCAGCAGTAAGACCCGTCCTGTTCCTAATATATGTAGACAATCTAAACAGGAAGTAAGCTCATTCATATTCCTGTTCATTGACGATGCTAAGCTAGTGAGATGAATCAGAACTCGAAGAGGACTGCAATAGAAGGTGAAGAGATGGTCTAAGGAATGGCTACTTGACTTTAACCCTGATAAATGCAAGGTTATGATGGGAATTGGAGCAAGAAGACCTGAGATAAGAACAGTAAGAAGGAAACGCAACTTCTAACTTTTGAAAGAGAGAGAGAGACTTAGGAATGGACATACCTCGAGATCTAACACCAGAGGCACACAGCGGCAGTATAACAAGGGCAGCATATGTCACACTGGTAAACATCCGGTTATCTTTCAGGAACTTGGACAAAGATCCCTTTCGAGCACTTTATACATCCTCTGTGAGACCTATTATTGAGCATTCTGCCCCAGCATGCAACCCCTCTCCCTAAAGGAACACAAAACAAATTGTCCAAAAATATGCAACAAGGCTCGTTACTGAGCTATAAAGAAAGGCTAAAGGAACTGGACTTCACTACACTGGGCTAAAGAAGGAATAGGACAGACATGATAACGACATAATGCATGGGGGATTGACCAAGAAGAAATTGAAGCAATGGCCAAATTAAGGAACAGTAAAATAAGAAGTCATAATTGGAAACTGGAAACACAGAGATGTCAGAAAGAACTTGTGAGTCTAAAAGTAAACGTTTGGAATGGACTTGATGAAAGTTGTCGAAGCCAATTTGATACACAGTTTTAAATGGAAATATGATAATAAAACGAGTGAAAAGAGTCACTACAATGAAATAATGATGGTCGAAAGGCGGGGGTATAAGAGCAGATGCTCAAGCCTGCATGCACAACTAGACGAGTACACACACATTAACATGCACATGTACTCTCTCACACACACACATTATGCACACAAACAAAATATATTTTTTGACACGTTTTCCCTTTGCAACACTGCCAAAGGAACCCAGTAAAATCTTTGAGGATTCCAAACTCTCCACTGAGCCCTTCTTCCTGAGCTCAGTGGAACAGTGGCGACTCACATCTCCTTTCTTCTGGCGTGCTTTCTCACCACTAGAACCCCCCTCCCTTTCCAGCCCGTTGTCGTCGTGAGGGGGCTTGGTAGATGGCTGCCGGGGTGTGATGCTCCATGGGACGGTTCTCTGTCCTTTTGCAGCCTTATGCTCCTGCTGCCGTCTTCACTAATTTTGCTGGTTACTGTTTTCTCTTCCATATGTTTTGCCCCCCCCCCTCTTCTCCTTTCTCATTGTCTTTCCTGCTGACCTTCTGCCAGTCTTGATTATTCTTTCAGACATCTTCTGTTTTGATGCCTGGGTGTTTTGGGAGGCACACTCTCTCACCCATAGAACTGTGGTACCCAATGTTACGAGCAAGGGGACGATTTTATTGTCAATTCTCCTTTCATTGCTGAACCCAATCTCAACGAACTGACGGTTCTTAAGGTGGCGATTGTGTGGTATATTATCACGATGCACCCCTAGTGGGCCCCACCCTGTCTCTTGTTGGAGGTCCTTTCCTCTAATTGTGGCTCCATGGTGGGTATGGGGACTCATTCGTGACAAATTATTACCTCCTCGTTTCTATGCTGTTGAATGATCCTCTTATAATTTCTCAGGCTCGTGGGGTGGGCGACCAAGCCCCCGAGTCAGACTGTGTTGGAAGACCGGGCTCTGTAGACCCCGCTACGTTGGGCCCAGACCAAGCTACTCCTTTGACCCTCCTGATTACTTCCCCTCTGCTCCCCCTCTCTCCTCTGTGGAAAGATTAAGCCCCAATCCCTCTGTGGTGACCACCTCATCACTGTAGCGGCTACTTCTCTCACTGTGACAACTACACCTTTTATCCCCCCCTCCCCTTTCACTAGGGGTGCTTGGCGCAGACTTCCCCACACAGACCCCTGATAGGATCGTGCAGACGCCCTTGCACGATCCCTTCCATTGCAAATACGTTCAACACCTTATTTGGTCCTGCTGCAAGGACTAAATACTTTGATCTCACCCATATGGATTCTACTCTTTCTAATGATTTCTTCCTCCATAAACACCTTGTTGATTCAATGGATGTCTCTGATATTTTTAACCTCAACCGATTTGGTACACGTGTCATTGCTGCTCCTCCTCAGGATGCAGCTATCCGCTTAGCCGCATTGTCCAGCATCAGAGAGACCCCTGTTAGGATTTCCAAAAATGCCCAGTTAAATGCCAGTATTGGCACTGTTATCCTCTCGCACCATGTTGCAACTGGTGTTTGGGACCTGAAAGACCTGAAAGACTGCCACGAGGATATTAAATATATCCTTGAAGCCCAAGGCTATTCTGTCCTCCAGGTTAATACGTTCACTTGACCCCCTCGTGGTCGTCCTCGTCAGCTGCTTCAAATTGTGAAAATCACTTTTGATGGCAGGACCCTTCTGCCTTCTGTAATTTTTGCTGGTGCCAGATCTGTTCAGCAGTACGTTCCCTCTCCTAGGTTTTGCAATAAGTGCTGGAAATTTAGGTATGGTGCCCTCAAATGCACAAGTGTGGTGTCTATGCTCCATGTGTGAGGACTCGGGTCACTCTAAGACTGAGTGCCCTTCTCTCCAAGCTTGATGCCTCAATTGTGGTGACGCCCACCCTACCTTCTCGTGCAAGTATATACAGTACAATCTTGAGGAAGCCATCCTCAATTTGAAGCAATGCACTCGTTTGTCTTTTCCTCAGGCAAGGTGCCAAGTTCGCCGTGACTCCTCTTTCGCTAACGTATCTTATGCCTGTGTTCTGCATTCCACCTCTCCTCGCCCTTCCTCCTTTCTCAGTCTCACAACCGTTTCCAGGCCTTAGACCCAGATACACCCACCACCACCTCATCTTCTCTCTTCCATTCTGAACCACGGGGTCTTCCTGGTTCTCCATCTGGTGTTTCCCTCCTTCCTTCCCAGTCTGCCGTGTCTCCTGTGTCTTCTTTCCCTGTCTTTTCCCCTTCTTTCTTCCCAACCATCCCCCTATTCATTGACCCTCCACGCCACCTGTCTGTCCAGGCTGTTGTCCATCATCTTCCCAGCAGTCTTCATATTGTTCACTCTCGTTCATCTTCTCCTGTTGAGATAATTGAGTCTGTCGCCCAATACGTTGTTGCTGGCACACCTGTCTCTTTGATTCAGAAACATAAGCCTGGCTCCTCTCCTTCCTTCTCCCTGGCAGGTAAGAAGACATCGCTTTCTTCCTTGCCCTCCCCCCCCCAACTATGACTATCACTGCTCTACTCCCATTTCAGTGGTCGGGCCCCCTGTCCCAGCTATGGAGGTTCCTTTTAACCACGTTTCTCTCTCGGTTGCTGCCCTTGCTGAGGTGCGCTCCCCGGTTTCTGCACCCCCTCTCCCTGCTGTCCTGCTGTCCTTGACCGCCCCTCTCCGTTGTCTCTTCCTACTCCGGACTTTATCCGTCCACCTCTGGTCTGTCTTCCCACTCCCTTAACTTCATCGTCCTTACAAAGTTTACCCATGCCCCCTAACCCTGATCTCACTGATCCTGATCCTGAACTTCTTTAATATGCTGTGTTCTTATTTGCCTTTGTTTCTTTATTGTTCTCTGTTGCTGTCCTCTCACTATTTGACAGTTTATATTCCTCAATGGTATATTCGTGTTCTGACAACCACCCACGGCCGCCTTCTCGAACCTTTTGTCCTCTCTTTTTCCCTGTCTCTTCTGAATTCTGGTGAATTCATTCATGTGGACTCCCACACTCGCACCCTATCCTCTCTTGATCTTTCTCCCTACACGTCGTCTCTTTACTTAGATTTTGCATGGCGGGTTCTTGATGACCTCCATAACAATGACCATTTCCCCATCCTTGTTACCTTTTTCTCTTTTCACCCTCCCCTCTCCCTCCCTAGGTGGCAGTTTGCTACGGTTGACTGGAACCTATTCCTCCTCTGCTACTCTTTCCGACCTTTCGACTCTGCCTCTCTCTCAAGCCGTCCTCCTCTTTCATGACACCGTCTCTGATGCAGCCCTGTGCTCTATTCCTCGCTCTACCTCCCAGGGCAAGCGGAAGTATGTTTCCTGGTGGACTGCAGACTGTGCTCAAGCTGTCCACTGTAAATGTGCAGCCTGGAAGAAACACCGACGCTGGCAGATGGCTGATTCTTTTATTTTGTTTTGAAAGGCGAATGCGGTGGCCTGTAGGACTATTTGTACAACTAAACATGAGAGTTGGAAATCTTATGTCTCCACCATTACGTCCAATATTCCTCTGCTGCAGATCTGGACGAAAATCCACAAGATAGGAGGTAAATTTTTTCCAGATGTCTCGCCGGTCCTTCACCTCCTTGGTATTCTTGTGGCGGATCCAGTGACAGTCGCAACCGAACTAGGTTCGCACTTTTCGGTTGTTAGCTCCGGTTCTCACCTTCCTCAATCTTTCCTTCTTTGTAACCTCCTTGAATCTCATCCCTTAGATTTCTGCACTCATCTCCGACTTCCCTATAACGATCTCATCTCTCTCTCTCTCCGAACTTCAGTCTGCTCTGGCCCTTATTCGGTTCTTCGGCAGCAGGCTCAGATGACATTCATTATGAGATGCTTCGCCATCTCCCTCCATGCGCGTCTCAGTATTTACTGAATCGGTATAATCGTGTCTGGGTGTCGTCGTCAGTCCCCAAGGACTGGCTCGATGCGGTTGTTCTTCCTATTCAGAAACCGGGGTCACTGGGGACATTCCCTAAGGACTTTCGTCCTATTGCCCTCACGAGTTGCGTTTGCAAACTCCTTGAACATATGGTCAATGTCTGTATGATGTGGTTCTTAGAACACTATCACCACCTCTCCCCTTCTCAATTTTGTTTTTGCAAGTGCCGCAGCACGACTGATGCCTTGGTGAGCTTGGAGGTCTATATTCGTACTGCATTTGTTACAAAGACCTCCATTGTTTCTGTCCTTTTTAACCTAGAAAGGGCATATGACACCACCTGGAAATACCGCATTCTTCCCAATTTCGTTCTTTTGGCCTTTGTGGTAATCTCCCTCTCTTCCTCCAAAGCTTCCTCTCTAGTCGTTCCTTGAAAGTGAGGCTTGGTACCACTCTCTGTGCCTCTATTTGGCAATATGAAGGTGTACCCCAGGGTAGTGTTCTGATCACTACTCTTTTCCTTGTTGCCCTCAATGGTCTTTTTTCCCTCCCTTCCCTCTGGCATCTTCTCAGCACTCAATGTTGATGATCTTATCCTTTGTTGTCAGGGTGATGACTCTCCTTTCCTTCAGCGACGACTTCAACTTGTGATTGATGCCGTGTCGTCTTGGGCTACCAATCATGGCTTCAAGTTCTCTACATCTAAGACTTGTGTCATGACTCACGCAGAAGCAGGTAGTTCTTTGTCCCTCTTTGTTGCTTTATGGTCATCCCTTATGTACAAAAATTTTGCTAAGCTTTTGGGGTTAATCTTTGACTCTCATTTGTCTTGGTCACCATATTGATATCTCTTACCTCCGAGTTGAATGCTCTAAGACTCTTAACCTCCTTAAGGTTTTGTCCCATACTGCTTGGGGAGCTGATAGGCAAACCCTCCTCTCTTTACATTCCTCTCTCGTACTGTCTAAACTCGATTATGGTTGCCCTGCTTACTCGTCTGCTTCTCCTACTCTTCGCCGTCTTGATGCTCTGCACCATACTGGGTTATGCCTCAGCTCTGCTGCCTTTTGTTCAACTCCTACCCTCAGCCTGTATGTTGAAACCGGCGTTTTTTCTCTACATGACCGACGTGATCGCTACAGTCTTCGCTACCTTACGTGGTCCTTACAACACCCTCATGCTTATGTGTGTTTTGACTTTGGCGCCTCCTGTGGTCCCTGTTTTCATTCACCACCTCCCCTCTTTCTGTACGATTGACTCCCCTACAGAAGTCTCTTTCGATTGGTGTTACCAATATTTCTCCTCGTGTTGTTCCGTCCTTGCCTCACGCAGAGGGTCTCCCCCTTCCTAAATTTTGTAAATCTTTGACCCAAGTGACCTAAGCTTTTACCACTCCTACAGTTCTGAAACGCCTTTTCCTTGAACACTTTTCTTCCCACTCCCTCTCCATTTCTGTCTTCACCGATGGGTCTAAGTCTGCAGACGGTGTAGGCTACTCTGTTGTTTTCCTGACCACACCTATATGTGTCGCCTGACTCCAGAGACTAGCATTTTCACGGCAGAATTTTATGCTATTCTCTATGCTCTTCGTCAACTGCTTTCTCGCTGTCAATTCTCCTTTGATGTTGTAGTTGACTCTGGCAGTGCCCTCATGGCTCTGGAGTCTTTTAATCCAGTCCATCCGGTGGTAGTCGAAATTCAGCATTGGCTGTTTCTTATCTCCAGTAGATTTAAGAAAGTGGAGTTTTGCTGGGTTCCCAGCCATATTGATGTGTCCCTAAATGAACGTGCAGACACTGCTGCTAAGGAAGCTATCCACACTTGTCTCATCTCTTGTAAAGGTATTCCTTATTCTGACATTTACCCAGTTATTCATTCATGACTTACAGGACGAGTGTGTGTCGTGCTTCCCGACCGTCCCTCGCGGTCACTTGTCCCTCGATAAAATTCTTGGTGAATCGGATACTTTTGATATCATTCGCCTTATGCGTTTCTGTTCTCATATTGGCATCCTTAGTGATATTTAGCGCCCTACGATTATTCCGCACATTTGATGGTGCTACATAGCCTTCCCGGCTTGGTGCCTTCTTTTGATAATTACTTACTTACCACAAGAAGCAAAACATCTGCTGCAAGGAGGAAGAATTAAGCAACACCCCTCAACACCACAATACCATCCTGAATCGCCAGGACATGGCATAGGGCACCACAGTCTCACACACGCACCAGTGATCGAAGAAGGCGGGGAACAGTTTAGGCCATATTCATTCGAGAACTGGTTCCAGTAATTAACACTCAAATGAATTTAACATTGAGCATCCTATTTTTTGATGACCTTCCTTTGACTCAGAGGGAAGATACCAGTCACATTAGACAACCATTAACTAATGTTAGACAGCAATCACCGGACCCCTATACTTCGTCGCTCTCAACGTTTAAGGACTACTCCTTCACAAAAATGAGTATGATGGGATGAGGTGAACCCACGCTTATATATGCGTATGTTTTTTCATGTTTTTTCATGTATTCTTAGTATACTTGTTTCCTCGGTGCTATGTCTGCCGCTGATATCCTGAAGATATCACATTGTTGATGAAACGTGAAAATAAAATGAAAAACTAAGTGATTTAGTGTTTCTTCACCCTGTAGAGCAGCTTTTCTCAACCGAGGTTCCTAGGAACCTTAGGGTTTCGCGAGAGGTCACTATGGGTTCCGGAAAAGATAGTGATGAATAGGCTAATGCCAATCATAAATAAATGCTTTAAAGTTGAAGAATGTTTGCAAAAGCTTGGCTACTTAGTAGACATTTTTTATTATATGAATCAGTTTAATAAGTCACTGCAAGGTCCTGAAGAAAAGGTATTGATTTCAAGTAACAGGATTTTTGGGTTTAAAAAATTATTGAATCTTTGGAAAATCATGTTGCAAAATAAAATTTTGAAATGTTTCAACTACTGCTAGTTGAAATCAGGATGACACTCTGTTCCTGACACTGATGTAAGAGTGAGGAAGGAAATCAACAAATTTCAAGTCTTTTTGAAACCCATCTGGAATATCTGTTGATCAGACTCGAGCATTATTTTCCCTCCCTTTCACCACAAGTGTGAGATTGTCTAAGGGATCTGCACTCTGAACCTTCTACTTAGCCTCAGAAACTGTTTTTAAGAGAAGAGGAAGAACGTTGTGAACTTTCAGTCTGATCTTACACTCAAGATGAGTCACTGATCTGTCCCTGATAGTTCTGGATTTCTGTGGCAGATGATTATCCTGCCATTCACAGGAAAGCAATAAATATATTACTGCAGTTGTCAACTTCTTACATGTGTGTGCAAGCTTTTTTCGCATTGAGCCATTATGAAAAGCAAAGACAGAAATCGTCTCCTTTTAGTCGGAAATGAAATCTGTGTGTTTATATAAAGTTCGACCCCGAATTTAGTATTTGTGTACCAAAAAAGTACACATTTTTATTTATTTACGCGGAGATCTTACAGATCTTGACGTAAATCTATCAGCAGAGAGCCAACTCAGACTGTAGTAAACATAGGGCAAGAGCACCAAACAACTTGGAACATGCCAATATTATGTGTGGGGTATGTTAAATATAGACTATCAAGAAGCACTAATGGAACATTCAAACATAATCGCCCAAGAAACTGCAGAAATAACTTATATACAGGAACATGTCAGTCTGATAATTGCAAATGTTTCCACCCAAAACTGTAAAAATTTATTAAACAAGAAGTAATGTTATGACAGAGCCCAGCGTTTTATGTAGGAGGAACCTGGTAAATAAAAATAAAAATAAACCCATTATGAATACAACACCTTACACCTTAAAATATGGAAATTTTTTTTAGCAAGAGAAAGATAAAAACAATACCTGGATTGTAACTAAAGTGGATTCTGGGAGTTCTTGCACTCCCAAAGCCAAGTCTGGGGCCAGGCTTGACTTTTGAGAGCTTGGTCCAACTGACCGTTTCCATTACAACCTGGTTGATCTGGCATTTCTTTGCAGGAAACTGTCCATTTTCACTTTTGTTCTGGCAATATTTCTTATACTTGCTGGGAGGATATTGAACATCTGACCTATAATGTTCATTCAGTGTTCTTTAATTGTGCCTATGGCTCCCTTACTCTTCACTGATTCTGTTCTGCATTTGCTATCTGCCATATCGTTCACTTTAGTTTGCTTTTATTTTTCCTGTTCAAATTTAAAATTTATATTTATCCTGCAGTATATGTTCTCTATTCCTTCTATTTCAGTAATCTCTCCTACTTTAAAAGGGAAAGTAAGTATCGAGCAGTTCTCAAGGTGAGACAGCAAAAGTGATGTTTGAAGTATGAGCATTGTGAAGGGATCACTGGATTTGAAGGATGTCTTGAGTACTGATGTTAGTTTCCATTTCAGTAAGATTGTAATGTTCCTGACTATTTCTTAATTGTTTATGAAGATTACATCTCGTTCCTTGTTGGCTTTGGTATCAGCTGGTTCAACAAAAATTTGTCACAGAACGTAAGTAATGTTCTGACATGTGGTTGGTTATTTCCAGGTCGATTTTCTGGTATAAAATTATTGTTTGCTGTTCTCCATCTTAGAGTGATAGGTTGAAGTGTCTAAGGAAGATAATGTCTGGTTATGGGTTTGCTAGATTATCGAGGCAATTCTCTATTGTTGTTTACCAGTTCTGTGGTTTTCTTAACCGTTGAACACACATGACAAAGTGCGTGGAAGACGGGACACCACGAGCGTAGCTCTCATCCTGTGAATACACTTAGGTAATTACTCTTAGGTAATTACACAGGTTTGATGGGCCCCAGGAGTACACAGTAGGTCTGACACACCCCAGGAGTACACAGTAGGTCTGACACACCCCAGGAGTACACAGTAGGTCTGACACACCTACTGTGACAAGACAAGACAGGTTGAACTAAGGGAAAGAGCACAAGAAGTTAACCCAGATGTAATCGGACTCACTGAAACAAAACTCTCTGGAATCATAACGAATGCCGTGTTTCCCCAGGAGTATACAGTAATAAGGAAAGAGAGGGAAGGTAGAGGAGGAGGCGGAGTGGCCCTACTCATGAGAAGGGAATGGAGTTTTAAGGAGATGGCCATCCCGGGCTGTGAGGAGTTCAGAGACTACATAGCAGGCACCATAACAATGGGAGGACCAAGAATAGTAGTAGCAGTAATATACAACCCTCCACCAAATGACAGGAGACCCAGTCAAGAGTATGAAAACAACAACAAGGCAGTTAACACTATAATTGAGAGGGCAGCCTCTGCTGCCTGTAGAAATAGATCCCACCTGCTCATCATGGGCGACTTCAATCACGGAAAGATTGACTGGGAGAACAAGGAACCGCATGGAGGCGAGGATACGTGGAGAGCCAAACTATTGGAGGTGGTGACAAGCAACTTTTTAACGCAGCATGTCGGAGAACTCACAAGGATGAGAGGCAATGACGAACCAGCGAGACTCGACCTAGTCTTCACTCTGAACGACTCCGACATAAGAGAAATCGGTTTTGAGGACCCAGTAGGAATGAGCGACCACAGTGTACTGGTGTTTGAGTACTTGATTGAAGAAGGGTTATTGAACTCGAGGAGGGATACCGAAACCAAAAGGTTAGCATACCGAAAGGGAAACTATGAGGGGATAAGAAAATTCCTAACAGATATAGCATGGGAAACAGAGCTCAGGGGAAAGACGGCCCAAGATATGATGGATTACATCACGCAGAAGTGCAAGGACGCAGCAAACAAGTTTGTCCCAGTCCAAAAGGAAAACAGAGAAATGAAGATGAGAAACCCATGGTTTAATCAAAGATGTAGGCTAGCTAAGCAGCAAAGTAAAAGGGCATGGAGAAACTATAGGAATAACAGGACACTGGAGAGCAGAGAAAGATACCAGAATGCCAGGAATGAATATGTCAGGATGAGAAGAGAGGCAGAAAGACAATACGAAAATGACATCGCAAGCAAGGCAAAGACTCAGCCTAAATTGTTGCATAGCCACATTAGGAGAAAAACAACAGTAAAGGAACAGGTTATGAGATTAAGGATAGGGGCGGAAGGATTCACTACAAATGACAAGGAAGTGTGTGAGGAATTGAATAAGAAATTCCAGGAGGTCTTCACCTTAGAACAAGGAGAAATTCCAGAGGTAAGTGAGGGAATAGCTAACCAGGAACCACTGGAAGAGTTTGAGATTACCAGTGGGGAAGTAAGGAAGTGTTTACTAGAGTTGGACGTGACGAAGGCTATAGGCCCAGATGGAATCTCCCCTTGGGTTCTAAAGGAAGGAGCAAGAGAACTGAGCCTACCACTCTCCATAGTGTATAACAAATCACTGGCAACAGGGGAACTGCCAGATACTTGGAAAGCAGCTAACGTAGTCCCGATATACAAGAAAGGGGATAGACAGGAGGCACTGAACTACAGGCCAGTGTCCCTAACCTGCATACCATGCAAGCTGATGGAGAAGATTGTGCGAAAAAAACTAGTGGAGCATCTGGAGCGAAGGAACTTTGTAACACAGCATCAACATGGGTTCAGGGATGGCAGGTCCTGCCTCACAGGGTTACTTGAATTCTACGACCAGGCAACAAAAATAAGGCAAGAAAGAGAAGGGTGGGCAGACTGCATATTTTTGGATTGTCAGAAAGCCTTTGATACAGTGCCACACAAGAGGCTAGTGCGAAAGTTGGAGATGCAGGCTGGAGTGAGAGGGAAGGTACTCCGGTGGATAGAGGAATACCTAAGCAACAGGAGACAACGAGTCTGTGTGAGGGGTGAGGTCTCAGATTGGCGAGACGTCACAAGTGGAGTCCCGCAGGGGTCAGTCCTTGGACCTATACTGTTTCTGGTATATGTAAATGATCTCCCAGAGGGTATAGATTCGTTCCTCTCAATGTTTGCCGACGATGCAAAAATTATGAGGAGGATTGAAACAGAGGATGATAGTAGGAGGCTACAAGATGACCTGGATAGACTGAGTGAATGGTCCAACAAATGGCTGTTGAAGTTCAACCCGAGTAAATGCAAAGTAATGAAACTAGGCAGTGGAAACAGGAGGCCAGGCACAGGATACAGAATAGGAGATGAAGTACTTAATGAAACAGACAGAGAGAAAGATCTAGGAGTTGATATCACACCAAACCTGTCTCCTGAAGCCCACATAAAGAGAATAACGTCTGCGGCATATGCGAGGCTGGCTAACATCAGAACGGCGTTCAGGAACCTGTGTAAGGAATCATTCAGAATCTTGTACACCACATATGTAAGACCAATCCTGGAGTATGCGGCCCCAGCATGGAGCCCGTACCTTGTCAAGCACAAGACGAAGCTGGAAAAAGTCCAAAGGTATGCTACTAGACTAGTCCCAGAACTAAGAGGCATGAGTTATGAGGAAAGGCTGCGGGAAATGCACCTCACGACACTGGAAGACAGAAGAGTAAGGGGGGACATGATCACAACCTACAAAATCCTCAGGGGAATCGACCGGGTAAACAAGGACGAACTTTTCAACACTGGTGGGACGCGAACAAGGGGACACAGGTGGAAGCTGAGTACCCAAATGAGCCACAGAGACGTTAGAAAGAACTTTTTCAGTGTCAGAGTAGTTAGCAAATGGAATGCATTAGGAAGTGATGTGGTGGAGGCTGACTCCATTCACAGTTTCAAATGTAGATATGATAGAGCCCAATAGGCTCAGGAATCTGTACACCAGTTGATTGACGGTTGAGAGGCGGGACCAAAGAGCCAGAGCTCAACCCCCGCAAGCACAATTAGGTAAGTACAATTAGGCAATTAGGTAAGTACACCCCAAGAGTACACAGTAGGTCTGACACACCCCAGGAGTACACAGTAGGTCTGACACACCCCAAGAGTACACAGTAGGTCTGACACACCCCAAGAGTACACAGTTGGTCTGACACACCCCAGGAGTACACAGTAGGTCTGACACACCCCAGGAGTACACAGTTGGTCTGACACACCCCAGGAGTACACAGTAGGTCTGACACACCCCAGGAGTACACAGTAGGTCTGACACACCCCAGGAGTACACAGTAGGTCTGACACACCCCAAGAGTACACAGTAGGTCTGACACACCCCAGGAGTACACAGTTGGTCTGACACACCCCAGGAGTACACAGTTGGTCTGACACACCCCAGGAGTACACAGTAGGTCTGACACACCCCAGTAGTACACAGTAGGTCTGACACACCCCAGGAGTACACAGTAGGTCTGACACACCCCAAGAGTACACAGTTGGTCTGACACACCCCAGGAGTACACAGTAGGTCTGACACACCCCAGTAGTACACAGTAGGTCTGACACACCACAGGAGTACACAGTAGGTCTGACACACCCCAGGAGTACACAGTAGGTCTGACGCACCCCCAGGAGTTCACAGTAGGTCTGACACACCCCAGTAGTACACAGTAGGTCTGACACACCCCAGGAGTACACAGTAGGTCTGACACACCCCAGGAGTACACAGTAGGTCTGACACACCCCAGGAGTACACAGTAGGTCTGACACACCCCAGGAGTACACAGTAGGTCTGATACACCCCAGGAGTACACAGTAGGTCTGACACACCCCAGGAGTACACAGTAGGTCTGACACACCCCAGAAGTTCACAGTAGGTCTGACACACCCCAGGAGTACACAGTAGGTCTGACACACCCCAGGAGTACACAGTAGGTCTGACACACCCCAGGAGTACACAGTAGGTCTGACACACCCCAGGAGTACACAGTAGGTCTGACACACCCCAGGAGTACACAGTAGGTCTGACACACCCCAGGAGTACACAGTAGGTCTGACACACCCCAGGAGTACACAGTAGGTCTGACACACCCCAGGAGTACACAGTAGGTCTGACACACCCCAGGAGTACACAGTAGATCTGACACACCCCAGGAGTACACAGAAGGTCTGACACACCCCAGGAGTTCACAGAAGGTCTGACACACCCCAGGAGTACACAGTAGGTCTGACACACCCCAGGAGTACACAGTAGATCTGACACACCCCCAGGAGTACACAGAAGGTCTGACACACCCCAGGAGTACACAGTTGGTCTGACACACCCCAGGAGTACACAGTAGGTCTGACACACCCCAGGAGTACACAGTTGGTCTGACACACCCCAGGAGTACACAGAAGGTCTGACACACCCCAGGAGTACACAGTAGATCTGACACACCCCCAGGAGTACACAGAAGGTCTGACACACCCCAGGAGTACACAGTTGGTCTGACACACCCCAGGAGTACACAGTAGATCTGACACACCCCCAGGAGTACACAGAAGGTCTGACACACCCCAGGAGTACACAGTTGGTCTGACACACCCCAGGAGTACACAGAAGGTCTGACACACCCCAAGATTGCTAATCTCAGAAAATAATGGCTTGAGTAGTGGTAAGCCATTGTAACGCGATGAATTATTTTTTGCATGATTCCGATTATAAAATCTTGACTCATGCACGAATTGGATTTGATGATAATGGAGTGTTTTATATGAAGGAGGTGCGGCCTCTGCTATATAATAATGGTTCAGCTGCTCAGTTGTATACTGTGTAATTCCCAGTGAACCTTTTGTTTCCACTTACAGTTTATGTAGGTTTCATTATATATATGTTGAAGTTGTCTCTGATTTGTGTCCTTGATACTTATTTTGAGTGACGACTAGTTTCTTAGTTACATTTGTTTAATTAACACATATTGTATAATATTTGTTATTCAGTATTGTGTAATACTTAGGTTTCATACAAGGAACTCAACTAATAATTTACAAGTTGTTTGAAATGTTTTGTCTTTGCAAAGACAAAAACAAAGTTTTTGTTTAATGTTTGTTATAATTGTAATTTCCAATTAGCTTTAGGTATCAAGGTTGAAGGTCATCAAACTGTACTTTGAAGAATTTACACTTAATGTTGAAGTGTGTATGTTGTTCTTTTTTTTGTCACTAGCATCACTTATCTTATCTTATAGTAAGTAATTGGGTCCAGTAGGAGTTCTTTGTTTTTTGGGTTGATTTGAAGAAACATTATTTATCTGATGATGAATACGAGAAGTATTGGAAATGTCATGAATTTTAATTAAAAACTTAGAAAAGAATGTTAAGAAGATGTGTGTCGCGTCACTTATTCTCCTATTTAGTATGAAATATATTAATATATAAATGAGAACAAAACTATTTTTAATACGCAGTACATTGATCAGTGCGTGTATGCAAGAACCCGTCCTCGCTGATACTCATACTAAGGTGCCTCATCATATGTACAACTAACCTAAACTATTAGAAAGGTAGTACAAAGTGTGCCAAGTACTAGCTATGTAGTACTAAAAGTCCCCATCTCGCAGGATGCTTAGTCATACAGGGCCATATGTTCACTAGCCTACACTGGCAAATTTTGGGTACACTGTGAGGATATCTTCAAGAACACGAGAGTGAATAAAGTAATTGCAAAGCTCCACGTTCCTCATGTCATCGGGTCTGAAAGGTCGTAATAACTGGGTGTTCGGTGCTGTAGTGTGGGAGATCATGCCGCAGTTCCTTTCTAGTTTAGTTCATTTATTATGCACCCCATACCCATCTTGTGGGTGGTAGTGGAAAGGGTTACAGAGGCACATAATGGGCTCAGGGACTGAACCCCACAATTCATTTAGCTAAGCAAGTTCCTGCTCACAGAGTTTGCACCTGGAGTGCTCAGGATTATTGTGAGGCTTGAGGGCGAGGGTGGGAAGGTCTACGGACACAGCGTGCCACTTTTAATTATACTCACGAGTTGAGTAATACTGCGGGTGACGGTAGTGTTGGGAGTGAGGGTAGTGTTGGGAGTGACGGTAGTGTTGGGAGTGACGGTAGTGTTGGGAGTGACGGTAGTGTTGGCAGTGACGGTAGTGTTGGGAGTGACGGTAGTGTTGCGAATGACGGTAGTGTTGGGAGTGACGGTAGTGTTGGCAGTGACGGTAGTGTTGGGAGTGACGGTAGTGTTGGGAGTGACGGTAGTGTTGGCAGTGACGGTAGTGTTGGGAGGGACGGTAGTGTTGGGAGTGACGGTAGTGTTGGGAGTGACGGTAGTGTTGGGAGTGATGGTAGTGTTGGGAGTGACGGTAGTGTTGGGAGGGACGGTAGTGTTGGGAGTGACGGTAGTGTTGGGAGTGACGGTAGTGTTGGCAGTGACGGTAGTGTTGGGAGTGACGGTAGTGTTGGCAGTGACGGTAGTGTTGGGAGTGACGGTAGTGTTGGGAGTGACGGTAGTGTTGGGAGTGACGGTAGTGTTAGGAGTGACGGTAGTGTTGGGAGTGACGGTAGTGTTAGGAGTGACGGTAGTGTTGGGAGTGACGGTAGTGTTAGGAGTGACGGTAGTGTTGGGAGTGACGGTAGTGTTGGGAGTGACGGTAGTGTTAGGAGTGACGGTAGTGTTGGCAGTGACGGTAGTGTTGGGAGTGACGGTAGTGTTGGGAGTGACGGTAGTGTTGGGAGTGACGGTAGTGTTGGGAGTGACGGTAGTGTTGGGAGTGATGGTAGTGTTGGGAGTGACGGTAGTGTTGGGAGGGACGGTAGTGTTGGGAGTGACGGTAGTGTTGGGAGTGACGGTAGTGTTGGCAGTGACGGTAGTGTTGGGAGTGACGGTAGTGTTGGCAGTGACGGTAGTGTTGGGAGTGACGGTAGTGTTGGGAGTGACGGTAGTGTTAGGAGTGACGGTAGTGTTGGGAGTGACGGTAGTGTTAGGAGTGACGGTAGTGTTGGGAGTGACGGTAGTGTTAGGAGTGACGGTAGTGTTGGGAGTGACGGTAGTGTTGGGAGTGACGGTAGTGTTAGGAGTGACGGTAGTGTTGGGAGTGACGGTAGTGTTAGGAGTGACGGTAGTGTTGGGAGTGACGGTAGTGTTAGGAGTGACGGTAGTGTTGGGAGTGACGGTAGTGTTGGCAGTGACGGTAGTGTTGGGAGTGACGGTAGTGTTAGGAGTGACGGTAGTGTTGGGAGTGACGGTAGTGTTAGGAGTGACGGTAGTGTTGGGAGTGACGGTAGTGTTAGGAGTGACGGTAGTGTTGGGAGTGACGGTAGTGTTGGCAGTGACGGTAGTGTTGGGAGTGACGGTAGTGTTGGGAGGGACGGTAGTGTTGGGAGTGACGGTAGTGTTAGGAGTGACGGTAGTGTTGGGAGTGACGGTAGTGTTAGGAGTGACGGTAGTGTTGGGAGTGACGGTAGCTTTAGGAGTAGTCTTGAGATAGGGTGATCGTATTTACATGTTCCATTTGTTCTTCCAGAGATCCCTTATTTACATATACCACATTTATATTTCATTTAAATGTGGCATACCACATTTCTTGTTTTGTTTCTCTTGGGCCGACTCCGGCGCCGAGCCCGACTCTGGCGCCGAGCCCGACTCCATAATGTAATGTCAGCCAGCGCCCGGCGCCCTTGTTATGTTTACCCAACTTCACTCACCATAGGTTTGTTGTTACTCTGTGGCCTAACCAGGCTACTAGGTACTGTATGTCATAACACAATGGTAATTGGTAGCAGTTATACACCGTAATAACACAAAGTGGAACCCATCTGCTTGTAGCGTTGTTCGAAGTGGTTCGGATCACAAGTGTGGTTTCTCCCTCTTAAACACGTGGACAATTAAGACTAAAGTCCCATATTCATGACTGTTAACGTGTGGATGTTTGGTTATGTAGCGTGGCAACTCTTCATATCTCACCGCTTGGGTGTTGCATTCTCTTTACAGTTCCATTTGCTCACTAGATTTTGTGAACAAATTAGGGCAAATATACCAGATTGATAGCAAGGTTTGGGGCGGGCTGTGAGCCGCGGCTTGGGGCAGTACTCTGAACTCCAGTGTGTGTGTGTGTGAATCACTTCTCAATTATTATCAAAATTACCATATTATTTTCATTCTCACCTGTCAATAATTATATTTTGATTATAATTTCAGTTAAATAGCAGAAACGCTTATGCAGATACGAGTACCACCCTACCGAGAAAGAATAAATTAAACACGAAAATTGAAGAAATAGAACAGTAGTTCTAATCCTGAGTACTGAGCATTGAAGCAATGATATCAGATTAAAAAAGTACAATGAGAACAGAAAGCCATACAAGAAATATCCAAAATATTTCTTCACACTTACGAAACCAAAATAAAAAACCTCCGTCATAATTGGACCTATACTTGCAAGTGAAGGATGTCACAGAGGATAACAAAGAAATTTGTGAAATCCAAGCTAACAGTATGAGGACATGTTTAGCACCCTAATAAACAGCTTGAAAGTGAAAGATCTGGATAGGTTCTTTATGCATGATTTCCAAACCCCTGAAAAAATAACTGATATCAACATAAAATCTTCAAATTTTGAAAGATAAATTGACAACATTGCCATGCACTCAGCCCCGGGGCCAGACTCGTGGAATTCAATATTTATAAAGAAACGCAAGGTGGCAGTAGCGCAGGCACTCAGTATAGTGTAGAGGAAGGGCTTGGACACGGGGGATATACCAGAAGCGCTAAAAATCAGCAGATATAGCTCCCCTGCACAATGGAGGGAGCAAAGCATTGACAAAGAATTATAGACCAGTCGCACTAACGTCCCACATAATAAAACTATTTGAGGGCGTGATCAGGAGTCAGGTCTCCAGTTTTACGAAGACCAATGACCTTCACAACCCAGATCAACAGATTTAGAGTGGGAAGATCATGCTTTTCGCAGCTACTCGATCACTATAACAAAATCACTGTCGCAGTTGAATAAAAACAAAATGCAGATGTTGTATACACCGACTTTGCAAAGACCTTTGCTAAATGTGGCCTTGGAGTGATATCCCACAAAATGAGGTCAGTAGGTCTAAAAGGTAAAGTAGGACGATAGATATTCAGTTTTCTGTCATACCGAACGCAAAGAGTAACAGTCGTCAAAATAAAATGGAGTTCAAGCATAGTTAAAAGGTATGTACTTCAGCTCACAGTCTGTGCATCACTCCTTTTCCGTACTATCATATTAGATACGGATAAAAATATAAATATCATCTTTTGCAGATGACACAAAAATCAGCATGAAAATTAGTGCTGTAAGACACTGAAAAACTACTAGCCGGTGTTAATAGTCTATGATTGGGCAACTGAAAGTAACATGTTTAACAGCAATAAGTTCCAGGGACTTAGGCATGGTAAAAGTGAAGCTCACAAACAAAATACAGAGTAGAAAACACAATCATAGAACATGTAAAAGGTCAGGGAATTATGATGTCTGATCACCTGACATGTAGTGAACATAATAAGAAATATAGCGGCAGCAGCCAGGAAAATAAGAGGATTATGAGATCGTTCAAATCCAGGGATCCCATCGCAATGTTAACACTATTTAAATCACTGGTACTGTCACGTCTTGAGCATTACTCGGTACTCACTTTTCCCTTCTGAGCAGGAGAGATCTCTCAAATAGAGGGACTACAAAGAACATACGGCAAGCATACACACACGATAAAACACTGTGAAGGTAGGGGGGGGGGGGGTTCTTGCTTATTGTTGCTTCCTACAACAGCCTGTAATTGCATGCAACAACACCAACGCCAGTGGTGGTCACACTACAAGAGGTCACTTTGCAGACAAGGACAACAAAGCAGCCCTGTGTGAGAGCCAGCGCTGAGGGCCCCGTGTACCGTGGGTGGAGAGGTGCGTCAGGTGTGTGAGACTGGACAACCCTCCACTCCCGCCACCAGTACTGGCATCCTCCCGCACTTGGGTCGCTCGTTCTTCAACTGCTTGAAGCAATATAGAAGATAACGGATGGGTCCTCACACTGAATATATATTCAGTGATTGAGGCTATGAGGCCCCTTGATACCCTGAACCAACCCAATTAACATTAACACATTAACATTGTTAACCCAATTAACAATCTGCCCGAAACGCATTGCGTAATAGTGGCTTTAGGCATTGTATGTACTAGCTCTATCTATATATTGATCCATTAATGTAACATCACTTGTATGTATGTACCTTACCTGAATAAACATATTTATTTATTTATTTATTTAAGTAGCAAATAAAAAGGGCCAGAGCAAAGTATTGGGGCAGTACTTCAGAACGAGGAGTGACCTAAAGGCACGTGTAATAGCAACATAAATTTATTCAACAAACTTACTAATACACAATGACATAAGTTACGTTACGTTACGTTAATGTAGAGTGTCACATCAACAGTTAGAAACACCTTGATCCGTTCCCAACACTCGGATAGGTGATAATGAGACCACAGCCTCCACCTCTGGACGGGTCATAAACACTAGTGAACTAACTGAACACTTTGTGAACACTGGCAATTACTGCACTCTACACTTGCAGTATCAAACAACAACATTTCAATAGACACAGGTTAACAGTACAATTAACACTATGTCACTAAGACAATCTAACACAAGTAAGAACTTTAACACTTTAATTAACACAATTAGTTTACGTTAATCAATTTCACCAAGACAACATGCCATGTTTAACGTTAACACTATAATTAACACTCAGTTACTTTACGTTAATCACTGTCAACTAAGAGGGAGCCGGTCGGCCGAGCGGACAGCACACTGGTCTTGTGATCCTGTGGTCCTGGGTTCGATCCCAAGCACCGGCGAGAAACAATGAGCAGAGTTTCTTTCATCCTATGCCCCTGTTACCTAGCAGTAAAATAGGTACCTGGGTATTAGTCAGCTGTCACGGGCTGCTTCCTAGGGGTGGAGGCCTGGTCTAGGACCGGGCCGCGGGGGACACTAAAGCCCCGAAATCATCTCAAGATAACCTCAAGATAACCCCCTGGCTCAACAGGTGACGAATATGTAGATGACGGTTGCTGGCGTGTCGCTCGGAGGCAGCGCGGGAGCTCAGCCTTGTGTCGCTAGACAAAGGTGTGACAGCTCGCCCCTCAAGCTGATCATCAATGATGAAACAATACACACCGACGTTTATCCTTTTGCTTCCCACGTTAAGGGATTAATTTGCTTGTACCATGAAGGAACTGGTCTGTCACACAGACACCACTGGCAAGAGCTCTGGTTTGGCACAACACACTTATACCCAGTCCATATGACCATGGGTACTGTACACCCTGTGTGGCGGGGGACACTGGGTACTGTACACCCTGTGTGGCGGGGGACACTGGGTACTGTACACCCTGTGTGGCGGGGGACACTGGGTACTGTACACCCTGTGTGGCGGGAGACACTGGGTACTGTACACCCTGTGTGGCGGGGGACACTGAGTACTGTACACCCTGTGTGGCGGGGGACACTGGGTACTGTACACCCTGTGTGGCGGGAGACACTGGGTAGTGTACACCCTGTGTGGCGGGGGACACTGGGTACTGTACACCCTGTGTGGCGGGGGACACTGGGTACTGTTCACCCTGTGTGGCGGGGGACACTGGGTACTGTACACCCTGTGTGGCGGGGGACACTGGGTACTGTACACCCTGTGTGGCGGGGGACACTGGGTACTGTACACCCTGTGTGGCGGGAGACACTGGGTACTGTACACCCTGTGTGGCGGGGGACACTGGGTACTGTACACCCTGTGTGGCGGGGGACACTGGGTACTGTACACCCTGTGTAGCGGGGGACACTGGGTACTGTACTCCCTGTGTGGCAGGGGGACACTGGGTACTGTACACCCTGTGTGGCAGGGGGACACTGGGTACTATACACCCTGTGTGGCGGGGGACACTGGGTACTATACACCCTGTGTGGCGGGGGACACTGGGTACTGTACACCCTGTGTGGCGGGGGACACTGGGTACTATACACCCTGTGTGGCGGGGGACACTGAGAGTACTGTACACCCTATGTGGCGGGGGACACTGGGTACTGTACACCCTGTGTGGCGGGGGACACTGGGTACTGTACACCCTGTGTAGCGGGGGACACTGGGTACTGTACACCCTGTGTGGCAGGGGACACTGAGAGTACTGTACACCCTGTGTGGCGGGGGACACTGGGTACTGTACACCCTGTGTGGCGAGGGACACTGGGTACTATACACCCTGTGTGGCGGGAGACACTGGGTACTGTACACCCTGTGTGGCTGAGGACACTGGGTACTGTACACCCTGTGTGGCGGGGGACACTGGGTAGTGTACACCCTGTGTGGCGGAGGACACTGGGTACTATACACCCTGTGTGGCGGGAGACACTGGGTACTGTACACCCTGTGTGGCTGAGGACACTGGGTACTGTACACCCTGTGTGGCGGGGACACTGGGTACTGTACACCCTGTGTGGCGGAGGACACTGGGTACTATACACCCTGTGTGGCGGGGGACACTGGGTAGTGTACACCCTGTGTGGCGGAGGACACTGGGTACTATACACCCTGTGTGGCGGGAGACACTGGGTACTGTACACCCTGTGTGGCTGAGGACACTGGGTACTGTACACCCTGTGTGGCGGGGACACTGGGTACTGTACACCCTGTGTGGCAGGGGACACTGAGAGTACTGTACACCCTGTGTGGCGGGGGACACTGGGTACTGTACACCCTGTGTGGCGAGGGACACTGGGTAGTGTACACCCTGTGTGGCGGGGGACACTGGGTACTGTACACCCTGTGTGGCGGAGGACACTGGGTACTGTACACCCTGTGTAGCGGGGGACACTGGGTACTGTACACCCTGTGTAGCGGGGGACACTGGGTACTGTACACCCTGTGTGGCTGAGGACACTGAGAGTACTGTACACCCTGTGTGGCGGGGGACACTGGGTACTGTACACCCTGTGTGGCGGGAGACACTGGGTAGTGTACACCCTGTGTGGCGGGAGACACTGGGTACTGTACACCCTGTGTGGCGGGGGACACTGGGTACTGTACACCCTGTGTGGCGGGGGACACTGGGTACTGTACACCCTGTGTGGCGGGGGACACTGGGTACTGTACACCCTGTGTGGCGGGGGACACTGGGTACTGTACACCCTGTGTAGCGGGGGACACTGGGTACTGTACACCCTGTGTAGCGGGGGACACTGGGTACTGTACACCCTGTGTGGCGGGGGACACTGGGTACTGTACACCCTGTGTAGCGGGGGACACCTCAACAAACGCCTCAGCTCTCAGGACAAACTTCCCAACAAGTGTGTCACTAATTATGCATCACTGCTTCACTGGCAACACTTGCTTTATGACGTAACACATGACACAGTAATCGTGATGAGGATTCGAACCTGTGAGCTGGGTATTCCCAGACGCACGCTCTACACCAGTGATCCGCAGAAAAATCTGGACTTTATTTGCATTTCATATATTTTATTAATAATAAAACAAAACGAAATATTCTAAGAAATTCTTATATTCTGAATGTTTTATTTTATTTGTGTGGTGTATGTAATACATCTGTAAGCTCACGGAGAGAATCCTAAGGGAGGGAATCATACAGCATTTCACTGAAAACAATCTTGTAAAATCAACGCATCATGGGTTTGGTAAAAGTTGGTCCTGCCTTACTAACCTGCTCACACTTCTAGAAACAGTAACCGGCTATTCAGACAATGGACTTCCCGTAGATGTAGCTTACATGGACTTTACCACCTGAGAGACTGGCAAGGAAATTACCGGCACGTGGAATAAATGGGAGAATACGGGAATGGATAAAACAATGGTTTAAACATAGATAACAAAGGGTCGTGCTAAATGGGAATGAATCTGACTTGGGGAATGTGTTAAGTGGGGTGCCACAGCGGTCCATTTTGGGGCCAACTCTTTTTCTTATATACATCAATAAAATAGATGAGAATATTACAAACCACGTCATAAATTTTGCAGATGACACTAAGATCTATGGTAAAGTTGGAAGTGAGAGTGATATTAAGACCTTACAAAGAGATCTACACCAACTCCACAAATTGTCAGATGATTGCCAAATGCTTTTTAATGTCGATAAATGCAAGACCTTGCTGCATGTGGGGCACAACAATCTGCATCACAACTACCAAATCGACAACACTATCTTACAGATTGATGAAAAAAATGACCTTGTATCTGAATCCATCATTCACTAAAAGTTGCACAACAAGTGGGAGCGGCAGTATAAAAAAGCGAACCAAGCCCTGGGAATAATCCAGCGTACCTTTACCTTCAAGGAAAATAAAGTAGTCGTTCAGTTGTATAAGTCTCTGGTGCGTCCCCATCTGGATTATTGCAACCAGGGATGGAGACCTCATCTTCTGAAAGACATAAGTGCTCTCGAGAAGGTGCAACACCGGGCAACAAAAATCATCCCAGTCATCTAGTCATCTCTAGATGACTAGATGACTGGGTCATCAGTCATCTAAGTCATCTCTCGTATCAGGAACGGTTGAGGGCCACAGGGCTAACAACACTGCAAACCAGGCATTTCAGGGCAGATCTCATCGAAACCTTTAAAATACTAAACAATTTGGAGGATGTCGATCCGGACAATTTCTTCAAAAGGTCAGATGGATGCTTCAAACAAGGAGCAACGGGTTCAAGCTCAACAAGCCACAATGTAGGCCTGAGAGGAGGAGATGCTTCTTCACCCACAGGGTTGTTAACCCGTGGAGCCGTCTACCCGGCGAAGCCGTAAACGCCAAAACTCTGTTGGGTTTTAATATACAGTAGGAACAGTTCACGAGTGCAAATTGGGGGAACCTTTGACAAACCGCCGGATTCCTGTCCTCATCGAGAACAGGAATATTGGTTGCCCACAGGTATTATCACCAGTACTAACAGCAGTATACCCCACAGGTACTACCACCAGTACTAACACCAGTATACACCACAGGTACTACCACCAGTACTAACAGCAGTATACCCCACAGGTACTACCACCAGTACTAACACCAGTATACACCACAGGTACTACCACCAGTACTAACAGCAGTATACCCCACAGGTACTACCACCAGTACTAACACTAGTATACCCTCCAGGTACTACCACCAGTACTAACACCAGTATACCCCACAGGTACTACCACCAGTACTAACACTAGTATACCCCACAGGTACTACCACCAGTACTAACACCAGTATACCCCACAGGTACTACCACCAGTATATCCCACAGGTACTACCACCAGTACTAATACCAGTATACCCCACAGGTACTACCACCAGTATATCCCACAGGTACTACTACCAGTACTAACACCAGTATACCCCACAGGTATTACCACCAGTATTAACACCAGTATACCCCACAGGTATTACCACCAATATTAACACCAGTATACCCCACAGGTACTACCACCAGTACTAACACCAGTATACCCCACAGGTACTACCACCAGTACTAACACCAGTACTACCACCAGTACTAACACCAGTACTAACACCAGTATACCCCACAGGTACTACCACCAGTATATCCCACAGGTACTACCACCAGTACTAACACCAGTATATCCCACAGGTATTACCACCAGTATTAACACCAGTATACCCCACAGGTATTACCACCAGTATTAACACCAGTATATCCCACAGGTACTACCACCAGTACTAACACCAGTATACCCCACAGGTACTACCACCAGTACTAACACCAGTATACCCCACAGGTACTACCACCAGTACTAACAGCAGTATACCCCACAGGTACTACCACCAGTATATCCCACAGGTACTACCACCAGTACTAACACCAGTATACCCCACAGGTACTACCACCAGTACTAACACCAGTATACCCCACAGGTATTACCACCAGTACTAACACCAGTATACCCCACAGGTACTACCACCAGTACTAACACCAGTATACCCCACAGGTATTACCACCAGTATTAACACCAGTATACCCCACAGGTACTACCAGCTGCGGACGTTCATCAAAGCCTCGACCAAGCTTCCCGCCAAGATAGAGTTAAGCCTTCCAAGGAACAACAGTGAGTAATTCCTCCATAACTCTTCATTCAACTTTAAATTGCTTTATTTCATCGACAATTTCTCGTATAAATATTGTTATCGTTTAACAGTTCGTCACATAATATATGCTATTGTTAATTGTATTTAGAAATGTGATATATGGAAATTGTTTTAATGTGTTTGTGTATGTGTACTGGCCTTATTGTTTGTGTATGTCTGTGTGTTTGTGTATGTGTACTGACCTTATTGTTTGTGTATGTCTGTGTGTTTGTGTATGTGTACTGGCCTTATTGTTTGTGTATGCCTGTGTGTTTGTGTATGTGCACTCGCCTTATTGTTTGTGTATGTCTGTATATTTGTGTATGTGTACTCGCCTTATTGCCTTAATGTACTCACCTATTTGTATTCACTTATTTGTGCCTGCAGGATTGAGCATTGGCTCTTGGATCCGGCCTTTCTAGCCGCCGGTTGTTTAAAACACTGACTCCGGTCTATTTCCTTATCGTACCTAGTTTTGAAATTATGAATAGTGTTTGCTTCCACAACCTGCTCCTTTAGTTCATTACATTTTCCCACTACTCTCACGCGATAAAAAAAACTCTGGCATTTCTATGACTCATCTGAATTTCCAGCTTCCTCCCATGTCCCCTTGATCTGTTGGTATTCAGTGTGAATATATCGTCTATTTCCACTCTGTCAATCCCCCTAAGTATTTTATGTTTCTATCATATCTCCCCTCTCCCTCCTTTTTTCTTGCGTCGTCAGATGCAGTTCCTTCAGTCACTCTTCATACCCCATCCCTCACAAGTCTGGGACGAGCCTCGTCGAAAATTTCTGAACTTTTTCCAATTTCCTTATGTGTTTCTTCGCGTGGGGGGTCCGTGATGGGGCGGCATATTCTAAGACTGGTTTCACGTAGGCAGTGTAAAGCACTCTAAACGCCTCCTTAACTTAGGTTTTTTATTTATATGTGCCTCAGGAGTTAGATTTTGTGTTTGGAGTTAGATTTCCACTTCCAGGTCTCTTTCTCGAATCGTCACAGGTAGGTAGTTTCCCTTCACTGTATACTGTCATTTGGTCTCTTGTCACCTAGTCCCATTTCCATACACTTGCTCGTGTTGAACTCCAGTTGCCATTTATCTGACCATCTCTGCAGCTTGTTCAAGTCCTCTTGATGGATCCTCCAATACTCATCTGTCACAGCTCATCTCATTAATTTCGCCTCTTCCGCGAACATGGACATAAAGGACTCGACTCCTGTAGACATGTCGTTTACATATATAAGAAATAGAACTGGTCCCAGCACCGATCCTTGAGGTACTCCACTCGTTACCTTTCCCAGTCCGACTTCTCGCCCCTTACTGTTACTCTCTGGCTCCTGGCTTTTAAGTAATTCCTTACCCCAAGTTAGGGCATTTCCGGTTACTCCCGCCTGCCTCTCAAGTTTGAATAGCAGTCTCCTGCGCGGAACTGTGTCAAAAGCTTTTTGGCAGTCCAGAAATTTGCAATACGTCCATCCTTCCCTGTCCTAACTTATTTTTATTACTTTATCATCGAATTCCAGAAGGTTTGTTAGGCATGCTTTCCCTTCTCTAAACCCATGTTGGTGTTTGTTTACAAACATAATTTTCTCTAAGTGTGTTTCCAGGCTTAACCTGATTATTCTTTCAAGAATTTTACAGGGGATGCGTGTCAATGATACTGATCTGTAGTTCAGTGCCACTTCCCTATTTCCTTTTTGAAAATTGGTACCACATTTGCCTTCTTCTCTTCCTTGAGTAACTCATTAAAGATTCTTGCTAGAGGCACGCTGAGAGCCTACGCTGCTTCTTTCAGTATCCACGGTGATACGTTGTCTGGTCCAACTGTTTTAATTTTATCGTGTTGTTAGATGTTTCATTACCTCCTCTGCTGTCACTTCTATATCCGTTAGTCTCTCATCTTGGGTTATCTCCTCTTCTAACAATGGGAGTTGCTTAAGCTCGGTTGTGAACACTTCGTGGAAACTGGCATTCAATGCCTCGCAGATATCCTTGTCACTTTCTGAATACAATAATATATATGATATTAATATATAATATATCCTGTTTTCCAAAGTCTTGTCACGGTCGTTATCGACTTTTCCTTTTTATGTGACTATGTAATAATTTAGGTTGCTTTTATGCTTTCATTGCAATATCGTTCTCATAATTTCTTTCTGATATTCTCCATATATTAATATATTCATTCCTAGCACTGTTGCATCTGTTCCCGCTATCCTCTGTTCTTTGTCCTCTGTACTTTCTCCACTCGCTACTGCTTCTCATTTTTCTTCCTGACATTTCTATTAAACCATGGGTTATTATACTCCCCTCCTACATTTTTGCCTTACTGTTGGTGTAAAACTACCTTCAGCCTCCTTGCATTTCCACTTGACTAGGTCCATCATATCTTGTACTGTTATCCTCTAAATTCATCATACCAATGCACTTCTCCCAGATATTCCCTTATCCTCCTGTAATCTACTGGAAAGGAACTAGTCTTTCCCATACATCTTGTCACATGTTCATAATTTTAAACTCGGTCATGTAGGCAAAGATTAGGACATAATGATCACTGTTGGCCGGTAGAGCGACAGTCTCGCTTCATGCAGGTCGGCTTTCAATCCCCGACCGTCCAAGTGGTTGGGCACCATTCCTTCCCCTCCGTCCCATCACAAATCATTATCCTGATCCCTTCCCAGTGCTATATAGCCATAATGGCTTGTCGCTTCTCCTAATAATCCCTTTCTTCCTTCCTCGTTCTAGGTGAAAATCTGGTCTAATAGGCTCGGTGTATCCCCTTCTCTTTTCCTTGTGACTTAATTCACATGTGTTAGGAAATTCCTTTTTATAACTTCTACTAATTTTGTCCCACACGTTTCCTCCCCGCTGTGGGGGATTTCTTGATTCCCAATCGATCTCTCCGTGGTTGAAGTCCCCATGACCAGCAGTTTCACTCTCATTCTGTCGACTGTTTTTGCTGCCCTCTGCAGTTCATCTATTCATGCCTTTGTTGCTCTCATCATATTACTGTCTGGGCCTTCTACTGCTTGGCGGGGGATTGTAGATTATCAAGATCACAATCCTCTTCCCATCTGCTCTCAGAGTCCAAAGCGTGGAGCTTGTGTTTCCATTAGTCCCCGATTTTCTAGTTCCTTAAATCACCATTTCCGCTTTATTAGGAGTGCCACTCCCCCTCCCTGTCTCTGTGTGTTTTCCTTCCTTGTCACTTGGTATCCCACTGGATAGATTGCATCGGAGATCACTGAATTCCCCCAGAGTGTCTGATTTTCCTTCGGGTTCACCGGGTTGGCCCGGTGGAGCCTGCCTATACGAGTATTTTCTAATGATTGTTTAAGGTCAATACGTTGTTTCATCAAAACCTTTTCCTCCTGCAACTCTTTCATTGCCTTATGATATGTGTTATGTAACACATCTCAACTGGGATTTGTTACCATTTAGTCCAGTAAGAGTGTCTGGGTGACACAAGAAGATTGATTGATTGGTGAAGATTAAGTCACGCAACAGGTGGCACGGGCATGAATAGCCCGTAAGTGGTAGATTTTTTGTTTAGTAAATGTATACTGTGTGTCGCATTTAATCGTCAGGCTGCTATTGCGGGGGAGGATACTGCTTCACAGTATTTATGAGGGTGTTCGTTGGTTGCTTCACATTTTAGGAGATAGTGAAGTAGTGGCTTTTTTGTGACAGTTTGGCAGATGATGCATTCTCTCTGTCGTGGTTCACCAAACTCCCAGTTGCACCTGTAACCTGGACGTAGTCTATATAACCGAACTGTTATTTCCCTGTGGATTCCTTTTGGGATATTTAACCTGTCTAACTTGGTGGCCTGAAGATACCGTATTGTAGAGGGCGAACCTTCAGTTACTCTCTGGTGTAGATGGGCTTTGTTGAGGTGTGAGAGGTTATTGGTGATGATGTTGTTTATGTTCTCTAGGATTGTTTTGTGGGTCACTGGATGACGACTTGCCAATTTAGCAATTTCATCGACTTTCTCATTTAATGGGATTCCAACATGGGATGGGATCCAGTTTAAGGTTATGTTGAGTCTTTTGCCTTTAGTTACTGCTCCAAGATACAAAATGGTGGTAAATATTTCCACGTTGTCTTTCTACTGCTTTTGTCCTAATATTTGAAGTGCAACTTTTGAGTCTGTGTGTATGATTGCATTTTGAGTGTTTTGTGCAATCACATATGCGAATGCCTGTTGTATGGCAAACAGCTCAGGTTGGGTTGATGATGTTGGCTCCTGCTACTGCAATGCTGCTCATTTGCTTTTCTATGGTGCGTCTTAAGATTGTTGGATGATAAACAGCCTTTTTCTTCGGAAGACCTTTTATTACTATTCTAAAGGTAGGCTCCTACCACGGTGGGGAACAAGTGTAGTTTGAATGTGGATGATCACCTCCTCTATCAAGAATCCTGCTTTTTAATTGTTGTCTGTTTAGGACTTTTCCCGCTCTGGCAGCCCAAGAGTTTCTGTTGTTTTGGCCAAGTCCAATCATCAAGGCCTGTCGTAATGGGACTGGATCAGGAGAAATAATTATCTTACTGATTATCGTAGCTGTTCTTTAAGATATTCTTTCTTGAAGAGAGGACCAACTAGTTTCCAGTCTTAGAATTTCAAGCCTGGTCCTTATAGGGGCTCCCAGGTCAGCTCTCATAGCATTGTTTTGGGCTACTTCAAGCTGTCACAAGTGTGACAGACTTGTGAGTGCAGATGCGGCATAGTCGATCACTGATTTGACTGCGCATAGTATGTGCGAAGGACTTGCAGATTGGCTCCTCCAGAGGGAGAATAGCGACCTGAGGATTGCTGTCCGGGCCGCAGTTCGCTCTCTTAAGTAAGTGACCTCAGCATTAAAATTTATGTGAGTGTCCAGGATTATTCCTAGATACTGATAGGTGTCCA